>NC_018396.1:1050595-1412529 GCF_000208865.1 Neospora caninum Liverpool
ACACAACCTCAGAGCGCAGGGAAGACGCTTTTCATGGATTTCTTCTTCTGTTGCATGGCTTTTCAGTTCGACGAGAAAAAGGGCGCTTTCTGCTCCTTCGCCCGCTTCCTGCCGTCCTCTCTCTTCCGGCCCCTTCTTCTCTCTGCTCGCTGCTTTGAGACCGCTTTGCGAAACGAAGAACGCCGAGATGTCCTCCGCGACTCTTCCTCTTCTTCCGCTGCTCTTGCTTCGCTTTTGGCGGGCCGCGAAGGCGACGCGAAGCCGTCTGAAGGACGGCCAAAAGAGCACAGGGGTCTGTTTTTGTTGCCAATCGCTGCTGAGAGGCTCGTGTGCACTGGGAAAATGACAAACAAGTTGGGGGCGGAACAGGCGAAAATGCGCGAGAAACAAGACCAGGAAACACAACTGGTGGCGAAGCTTCAAGCGGCTCAGCAGCATCTCGTGGCCTGGCGCAGCTGCCTCGAGGCCGTCCGAGGGCACCTGCTGCTGCGCATGCAGGCGGGCGAGTGCAGACGCGAGACTCGCGAAGGGGACGGGGCAAATGGAGAAACTGCAAACGGAGAGCCTGGGAATGAAAAACAAGTTACGGAGAAACAAGTCGTGGCGTCCATCCAGACGCTGCAGAGGGAATCGGCGGAGCGCGAAACTCTGTTTCTAGCCCTTCGCACGCTCCTCACGGAGCCCCACAACGGAGGAGAGTCGACGAACACCACAGACCCGGAGCACACCGTAACACGGTAAGACACGAACCGTCCACAACAATGGCTTATAGACACGCTTCTCTTCCTTTCGTTCCACTCGCACTCTTCATGCATATGTCTTTCACTTTATCGCTTGCTAAGCATAGACAAGTAGATGATCCAGTATACACACACATGCGTATATATGCACGCATATATATCTATGTATATCTATGTATATATATATTTATATTTTTATATATTCTGTGTACGAGGACTGGGAGTGTGGGAATATGGAGGTGAGGAGTCAGTCTCGACACGCGTTTGTGTTTCCGTGAAAGACGTCTTTTTCGATTCGTTTGGTCACGGCGATTCCTGCATCCCTGTCTGCGTCTCTCCGCTGCGCGGTTTGCCAGGTTGGAAGCTGCGCTCGTGCGAGCAGAGCGCCGTCTTCTTCTCTTGCTCCAGCGCTTTCGCTTCTACGGTTCCTGTCAGCCCCGTCGTGCGTCCGCGCTTCGGACGGATTCTGGAAATCCTCTCGAGCATCGGCCCGCCTTGCCTGCGCCCGTTCCTTCGCCCGACAGCCGAGAGGGCTCTTCGTCCCTCGCGTCTGCTGACTTCTCTGACCGCCCCTTATCAGCGTCGCGCTGCAGAGCGGAAGTTGCAGAAGAGCGATCGAATCGAGGAAGCGTGGTGGAGGCAGCCGCCCAGTCTTTTGGCCGCGCAAAGAGACCCGGCAGCTCGTTTGGCCTTCGATTCGACTTGCTCGAAGACGAGACGCGAGACAAGAGACAAGACGGAGAAGAGTCGAGCAGCGCTCGGCTTCTCGCCCCTGGGAGTTGTCCCTCGTCGCCCTTTCCTGCTGTTTCGCGCTCTTCTGCCTCTGAGTCAGCGGCCGAGGTGGACGGTAGGGCGTCCCCGCGGAAGGACCAGTCGCAAGCCGCTGTGTCTCCGCCATCCGCGTTCCACCTTTCGCTCTTTGGATCGGCTCCGCCGAGATGTGCAGCAACTGTCCGCCGATCGCACTTCCCGCTGGGCGCCGGGGAAGCCGGCGTGTACAGACTCCTGGGGCGTGAAGGCGAGTTTCTTGGAACGCATGCAGAGACGCCGCATGCGGCGGGCCTCGCGAACGAGCTCCAGCGCTCAATTAGGTAAGAGCCGAGGCGGACGACGCAGTCCAGAGAGCGCCGAAACCGGAAGCAGGGAACGAGGAAGAGGCAACACCATCGGCACGTGCAGGGGCAGAGTTGACAGGGTGCGAGCCGTAGAAACTTGGGGCACGAGAACACACGTGCAGAGAGGCTGACGCATGCAGGCCAACCCGAGAGACTCAGGGCGCAGAGGCAGCTGTGCTCGTTGTGAGGGCGGGAGAAAGGCAGAATGTCCGTGAGGGGAACAGGAGGGAATCGCGAGAGAAGGACTGGGAGACAAACATCCGGGCGGCGGAGGGGGAAAGGATAGACAGAGGCCGTGCACGAAGGCGAACGCGATCCGTGTCAGAGGTTCAAAACCCGACGTCTCTCCATCTTTGAGCAGGAACCGTTCTCCCTGTTTCTACATTCTTTTTTCCTTGTTTTGGCGGGGCTTGGCTTCTTCCCGGTATGACGTGTCAAGCGCTCTTCATGCGCATCACTCTCTCCTTGACTTTCTTTTCTCCCTGTCCTCAGCACGTTCCTCTCTTCTGTTCGCCAACTGGAAACCGCCTTGGCAAAGCTGGAATGGCGTGCGACAGATCTGCAGTCGCCCCCTCGCGCCTCGGCCCCTGCTTCCTCGGCGCCCTCGTCCTCTCACGTCTCGTTTGCGGCTTCACTGGATCGTCTTGCCTCGAGTCTCGCAGAAACGCCGACGCGCACTGGTGGAGCAACGGTGGATGCTCAGGCCATCGCGGAGACAGGCAAACACGACTGCATGCAGCGGTCGGTCGGGCGAGACAGGGACGAGCGAGAGAATCTGATCTCTGCTTCTTCCCTGAGAGAACAGACGCTGCGGCGGGAGGAAAGACGACGAATGCGCATGCAACTTCTCGAGGAGTGGCGCGCAACGTCGAGCGCCGACCAAGACGAGGAAGAAACTGAAGAAGACACAGAGGAAGAAGAGGCCAGCGAAGAGGAAGAAGAAGAGGAACAAGAGGACGAGGAAGAGAGTGCCGCTTTTGAAATTTTGGAGGAGTCGAGCTCAGTGACTTACAACGAAGAAGAGGAAGACAGCGACGACAGTTGGGAACCTGTAGGCAGCGCGTCACCCGAGCAGAAGATTTCTGTGAATCGAGCATGCGTGTCAAGGCATCTCCGCGCCTCGCTTGAATCCGAGAAACGGAACCTGCGGAGGCAGCAAAAGGAGGACGATTTCTCTCCTCTATCTGGGGAAAGTGATTTGTCTGATGGCGCCTTTTCCTCGCCCGACAATCGATCCCCCCAGCGTCGGGCGCCAGAGCTCTCTGACTCTGAAAGTTCGCTCGAAGGTGCCGCCTCCCGTGAGTTTTCAGATGAAGAAAGAGGAAGTATTCGCGTCCCTGAACCTCTGCGGGAAGCGAGCGAACACTGCCGTCGGGCTCCTCTCTCTTCTGAGACACTCAAAGACGTCACACGACCCTCGGCGGCGTTGTTCGGATCCGTTCCTGCCTCAGGCCCTCAGTCGTCGGGCTTAGCAGCCGGTCTTTTTTCGCTGCCACCCGCATCAAAATTTCCACCACTATTTCCAGATCCTACTAAATCAGCTTCTTCCGCCTCTGCGCCACTACCTCCAGATCCTACTAAATCAGCTTCTTCAGCCTCTGCGCCACTGCCTCCAGATCCTACTAAATCAGCTTCTTCCGCCTCTGCACAACTACCTCCAGATCCTACTAAATCAGCTTCTTCCGCCTCTGCGCCACTACCTCCAGATCCTACTAAGTCAGGTTCTTCCGCCTCTGCACCACTACCTCCAGATCCTACTAAATCAGCTTTTTCATCCTCCGCGCCACTACCTCCAGATCCTACTAAATCAGCTTCTTCAGCCTCTGCGCCACTGCCTCCAGATGCTACTAAATCAGCTTCTTCCGCCTCCGCGCCACTACCTCCAGATCCTACTAAATCAGCTTCTTCCGCCTCTGCGCCACTACCTCCAGATCCTACTAAATCAGCTTCTTCAGCCTCTGCGCCACTACCTCCAGATCCTACTAAATCAGCGTCTTCAGCCTCTGCGCCACTGCCTCCAGATCCTACTAAATCAGCTTCTTCCGCCTCTGCACAACTACCTCCAGATCCTACTAAATCAGCTTCTTCCGCCTCTGCGCCACTACCTCCAGATCCTACTAAATCAGCTTTTTCATCCTCCGCGCTACTACCTCCAGATCCTACTAAATCAGCTTTTTCATCCTCCGCGCCACTACCTCCAGATCCTACTAAATCAGCTTCTTCAGCCTCTGCGCCACTGCCTCCAGATCCTACTAAATCAGCTTCTTCCGCCTCCGCGCCACTGCCTCCAGATCCTACTAAATCAGCTTCTTCCGCCTCCGCGCCACTACCTCCAGATCCTACTAAATCAGCTTCTTCCGCCTCTGCGCCACTACCTCCAGATCCTACTAAATCAGCTTCTTCCGCCTCTGCGCCACTACCTCCAGATCCTACTAAATCAGCTTCTTCAGCCTCTGCGCCACTGCCTCCAGATCCTACTAAATCAGCTTCTTCCGCCTCTGCACAACTACCTCCAGATCCTACTAAATCAGCTTCTTCCGCCTCTGCGCCACTACCTCCAGATCCTACTAAGTCAGGTTCTTCCGCCTCTGCACCACTACCTCCAGATCCTACTAAATCAGCTTTTTCATCCTCCGCGCCACTACCTCCAGATCCTACTAAATCAGCTTCTTCAGCCTCTGCGCCACTGCCTCCAGATGCTACTAAATCAGCTTCTTCCGCCTCCGCGCCACTGCCTCCAGATCCTACTAAGTCAGGTTCTTCCGCCTCTGCACCACTACCTCCAGATCCTACTAAATCAGCTTCTTCAGCCTCTGCGCCACTACCTCCAGATCCTACTAAATCAGCTTCTTCCGCCTCTGCGCCACTACCTCCAGATCCTACTAAATCAGCTTCTTCAGCCTCTGCGCCACTGCCTCCAGATCCTACTAAATCAGCTTCTTCCGCCTCTGCACAACTACCTCCAGATCCTACTAAATCAGCTTCTTCCGCCTCTGCGCCACTACCTCCAGATCCTACTAAGTCAGGTTCTTCCGCCTCTGCACCACTACCTCCAGATCCTACTAAATCAGCTTTTTCATCCTCCGCGCCACTACCTCCAGATCCTACTAAATCAGCTTCTTCAGCCTCTGCGCCACTGCCTCCAGATGCTACTAAATCAGCTTCTTCCGCCTCCGCGCCACTGCCTCCAGATCCTACTAAGTCAGGTTCTTCCGCCTCTGCACCACTACCTCCAGATCCTACTGATCCGTGTGTTTCAGCGTCTGACCCGGAGAGGAAAGGAGACACAGCGTCCGGAGGAAAAGGAGACGGTGCACTCTCAGGCTCAGGGACAGTCTCCGGAGGGTCGGCTGTCCCTTTGCCTGCTGAGTCGTCGCCGGCGAGTGGCGCTGTTTCATCTTCCTCGACCTCGGCTTCCGGTCCACTCACTGGAGAATCGGCCCAGGCTGAATCGAAGGCAGACGCGGGGGAGAAGGAAGACTCGAAGGAGAAGAAGGGAGCAGACGGGGAGCAAAGCAGCCAACCTGGTTCCAGTTCTCTCTTCACTACAGGTTCCACAAATCTTGGGTCGTCGGCCAGCACTTCCTCTTCTTCCGCTTCTTCCTCTTCACTTTTTGGCTCCTCGACCGCGTCTCCGTTTTCCGGCTTTGGGCTCCAAGCGGGGACGGGGGTGTCTCCGTTTTCAGGGGCGACCCAGGGGGGCGGTTTCGGCTCGACGGGACAGTCGACTGCGAGCTTCTTCACAGGGACGTTCGATTCGAAGCCCAGCGCAGGTGGTTCTTCGCTCTTTGGCAGTTCCAAGTTGGATCTGAAGAGCCTCGGCGAGTCGCTCTCCACGCCGCCGCCGATGACTTCCGGCTTCTCTGGAAGCGCCTTTCTTTCTGGAGGTTTATTCGGCTCCTCGCCTTCTTTCGCCTCGTCCTCTGTGTCCGGTGGGAAACCGGGCGAGGGGGGAAATGCTGCGGGCGGGGACAGCAGCTCCCAGGGGGCAGGCGTCTTGGGTCTGTCGACTGCTCAGCCGGGATCGTCCTTTTCGTCGGCCTTCGGCGCTCCCTTCGGCTCATCCAGCGCCGCCTCGCCTTTCTCGGCTCCACTCACGTCGTTCGGCGCCCCGTCCAACGGGGGCCAAGGGACGGCTGGCGGCGCGGGAGGGCCTTCCGTCTCCTTCAAGGATATTGCCGTCGACGATCTGAGCATCGGCCAGAGACAAACCTACAGCTTCGGCATGGTGAGGCTTCACAGGGAAGAGGCTCGAAAGACTGGAACAAAGACTCCAGTCGCGTTCCCAGTGGAGCTTCGGCGACCCTGGCCGGCGAGACACAGAGAAACGCTGGAAACGGGAAGAAAGGAAGGGGGTGCCTAAAAGCGCGAACGAACGCATTCACGAGAATCCTGAAAAGGAAAGAACAAGAGAGCGCAAGAGAGAGCGCGAACCAGAGAGAGAGAGAGAAGAGAGAATGAGAGGGACGGACAAGAGAGGGAATGAGAGGGAGAGAAAAGAGAGAATGAGAGGGAGAGAGAAGAGAGGGAATGAGAGGGAGAGAGAAGAGAGGGAATGAGAGGGAGAGAAGCGAGAGAATGAGAGCGAGAGAAGAGAGGGAATGAGAGGGAGAGAGAAGAGAGAGAATGAGAGGGAGAGAAGAGAGAGAATGAGAGGGAGAGAAGAGAGGGAATGAGAGGGAGAGAAGAGAGGGAATGAGAGGGAGAGAAGAGAGAGAATGAGAGGGAGAGAAGAGAGAGAATGAGGGAGAGAGAAGAGAGAGAATGAGAGAGAGAGAAGAGAGAGAATGAGAGGAAGAGAAGAGAGGGAATGAGAGGGAGAGGAGAACAGGGGGAGACGGCGAGTGCAAAACAGAGAGATGAGGCACTAGTCTTTGTTGATGTTTTTCTGTCGAGCTGAAAAAGAGAGGAGGAAGCGCAAAAGGGAGGAGGGAAGCATGGAGAAGACGAGGGGAGAGATACACAGGGAAAGGGAAGTTGGAATTGTCGAGAAGAGAGAGGAACCAAATATGTTTCTCGCCGGTGTTTTTGCTTGCAGGCTGATAACAGCAGCAACCTCGCTTCTGTTCAGCTCGGAGGCACGCTGGGAGGCTCCGGGGCGAGTTCCGATGCCACGGTCTTTGCGAGTCTCGCTGGGAATGGCGGTGAGAAACGATTCGAATTCCTTGTCTTGCTCTCTCCGCTTTCACCGTTCTCACTGTGCACCCACACACGGCTGAGGATGCTGTATCACGCGTCTCCTCTCGTACCTCTGTGTTACTCGGCCTACCTCGCTCCGCTGTGTTTTTTTCAGATGCATGTTTGTCTCTGGTTGGACGCTATGCTGGTGCGTGATTCTCCGTGAAGCCTGTCCGTTTCTTTCTCTACACGAGGCTCACCCCATCTATTCTCTCTACGTATATATATATATATATATATATATACGTATATATATATATATATATATAGCAGTAGATATGTGGACACTGAAGCTGGGCCTGTTGTGTGTTTTTCTTTATACAGTTGGCGAACATGTGTCTCACCGCTGTGTAGGCGTTGTGGGCTATTTTTGCACCTGACCACTCTGCCCGCTTCTCTCTTGCATCACGCGTCTCCTGTTTTGTCGCCTCTCTGATCGTTTCCCCTCGCTTTTGAGGAAAAGGTTTAAACTCTCCTTTTGTGCCTCGTCTGAAACCCCGGTCTCGCCGGGTTTTCCCTTTTCGCAGGTGGAGGCTTTGCGTCCTTCTCGACGACCGCGGCGCCCACAGGCGGCGGATTTGCTGCTCTGGCGGCGCAGAACTCGGGAAGTTCCAGCTTTTTCTCTTCGTCTTCTTTTTCGTCTTCTTCTTTTGGGTCGTCTTCCTTTTCCTTCGCTCCGTCGGGAACACCGGCGGCAGCCTCCCCTTTCTCCGCGGGAGGCACCACCTTTCCTTCTGTGTCTCCCTCGGCCCCTTCGTCGTTCCAAGGCGCTGGGCACTGGGGCGGAAACGGAGCGGCGTTCGGCGCAGGCGCCCAGAACGCGCCTTCGACGGGCTTCGCCTCTTCTTTCCCCTCTGGAGTTTCCGGTTCTTCGGCCTTTCCTTCCTCGGGATTCTCCTCGTTCGCCAATCAAGGGACGACAGCGCCAACCGCCGGAGCGTCGGCGCCTGCGGGAGGGTCTCTGTGGAGTCGCCCGCGCACCTCGAATCCCCTGAACTAGGCGTCACACACGTTTTGTTTTCAGGAATGTTTCGGCAAGCGCGGCCCAAGCGACTGAAAAGAGGGGCGCGACTAAGGCCTCACGCCCAGAGGAGGAAACCGAGTAGGGAACGAAAAGAGAGACAGGGGACAGAAGAGGGATGAGGGAGGGGAACCGGAGGAGTTTGAAGAGACCTGGACACCCACAACCTCTGTTTTCCTGTTTCAAATGCATTCCGGAGATGGTCCCCAGAAGTGAGAGAAAGAACAGAGGAAAAGACTTTTCGAGTTTCCCGCCCTTTGCGTTCACCGTGGGCTTCCAGGCTGTGCATCGCCTCGCTCGAATGCTGACCGTCCGCGCGAAACGTGCGGGCCTTCGTTTCGACAGAGACAAGCCTGCGAACGGGCGGATGGCCCCAAGGAGTCTCTCGAGAAGCCTTGTGTGTGCATGGGCGCCCGAGAGAGTCCGCTAAGCAACCTCAGTGACACACAGCCGTAGTCTCGCTACAGTCACGAGATAGATGGGCACGGCGATTAGGGACGTCGAACGCGTTGATGCTTTTCAAGCGACAGACGGCCTCGACTCAGACACACACACACACAAGCAGTGAACAACAGGGGAGTTCGGTGCTTGCGTTAGCTGTGATGATCTCGCTGCGTGCTCGGCTCTCGGCGGACGGAGAATCTCGAGTCGTTCGTTTCATTTCTCACGAGGCCCGTGCAGTCCCGCGTAGGGAGCTCAGGCGAACGCTGTCTCTCCAGGGGGACTCCAAAGCGTCTCGAAGAAAAGGGAAACTGGGCGATGTGGCGCGACCCGTAAAACCGCTTTTCTAGGCGACTGTCCAGGAGCGCTGGCAGTGCGCTTCGGAGTCTGAGACGGACCGAGAAAGCGGCTTTGAAGTGTTTCGATGCGTCCTGCCACGCACGACGCAGAACGCTACACATCGCTTTCTCTCCTTGAGCCCCGCTCGCCTAAGATCAGTGTGTCAGCTCGATACTCGTATGAAGTGCAACAGACACCCGCGACATGGTTTTCAACTGCATGCATGCGCGTGGCTGCTCCGTCTCCGGTTGGCCGCGCGTCTGCTAACTCGTGACGAAACATCGACACGGGGGGTCGGACACCGCCTTCTCTGAAGTGGCGATAGAAGGCGGGTGACGCACGAACCGCACCGTGTCGCGTGGCCCCTCGGGACGCACGCATCCCCTCTCTTCTCTTCTCTCCCAGACCTAACGGTTCCTACAGAAATCACCACAGCGTGTGTAGGGGAGAAGCGCCTCCTCGGCGTTGCTCTTTGGCGGTTTTGTGGGGCGTGAGGCGCGAAAAACAGAGACAGGGGCTCCAGTTTGGAAGCGTTTGCCTTGTGGCGCAACGAGTGGCATTCGGCCGCTCGCAGGTTCGGGAAAAGAGTGACACATGGCGACAAAACGCGGTAAAAACACCTACAGTGTACCTACACCTGGCAGATCCGGCGAGCCAGGAAACCTGTACGCACCAGACCAGCACTGCCTCGCTTTGCTGAGGCCTGAAACACTCAAAAGCAAAAACCCGCCTCTCTCCAGTAAACGAAACCTGTATGGTGGCGCTCGCGCGTGGCAGCGGCCTCCAGGCTGAGCGAAAAAAAGTGACGCATTTCTCTCTTGCCACAAACTCCTGGAAAACTGTCTCCTCTCCTGCTTCCATCTGGCCCCTTTCGTCTCCACCGTCCTCTCAAGTTCTTAATCTCGCCTGTTCGTCGTCTTCACCGCCCGTTTTCAATCCTTCTCGGGTCTCCGGGTCTCGCAGTCTGTATCTGCTTCTCCTCAGAGATGCTTCAGCTTCTTCCTATCCCTCCATCGTTTTCGCGCGCGCCGCTCTGTTCCCCGTCTCTTCCCTCTTCTCCTGTTCGTTCTAGTCCTTGTTCTCCGCTTGCTGCTTCGGCCAATCGCCAGTTCTTGGAAGGCCTGCGGCGGTGACTTCGGGTAACTCCATAGTCTGGGGCTCTCGTGAATTCCTCTTTCTGTGCCTCACGCCACGCTGCGTGCTTCTCCCCTCCTGCGTTCTCACGCTTCGGATCTGGCCTCGCCCATCTACGCCGTTTACGCAAATCCATGAAGCAGCGCTTTAAAATACTGACTCAGACGCGCTGTCCCGTCGGCACTCGCGCAACTGTTCATACACCGGCGGCGGTCGTGAAGTTCCGGCTGTCGCACGTTTTACGGTTTCGTAATCACCCGTGCTTCCATTTTTTGTTCCCCTTGCCATGGTGCCTTCCCTTTCCCTTATCCCCGAACTTCCGCGACGCTTTCGCTCCAGACGCAGCCCCCAGACGCTGCATGCGATGGCCCCTATTTTTCTTCTCAGCCAAAACCTTGTCAAATGCAGCGCGCTGGTGCACAACGAGCGACGGATCCGCCGAAGCAGACTCGTGCGAAACCGACGCTGGAAGAGCACACACAATGAAAGAAATACACACGCAAATCGACAGATCGAGAGGTATAGAAGTTGACAATATCTACACGTCGAGATTTATACATATATATATATATATATATATATATGCATTTATGCAAGTATATATGAATGTGTCCGCGAATATGCACAACACTCTACCTGTACATGGCGGACGTATATATATATATATATATATATATATATGCAAATCTTTGCATCTTTCCAAAAAGAGAGCTCCACAAAAAGCGGCCGCCGCGAGAAAACGCGACTGCGCATTCGACGAACGGGGACTCTTAGGGTGCGTCGCGGAGGGAAGCGGCTACGCGAAACACGTAATCCAAGCCTGGAAAAGCGTGGGTGAGAACCCGGTACCAGCGCGGGAACCACACCACCAACGAGGAAGGCCAACTGTCCAGAGGATAGAAACCCCGACGTGAAAAGAACCTCGAGCTTACCTCCAACAGTCGGTTTCGGTTCCTTCCTTTTCACCTTCTTAACTTTTCCGCGATCGTATTCTCTGTCGTGGCGCTCGCGTCGGGCACTTCTTGGCTGCTGCATCTCCTGGAGCTTCTCAAAGGCGGCGTCTCGTTGCTGGGCTGATGTCTCTTCTCCCCCGTCGCTGTCATCTGCCCAGTTTCCAGGGGTCTGGATGCCGTACTGGGACGTGTAGCTTCTCGCCGCCGCGATTCTGTTCACCATGTCTTCGGGCGTAACGATGTGAAAACTCTTGAAACCGGATCCGTCAGAGCTTCGCGTCCGCGTCTCCTTCCTCTTGGCCGTTCCGCGCGCGTTCTCGTCCCCGAGCAGCTCCGCACTGATGTTCGTGCCTGCCTGGTGTTCGCCATCCTCCCTATCTGCTCTAGACACCATAGCGTCTCGCTTCCTCTTCTGTCCCGTCTCTTGCCTCACGCCCACAGACCCACTCGCAACCTCTTCCTCTTCCTCTTCGTCCTTTTCTTCCTCTCCCTCTTCGTTCTCTTCCTCTTCGTCCTCTTCCTCTTCTTCCTCTTCTTCTTCGTCTTCGTCTGCAAGTTTTTCGAGGAGCTCCTGTTTTCGTTTGTCGCATTCTTCAGGAGCCGCGCGGAGAAGCGACGACGTTGCAGCGCGCAGGACAGTCCGCAGTCGGCGGGAGAGAAATCGAGAAGCCTGCGCTTCTCGCCGGATGAGGAAAGCCGACAGCTGTCTCCGCCCGCTTTCTCGCTCTTCCGCGGCATTCGCCAGCAACTCCCTCAACATATCGCCGTCTTCGCTCGACCGTGAAGACGAGTCGCCGGCCCAGCTGTCGTCGGAGAGGTCAGACGGAACGACTTCGTCGCTGTCCAAATCGCTGTCATCCGATCCCGATGACGAGGGACTCCCCGGAGATTCACTTCTTTCTTCTGTCTCTTCTTCTTGTGTGTTTTGGGGAATGCCGCTCGGAGTCGCGCTTTGCCCACGGGCGCGTCGCGAGTCGTGGCGAACGAAGTCATCTGGGGAAGGAACGCGAGCATAAAACAAAAGGTATGCTTCCTCCTGCAAACGGTGGAGTACAAGCGTCTCGCTGACCATCCGGACCATCTCGTCGTCGAGCATCAGCCACGCCGAAGAAGAGACACCCCCGTCCCCACCGGGAGAGACAGCGGAGACACCGGAAAGAGAGGCGGGCGGCGTGGGCATTTTGACGAAGCATCGGTAGTGCCCGCTGGAAAGCGAGGAGCCTGAGTGCGTGATGACTGCGTAGAGCTGGTAGAGCGAGGGCGACGGGGGCGACGACGGCGTTGGCGACGTCGAGGTCGGCGGCGAGCCCGCAGGGGACGGGGAGAAGGCCGACGAAGCTCGCGTCGAACACGTCTGGGGGGAAGCGGGACACCCGTCGCGTCGCTCGGCCTCGAGGGCACCTGACTTTGACACGAACGTCGAGAGCGAAGAAACCGAAGTAACAGAGACCGAAGAGGCAGAAGAGACAGAAGCTGAGAGGGAGAAGAGCGAGGCCGAGGCCTTCTCGGTTACGCCCGTGTCACGCTGGGGCGGGGTCATGAACGGAGTCAAATTGAGCAGAGAAGGATACGCGAGGGCCGTGTGGTTTTTGCCCAGGAACGCCGAGTCCAGAAAGCCGAACGAAAACGCAGAGCATCCCGAGACGGTGAAGCGCTTGATGGGAAGCACCAGAATCCGAGGCGGCGTGTGGATCTGCAACTGCTTCGTCGCCGGCTGCTTTTTCTTGCATTGGGGGCAACTGAGAACGCGAAAGGAAACAGGAGAGAGCGCGCGCGTGAACACAGGGCGGACACCACAGACAACACGCACCCGTGCACAGACCCACATGGAGACATGTGCGCGTAAAACAAGCAGATATTCACAGATTTACACACAAATACACACAACGAGACAAGCCCTACATGAACACATTTGCATATATATATATATATATATATATATGTATATCCATATATCTATAAATAAATACATAAATATATATATATATATATATATACACATATAGGTATAAAGAAATGGGCCAGGGTGAACGAAGGCTGATTCGTACTTGTAGCAGTTGTCGCCGTCGAGGTACTCTTTTTGGACGAATCTGTGGAGTGCTTTTTCGAGTGTACATACACCGTCTGCTTTCGCCCGGTGTCTGTCGAATTCGTGTTTCTTCATGCGTTTGGATTTTTTCATGCGGAAGAGGGAAGATGCGTCGCCCTTGTCTCTGCCCAAGTCGACGGGGACGTCGAGGCAGGGATCGAAGCGGATGCTGGTGTATGGACACCTCGAGCAACGAATCGAGGACTGGAGCCAGCCTCCGAAGATCTGCCCACACAAGCTGGTCATCCACACTTCCGGCGGCGCTTCTTTCTTTGTGGAGCTGGAGAGCGGGGAACTTCCCGAGTTGTGGACGCGGATCAGGGCGTCCAGGAGGAAGCGCAGGAATTCGTGAGCGTCTTCTTGTCTCCCTTGGCGAAACGATTTCCACACAAACTGCCGCACGCACGAGCTGAAGCGGTTTTCCACGCACCCGCCGCCGCGCCGATGCAGCGACTTGACTTGCTCCTCCAGTTTGCACAGAACGCAGAACGAAAAAGAGACGTCCGACGAGACCGTCCCCGGCTGTCCCTTCTCCCGTCGCCCTCCCCTGGCGTCGCTCGCTCGCCTCCCGTCCTCTCCCGGGCGGCCTGGGGTGTATGCGCACCCCAGGCCTCCCGCAGACTGCGTGCGGTCTTCCCTTGCGCCGTTGTCTCTCTCGGTCTCGCCTTCGCCTTTGCGTCTTCTTGCTTCGCGACGCGTGAGGGCGACGGGGCACGTGCTCGTGTGCCGACCGTCGAGCAAGTGCTCGGCGAATCCTGGGGTGTACGCGAGGGCCTGCAGCACCGCGTTCATAAAGCAGAGTGCGCTGGGGTTGACGAGACCCGCCCCCGGCGCCTTCGCCTTCGTCCAGAAGAGCGGCGGAAGGTTTTCGCGAGGAAAGAGCCACTGCGCGAGAGGCAGAGTCGGCGGCTGTGCAGCTGCGCGGGACGTGCCGGGAGAAGCCGAGAGGGTAGACGCCGCAGGCACGTACCGAATGCTCCTCTCTGACAACGCGACGACCTCTGGGGCCGACGCTGCGGAAGCGCCGGGGGCTGCATGGGCGGCGAGCCGAGGCAAGGGCGAACTTGACAGCGGTTCGCTCGCCGACCCATACGAAGAGCGGAGCCCAGACGGAGGCTCTGGAGGGTCCGCGGACACCGCAGACGATACGCCAACAGACGCCATCGTGTGGAGAGGACAGAGTTGAGTAAACAAACGAGAGAAGAGAGGGACGGAAAGCGGGGGGAGAGAGGGAGGAAAACGAGAGAGAAGGGACGAACCACGAAGGCGAGGGGAGAAAGTAGGTAAAGGCGAGAAAAGAGGAAAATATAATGGTGGAGACGAGACAAAAGAAAGAAAGCGAGACGTGGAGAGAGGAGAGAAAACTCGAGCAGGATGACACGGCCAGGGAAGGCAAAGGAGGAGACAGGAAACGGGAAAAGAGGGAAAACCCGAGGTCACAAAAGGTCACGAAAAGAACCTCAGAGAGAAAGAATGGAAGGGAAGAGAGAGTTAGACGCAAGGAGACTGTTGAAGGAAAGAGTTTTCCCGGACGACGCGGCGGGTCCATTTTTCGCGCGGAGAAAAGCGAAGACGTTGCCTCGCTGTCTCGAAAAGAAGAGCGCGAAGAAAAGACGACCGTCTCTTCTTCCCCGCTCTCTCGGGGCGTCTCTCTCGGCGGGGATCGGCCGTCTCCTTCGTTTGCTTGGCGCGGCGGCTAGGAAGCAGACGCGCTGGAAAAAAACGATAACTTTTTTCCCGAGTAAGAGACGAAAGAAAACACTCGGTGAGCAGGAAGGGAAGCGAAATCGTGCGCCCTTCCGCAATTCTTTCGCGCATGGCGCCATAGCCAGCGAGTCGGGCCTCGTCTCCACTGGGACTTGTGTGGGGCGTGTCGGCAGTTGGAAGGAGTCCTGCAGACACGAGATTTGAGGAGAGAGCCGTAGCACGGGAGGAGAGAAAGGCCCGAGGAAATCGCCCTCGGACGCCTGCCTCTCACAGCGCATGTTTTCCCCTTGAAACGTTTAGAGAGAGAGAGTCGTGACATTGAGAGAGCTCCGGAGGAAGAGAGGAGTTGGATCTCACGGGATTGGTGCAGCCCGGAAGGCGATCGCGTTGGCGATTTTGGGGCGCTGCAGCGTGCGAAGGAAAGGCGAAGGAAGCGCGGAAAATCGACTAGAGAGACGAGGAAACATGAACCGTGTTAGAGCGACTAAAGACGAGTCGCAAGTCCACCTGTCAAAAAGCAGCTGAGACATGAAGAGAGACACACATGCTCGGTCCATCTCTCTGTCGTGGAGACTCTCTGCTGCTCACGCGTTCGCTTTGTCTTCTTCCTTTCTTTTCTTCTCTCCTTCTCCCTTTCTGCTCGCCTGCGCTTCTCTCAGTGTTCTTATTCTCGTCTCAGTCTCTCCTCTCTCGGTTCTATCCGTGCCCTCTCCTCTTCGTCTCTGCTCCCTCTCTCTCTGTTGTCACAAATGATTCTCATCTTTTTCGGAATCGCGAAAGAGCCTTCAGCCTGGGCGCGCAGATGGAGGGTAACCGCGAAGACGTAAACTGCAGATGTCGAAAAATCCAAAGAAAAGAGGGCGACAGAGGAAGGGGTAGAGACACTTCAGTTGGAGAGAGGAGCAGTCTCTTTTTGAGAGGGCGGGAACAGAAACTCTTCGCGAGAGTAGAGAGGATCCAGGGACTTCGATAGTCAGAGCCGCAGGAAGGCACACGGGAGGCGAGGAAAAGAAACGAGAAGAGAGGAAGGAACCGAGAAGAACTCAAAGCCGTTCTTGCCGAAGGATCCCTTTCTTTACGGGGAAAGAAGCTGCCGGGTAGGTTGTTCTCGAGGCACTCCGCTTTCAGAGCGTTTGGCAGTGTGAGCAACGCCCTGTGCGAAGGCGGGCGAATCGAGGCAGACGCCACACCCGGCAGCGCTTTCGTTTCAAGCGTGACCGCAGGGGGAATGACACCAGTGCGAGATCCTCATCTCTTTTTTCGCGTGTCTCTCCGACTTTCCTTCGCTTCCTTCTCGAGGTTCTCCAGTCACGCCAACTCGTCATCGCTTCACGCTTATGAAAACCTCTGTTTCTGTAGAAGCAAGACAGTTGTTTGTGGCACGAGGGCGGCAGACCCACTGCTCCGGCCTGCCGCAGAACACAGGAACCTCGTCAAGACAAACTCGTCCTCTGTTTGCGTTCTGTTTTCTGTTTGCTGTATTTAGTCTCGTTCGGCGTCGGGCTCCCTCTTACTCCTTCTTCGTCTACCGATCTATCTGTGTATCTCTGTCTCTTTCTCGTGTGTCCTGGTTTACACCCATTCGTGCGTTTTTCTTTCCGCTCCGAGTTTGCCGCTCCCGAGTCAGTAACGGGAATCCATTCCCACACAAAACGCGCGCCGTTTGAGCACAGCAGAACAGCCCGCTTCGCACGCTGTCTCTGCGAACCGGGGTGTATAGACACCTCGGGGCGCTGCGGGAAATTGGAAATCGCACTCGACAAGGCCCTCGACCGCCGCACGCCACAGGACGTAATTGTCAGACGGCACGCACCCCAAGCGGAGACGGACTCCTCGCAAGATGCAAACAGACGACCTCGACACAAGGAGAGGGAACACTCGGCAAAAACGACGGGATAGAGAGACACCTTTCGAAAACCCGGGCGCTAACGCGTTTCCTTCGTTCCCTTTGAACTGGAGAGAACACAAACGCCGAGATGGAAGCCTGAGCCCGCAGTCAGAAGTCCTGACACGTACCAAGGCACAGATCGCGTCTCTGCAGAGAAGAAGACATGCTGGACTTTCCTAGGAAGAAGAAAAACGCAACTCCTCAGGCGTGGTGCCACCCAGTGAACATCGGAGAGTGCACCGTCGGAAGCATCGACGCCTACACACCCGAGCCTGCTCTAGGTCGAAGGGCGATGCTTGCGACCCTTCTTTCGTGTGAAGTGGATGCGTGTTGTTTCTTCCGGCCCAAAAACCAAATCACGGTGACCAATCGAGCACCGGCTTTAAAGACGAAATCTTTTTTTCTCGTCTGTCTGTCCGCCGTGTTAAAGAGCAGACACGCGAGAGCCGCGTGGAGTCTTCTGTGGCTCGCCGTGTCTCTCCCCGTTGTCTCGTTTGAGTATCTGTCGAAGAACAAGGAGAGTCTCCACGCTCCGGAGTAAAAGTCGCCTGTTTCGTCAGACCCGCGTTCGCCCCGGGTATGCAAAAAGTACTTTTTAAGTTCAGATTTCCTCGAGTTTCTTGAACTGCGTTTCGTCTCTCACTTCTCTGGCTTCGCGCCGCATGCACCCCCGGTGGAGACACCCAACGCTCAAGACACAGAAACAGAGCGGGGCGGGCGAGAGACAGCGGCGCGAGGAAACTTGCCACAGTTTGACACGAACGCCAAAAAAGCCGCGCGGTCTCACCTCTCTCTGCGAGAATTTAACGCGAGAAAGAAACGGAAGAAACGGATTGGAAAAGGAGGAATGCCAGCGGCCGTGTTCCCCTTGAGAAGCGTCGCGTCTGCCACGTTGAAACTCACAAAGATCGCAACTTTTCCTCGTTTGAACAAAGAAGACCGCGTGACAACCCTGTCCGTTTAAATCTCCCATCGTCTCTTGTGCTGCTTCAAACGTCTTCCTTTTCGGTTTCTTCGAAAAGAAGGCCTTGAGGAAGTGGCGGCAATCCCGTTCCTTTCTTGCGGATCCGTCAAGGTAGCAAACTTTGAACTCGCTCGCGAAACTTGACAGGCACGAGTCGCGAAGCGGAGAGCTCGACATTTGCGCGGTCGCGAACTGAAAGAGAGTGCATGTGGGGATTCGTTGACTTTCGGAGGAGACAAGTGGAGTTCGTAGTGCAGAAGAAAGCGGCCGCGCAAGAGTCCACACATGGAAGGATCGCGTGGCCATCCGGGAAGCAGTTCGAGAAGAAACAGGCGCATTCTCGCAGGACCATCTCAAGCTCGTAGGCCCGGCGAAACGACGGAAACGGAAATGTCTCGAAATAGAGGGTGTGTGAACACCTGGCGCATTTTGGGAAGAAAGCCGAGCCGCCTGTTTGTTTTCTCAGCTGTCCACGGAAACTGCCAACAATGACGACGCGAAGATCTGCGGGTCCCCTTTCGCTTTTCGTCAGGAGATCGCGAAGTCTCTCTCGACCGTCTCTCTGCCTCTTTATCGCGTTATTCTCTTTCTGCTATGCAGCCATTGGCGGCTGTTCTCTTGCTCTGCGGTGTTCTCCAGCTGTTCGTACACCCCCTGTCGACTCGCTGTCTGCGTGCGTTTCGTCTTCCTCTCTGTCTCCCTCCGCCGCCCCCGGGGGACTGTCGTCGCCTGTTGCCGTCCGGTGTTCGGCGTCTTCTCGGGCGCTCTGCTCCGCTTCCGCTCCTCGACGCAGTTCGGCGCTTTGCTGTTCCCATCCACATGACGGCGGAACGGAGAACGCGAAAGAACCTCGCACCCGGGATCTGCATGCGCTCCTGCTCCAGGCCGCAGCCGTCGAAGACTCAAAAGTTCTTTTACTACTGGAGTCCGCTGCCCGACTCTACGCTAACCCCGAGAGCTCGAGGCGGCTGAGAGAGAGAAACCGCGGGAGACGGCGAGAAAGCCGGATAAAACAGGGAAGAACAGGACGGCCCGATGGAAACGAGAGGAGGCGAGCTGAGCAAAGCGACCGTGCACTTCGTGCGAGAGACACGCATTTCGAAGATGCGTTCCACCCCGAGAACGCGGTCTTAGGTCTCAGCCCCGGCGACGGACACGAAGTCGAGAGGCCACGCGTGGAGAACGAGACTCGGACAGGGGGAAAAGGAAACGCGACGTCCACGGACTCGGCGCCAGAGCTTCCTAAGGGGTTTCTGCCTTTGCTCTTTTCGAGAAATGCACGGTTCGCAAACACTGGAGTCCCAACCGTTTTCCGGCCGCTCCCTCCCTTCCTCTCATTGAGACGAGATCGGGGACGCGCTGGCAGAGAGGACACCGAGGGAAAGCGAGACGATGCGAGAGAAGACGACTGCGAGGGAGAGACAGAAGGCGCTGGCGATGAGGACGTCCCTCCGTTTCTTCACCGTCTGCCACCCGACGCGCTGCAGAAGCAGCTTCGAGAACGGCGCAAGTGGAAGCCGCCTTCAGCCGTTCGAGCTCTCCTTGAAAACCCTCGCGTCGACCAAACCGGAAACGAACCGAATGCGTCGTTCTCTGTCCATTCGTCCTCGGGATCCTCTCCGTCTTCTTTCGCTTCCTCCTGTCCGTCTCACGCTTTCTCTCCAGCGTGCGATGCCTCGGCTGTGGTCGCCTCTTCAGTTTCTTCTTCCTCGCCAGAGTTGCCAGGAGCGGCTAGCAGCCTTGCGTCTGCAGCGTCGGAGGACAGGCCGTCTGGGAGGATCCGAGGTCGGCGCGGTGTTGGTCCGCGCGTCATTGAGGCGACGGCGATTCTCGCGCGGGTCGTAAAATGCGAAAGTTGCAGCAGAGGCGACTCTTCGCAGGAACGATGGCATGCCTTCCCCGCCTCCGGCGTTTTTATTCACCCCTCTGGGATCCTCGTCACCAACTTCCACGTCCTCGATTCCTCACAGGACCGAGCAGACGCAGACGGAGAACAAGAGGGAACAGCAGAACCAGAAGGAGAAAGAGAAAGAGAAGAACGAGAAGAAGAAGAACAAGAGGAAGAAGCACGCGGAGGCAAGGAGAGTGGAGCGCAAGTAGTAGAAAAGTCCCAGGACACAAGTGGGAAGATGGACCAGAGGAGAGGCGGCGGAGAGACAGAAAGATGGGGAGGGGCGTTTGACAAGGCCCGTGGAGGCGCGGATCGCCGTGGAACGGCACGCCAGAAGAGCCGACATCGGAAGAGAAGCTTCACACAGAGAGAAGAAATGTTCATTGTCATGGATCGCCGTGGGCGCTGCTGGCCAGTTCAGGAAGTTCTCGCTGCGGATGAGGAAACGGATTTAGCCCTCCTCAAGGTCGACTGGGATGGCCTCGTCGATGGCGCGTCACTGTCTCCCAGCGCCCTGCCTCTTTTCTCTCCTTCCGTTCTGACAGACGTCTCTGCTCGCTCCCCGTCTTCGCCCTCTCCGTCGCTGGGCTCCTACGGCAGGCCTCGCAGCGGCCAGCTGTCTCCCGGCCTTTCACGCTCGCCGTCGACAGCCCGCGAGGGACCGGAGGATACAGTGTCGCTCCCGTTTTCTCGAGAGGTCCAGGCACCCTCAGACGGCGCACACGGCGACGCTCGAATCACACCAGACCGGGCGAGGCACAGGCTCGCCGGCGACGAAGAAGCGAGGACCGACAGAGGCATCAGCGACAGGAGAGACGAAGACCGCTACTGGTCAGGAAGCAGGGGAGACAGGGAGGTCGCGTGGATTCCGATCGCGCGACTCCCCGCGTCAGAGGGGACCGGCGTTGTGGTTTCGAGTCACCCGTCAGGGCGGTTCTTTTCCCTCTCGTCCGGCATCGTCTCGCGCTATTTTGTCTCCGGCCGCTCCGGGGGAGACCGAGGCGGGCACGGGCAAGCGCCGCAGACCCCGCGAGCGCATGCAGCCCTGCCGAGAGTAGGTAAGAAGAGCCCCGGCGGGGAAGGCGCGTCGAATCCCTCAGTGTGCGCGTTTTGTGCTGCGCTGCGAGAACGACCGGGGGCGCAGGCAGAGTTGCAAGACCGAGCCGAAAGACGGAACGACGCACGTCGTAGGGGGGAAAATGGAGAGGACGGGAAGCGGCGGAGAGGGAGCGAAGGCAACCGAAAGAGAAATGCAAGTGTTGAAACTGGGGCAGAAGGACAAGAAGCGAGAAGACACTGCATGTTTGTTACAGGAGTCTTTCGATTCGGATCCACCACACACGCAGCTTCTCGCTTCGCGCTGTTCCTCCGTCATTGTTGTGGTTTTCTCTCTGCAAGACTCGCTTCTCCTCGCTCGCGTTTCGTCACAGCCTGGATCTGCTCTCGCCCTCCTTTTACAACGGTTACGCCGTGTGGTTTCCACTCCCGGGTGCCTTTTGGTTTGCTCTGTCTCGGTCCCGTCTTGCCCTGTCTCCGTTTTCATGGCTTCACGTCTTTGTTTGTCCCTCTCGTCTCGTGCTTCGTCGCTCGGCTTCTCTGGATCTTTCTCGGCATGCGGTGGCGCCTCTCTCTGTCTGTTTCAGTGCTTGCAGTGACTGCAGACTTCGCACGAGGCTCCAGCGGGGCGCCAGTGAGCGACGCGGCCACGGGCGAGCTCCTGGGCATTGCCCAAAGCACGTCTTCGTTGTATTGCGGCCCAGGGTCCGAGGCTCCGCATGGAGTGGACCAAGGAAAAGGGAAACGGCGAAAGCTGTCATCTGGTTTACCTGCGTCGTGGCCAGCCCCATCGGCCTCGCAGGAAGCGGCGGAAAACGCGACAGCCAATCAGAGTTCGGCGGCGTTTGCGGATGCGCCGCGAGATCATGCAGGCTCGTGGACGGGGACGAGACGCTTAGGAAACAGCGACAAAGCCGAGAGAGAGGAGAATGGAGAACTCGGAGAGCCAGTGGCATGTGGATACGAGGGAGAAGGACGTAGACAACGAGACGGGGGGAGAGGTCGCCACGGAGCGAGACAAGACGCGGAGACCAGAGAAAAGAAGAGACACGAAGGGCGACGAAGTGGCCAAGCAGGATGTGAGAGTCGGACGCTTCAAATGGTCGTGAAGACATGCATCCCTAGTCTCTATATCTTCGATTTGCTGGAGGATTCATGACAGTCCGCACAAGCGTCCCGATAGAGGCTCTTTTCCCCCAAATGGCCAGCAAGACGAAGGCTCAGCTCTCAGGCGGATTGCCTCTCTCTCTGTGCGTGTTGGCGGGTAACCCTCTGAAAACGCCTTTATATACACAAGCCGCTCCTGTATATACCCGCAGGTTGCAGGTCTCTTTCTCTTCTTCACCTTACGACTATAATATATATATATATATATATATATATATATATATTTATATATTTATATATATATATATATATATTTATATATATATATATATATATGTATTTATTTGTATATATATATACATATATATATATATATATATATATATTTGTTCACTTACTTGTTTATATGGAATGGTACTATGTGGGCACATCCATGAATAGGTAGACACAGATGTCTCTGTTTCGGCAGATGCATGTGTTTTAGAAATGCTCAGCCGCTGATGTCGGCGTCCGTTTCCGCAAAGTCTGGCGACGAGCCGAGCGTTTTTAATCATTTTCAAGCAGCGCCTTTTCCTTGTCAACGGGTTTAGCATCCCGGCCAAAACCTCGGAGGCTACCCGTGGGCGTCTCCTTGTTTTGGATCAAAGTGTTCGTTTTTCCTCTACAAAAAGAAAGGCAGCTGCCACCTGCGAAACACTTCCTATTTGAAAGGCCGCGTATGGGCGCCCTGGCTGCCGGGCTGTCGCATGCGTGCGCCTCGCGAGGTTCTTTGTCTGCATGCATTTTGACATTTGATGGGATTGCGGGGATGCATGCACGTCGCGCGATCACTCCAGACGCAGCCGCAGTGGCTCCACAGAGTGCGCGGACCGTTTGCCGCTGCATGCAAACCTTTGCGGAGCACGTCTGCCGCTCATGTGCACATGCAGTATTTTTGTGCTGTTACATTTGTCCGACTTCGGAACGCGTTTTGGGACACGAACGCATGCCTCTGGGCTATCCCCAGGAGCTCAGATCGAGTTCGCTCATTGCGGCTCTGCATGCATCCGCTTCCCTACACGCCGAAACGCTGCACTGAACTACCGTATCCACACCATCGGCCGCGTGCACATGTTGACGTTCATGCACCTATCATTGCACGTGCGCAAACATACATATATATATATATATATACATATACATAAATATATATATATATATAGACATAAATATATATATATAAGATCTGATATACATAACGGGTTTTGCTGGCACGTCCGTATCCTTCTGCTTGTTCACGCGTCATCTACAGCGTTCGGGGAGGCCTTCAGTCCGACTTTTCGGGGATCGGCAGGCTCGGAGACGAGGTCGCTGAGGAAGGCGAGAAGAGTCGCTACGGACCAGGCCTGCGCTTGGCAACTGTCCTTGCAAAAGCTGAAAAATGTGCGCACACATATAAGCGGTTAACCCTTTATAAGCATGAATATCTGCCTGCACATGTACACGCTTGCACGGCGCCAAATCAAGCTCGTATAAATATACCTGCTGCTCGGAACCTACACGCGCCTGTGTTGGCCCTATACCAGACATGCATGCATGTCCATAAATATATGTACAGTATATGCATGCATGCAACAACACAGGAGAGGCGGCCAGGATGCATCTCGTCGCTGAGGGATCGGTTCGACGTTTCCACGTCGTGGTTTCTGGGCCTCGTACGAACCCCGCACGCTTTCCTTTGGCAGCCAACAAGTGTGGGTCGCGCCCTAGTCTCAGTGAAACCGGTCGTGTTTTTCTCTTTTGCCAGTATTGATTTTCCTTCGTTTGCGAACCTGCCGCTGGAGTTTGTGAGCTCTGGCAGAGACTTCCATTTGTCTGTTTCGAGGTGTTTTCTGTGGGTCTGCAGGAAACGCATGCAGTCTTCCTGCACGCGGAAGCTGGCGCGCTTGGTTGGCCCCGCAGATTTGCCGCCTCTGCCAGGCTCTTTGTCGAACTCCTCCGCGAAAATCATCTTTGCTCTGAGGAAATAGCCCAGCGGCCAAACCCACTCCGGTCCCTGCATGCAGAAAAGAGACACCGCGGGACCCGGATCCCCACAAACTCACATGCCAAGGCCTCGAGACACATTTCCAAGAGCCCTCGCGCCTTTACACGGCTGTCCAGAATGCCACAGTCGCTCTCCCCACTCTCTGTCGATGTCTCGATTTCTCTCTACATCAACATATATAGTTATAAACATGATAGGCGTCGGCGACAGACTGAAAAAAAGGCGATCGAGACTCGACATGGGAGACGATTCGTCCATACGAGACGACCAAGCAAGCGCGTGCTGACAGTGTCTCACCCCCCGTTTTGCCATCTCTCTCCACAAACATCGAACTATATATATTTATATATATATATATATATATATGCGCATGCGATACGAACAAATACGCAGAGGGTTCGAGGCGGACTGATAGCGGGCTGACACGGCCCGTCAGTGAATGCCCTACCTGATGATAGTTGTACCCATGCGCCACGTGGAAGTCGTTGGAGTCATTGGCGTTGTCGTAGTCAGGTCTGTAATTCCAGTCTGAAGGGTCAAGCGTCTTCAGCCCCAACTGGTTCGGCCCCCACAGTGCCTTCTCAACCGCTTCCAAGTACTCGCGTGCATGCGTCTGAAAATGCAGAAAACATCCAGCGCGTTTTCTCTCGGATGAGAATCGATCCCTTGCCGACTACGTTCACTCTCCCTCTTCGGGTCTCCCTTACATCCCGCCTCTCCTTTCTCGCGAGTCTCTCCCTGCACGTTTTCTCTCGCTATTCGCTGATCTCTCGACCCTCGGATGTCTCGCCGCGTGGGCTGTCCCTACACCGGGGGACCGCACTGGCGCACTGCCCACGCACGTGACCCGGGAGTGCACCCTACGCATGTAAAGATTTTCACACAACTGCATATCGATAAAAATGTGGATAAACGATTTCTCTGTGCCTGACGACGCTTCACTTCGCAGTCAGGGACGCGTGACCCTAAACCCGCCTGCAGCCGCATTGCCCACTCCACCACCGGCGGAAGCCAAGGCACGCACAATGACGCCACATTCCTGCGGCGACGCGCACGCGGCTACTTACACTTCACCCTTCAGATCACCCCTCGTAGGCTCGCATGCATATGCAAACAGAAGCGGAGACACGACGAGACTCGTCGCTAACAGAACTTGGGTTTCGCCCTAGGTCAGACTGCTTGCAATTGCAAACTCAAGCAGTACCTCCGCTTTGGCGTACCCGGTCAAACAGCTCGGGCGCGACCGCGAGAGCGACGCATGCATTGGGTCGGAGTTGGTAGTCGCGCCACGCCTCCGTGGCCTTGTAGGTGTCTTTGTAGATTCCGCGACGGTTGATGAAGGTGCCGTCGACAAAGTACTCGGAGTCTTGGTGCGGCTCTTTTGGGACGTAGAAGCACTTTTCGACTCGGGCATCGAGCAGGGAGTTCCAACGGACGTAGGTCATCTCTTGGCCTGCAACGGAGGGACAGAAGACACAAATACCCCCGCGTCGTCTCTCCGTGAGCGACACATGCAAACAAGGGAGAGAAGAACTCACGTACCTGAGGAGGTTGTGACCGTCTTGTACGGGAAAAACTCCTCCGGGAGGCGAGTGACGAAGCGAAGCGTCGACTTGAGTAGGCCGATGATCTCAATGGCTGCGCCGTCGCGCGGCGTTGCCGGCAGCCCGCGATTCCCAGCCTGAAAACAGATGTCACGACGGCCAGATCGGAAACGTGGAAACACGGACAGCGGGGGGAGAACGGAAACGGAATATGGGCGATAACGAACGAAGAGATACACGAAGTGGTGGGCGCACGGGAAAAGCACAAAACAGGCACTGATGAGAGAAGGGACAGGCAAGGCACTGGAGAGATCGACAAAGAGAGAGAAAGAGAGAAAGAGAACGGGAGATTAAGCGGGAAGAGTATCCACGTCGGCGACTTGGATGCGAGAGTGATTCACCGCTCCGTTTCTCATCGTGTGCAACGCGTTCCTTCTGTTCCGCCCGGCCAGTTCGTCCTTCGCTCGTGACCCTGTCTGTGTCCCCGCGTTTCGGCTCCTCTCTGTCTCCTCTCCACGGTCGGGTTCCTCCCGCCTGTCTGCGTGCCCGTCGTAGCGGGTGCTGCGCGAGATTACCTTGTCACTGGAGCCCATCTTGTCCATCCACGTGCCGCAGTTGAAGCGATTGCCTCCGAATATAAGCCCGTTGCTCGGATCCATGAAGACGCGAACGTTGAACCCTTCGTCGCGCATGTGTTCGTCGATCTGGCGGCCCGCATTCCACTCTCTGAAATCGATTCCCTGCGACCAGAAGAGCCGAAGACAGAGGGTGCGGTGAAGGCGAGGCCAGGAAAAAGCAAAGAAGAGGAACTCCACATCAGCGCAGGGACGGCGGAAGACCAGAGGGAAGGCGAAATGGTGAAGGAAGGCCGCAACCGACAAAGATCGAAAGGTGAGGAGGCGAAGACGGGCGATGACACGGAAGGCAGCAAAATTGAAAGAGCGAGCAGGACACCACATGTGTGTTGGAACCGTAAGCGGAGATCGAGAGACGAGAAGAAAGCGTTACCTTTGCGTGCGAGAGGAGAATGTGGTGAATGACATCGGCGAGAGTTTTAATTGGCAAGTCAGGGACCTGTGTCGCGTTGCTTTCGTATTTCATTTCCACAGGCGTCTTTAGGATTTGCAAACCGTCAGGGGCGCAGAGGCAATAATCCTGAATCGCCTGAACGGACAGCGGAAGCGCAGCGATCGCGGTGGAAGACAGGAAAACAAACACCAAGTGAAGAGAAGAAAGAAAACCCCCTAGCGTTGCATGAGTGTCCAAAATCGTCAGCACCTAAACCAAAGATGTGGCCAGCTCATCGCGAGGCTCGGAGGAACGGCTGCTTGGCGAGTCTAGCGAGCAGAACGAAAGGCGAGAGAGGGGGAGAAGATGAGGGAGAGCGAAAAGAAGAGGGAGAAAAGAAGAGAGAGAAAAGAAGGAAGAGAAAAGACGGAAGAAGAAAGAGATAAGCCAGAAGAAAGGAGAGGACGAATGGCGTGTTCTCACCTGGCAGAAGAACCAAGTCGCATCTCGGGCGTTGTAGCGGGGATTGTTGCCAGCGTCGAGGAGATTGGGGATGAGGCCGTGTCGCATGACGCGCGCAAAGCCGAGGATCTCTGCCTTTGCTGCGTCGTATCGACTGCGCAAAGAACGGAATGCAGAAAACCCCACACATGCGTTTGTACCGGTGGTGGTACATATCAGAGGAAGGCAGTGGCGGTAGGTTTTAATATCTCCAAAAGTTTGTCACGCCTGAACTCCTCGTAGTTACGCGTCTGCAGTCGCATGCCCCTAGCTCTCTGTCGATACTCGGCCTTTCCCCGCACCTAAACTCCCCCCCCCCCCGCCCACCCCACCCCGCATGGAAATCCGCGGATGTCTTCTTTCCGCTCGCTGTCTTTGTCTCCTCCCTCGCCTTCTCTCCCTTTCCTTGCCTCCTTCTCTCCTTTTCCGTCCCTCCTTCTCTCCTGTTTCTTTCCTGCTTCTCTCCGTCTCCTTCTGCGCCCTTCCCGCTTTTGCGTCGACGTGTTTTTCGCAACCCGTCGTATTCTCGACGCACCCGGTGGCGAGGAGAATGCCTCGGAGGGCAATGAAGGTGTCTCTGCCCCAGGCGCGCATGAATCCCGAGGAGAAGAACGGCAGGCCTGCGGCGATGCTTGGCTGCTGCGTACCCCACACGAGGGGCGCGGAGGGGACGAAGGAGTACATCTGCAGCGTGGCGACACTCAACTCGGCCAGCAGCCGATCTCCCACGGAACTGCACGTCTCGAGCAGGCCTCGATCTCCACAGTCCGCGCGGGCCTTCTCTTTCTTCGCCGCCACCCCGTTCTTCCGGCAGGCTTCGTTGCTCACGCCATCCACGACTGCATCCGCTGCCTGCGTCTCCGCACGCGCATCGCCCTCGCCTCTCTTCGCGGAGCCGCCTCCCGACCCAGCGCGCCCTGGCTGTGTCAGGGGCATCTGGTCGACCACGAATCGGCAACAGGTTGCGTAGGCGTGAGACAGGATGGCGTCGGCGTAGAAAGGTCGCAACCAGTCGTAGACGGGGAACTGGTGCTCGACGATATCTACCGCTTCTTGCAGCCACTGCTTCAGGGGCTTGAGGCACTCTGGAGCGATGCGGTCGACGGAGTACCTGAGCAGCCAGAAGCCTTGCTGGAGATTCCGGAAGAACGGGTGGTCGGTTTGGCGCTCGAATGCGAGGACACGGACTTGGTCCAGAAGTGCAGCGGGTCCACAGAGCCCCGCGTACACCAGCTGGCCATACCCGGCTACGTTGTAGGTCCCGGAGCCGCGGTCGCGCTCTTCTTGGTCGCACGAGTAGAGAAGCTCCGACATCGCCGTCAGAGACACTTCCCGCAGGCGCGGATACAACTGGGACGCGTGGAACCGCAACGCGGAGTGCGGCGCCGCTGCAGGGGTGAAGAGCGGGTTCCTTTCACGCGCGAGCGCGACGGCCGAGGCGTCGAGGAAGGCAGACCCAGGCGCCGTGCACACAATCAGCGCCGACCCCCGCGGGAAGTTCTGCAGGCGAAGACAGGTCGTGTTCGACGCGCCGTCAAAGTGCGTGTTCGGCGCAAAGTGACTGAGATCCGAAAATACCCTCGCAGCCCCCGGCAAACCGTTGATCCGCGAAGCCGCAGGCTGGAAACGGTCGCGGGCGTCCCCAGGGACAAACAGCGTCGCCATCAACGGAACCTCCTTGATCTTCCCACTCAACTGAATCTGCGAGCACGAACGAGAGAAGGAGAGAGAGAAAAGAGACGGTGAGAAACAGAGAAAGAGATAACGCGGAGGGAAGGACCGTGAGAGGGAGCGATGGCGGTCCAGATGTGGCAGCGACCGCGCGAGGACGCCCGTCTGGCGCGGACGGGAGTGAGACCAAAGCAGAGCCCAGGCATCGTTGCGGGGGCCGTCTCTCGACTCAGTCTTCCGATTTGCGGCGTGGGCATGCACTCACCTCCGGGAGAGGCGGGTCACCTTGTTGCCACTGGTAGGCACAGCGCGCAATGAAGTAAATGCATTCGTGCGTTTGCGGATGGTGGCGCACGGCGACTACGAGGTCGTCCGATTTGCACTCCGCAGCCAGTTGGTTGAATCCTTCTTGGCCTGCCTTCACGTGCATGGCGTTCATGATGGGCCGAATCGACAAGATCCCCGGCAACGAATCGCCTGAAAAGAAACGGAAGGCTTCTGCGCAGGCGAACTGCACCAGGCGCGAGACGCAAAGCACAGAAAGACAAGCAGAGAAGGGGAGGACGGACAACAGAAAAAGAGAGACAGGGGACGAGCAGCATACGGTTCACAGGAAGAGACAGTTTGGTGTGCGCGCATCCGGCGCGAGGCTGCACGCCAGACAGTTTGAACCAAAAAGAGGAAACAGCCTCCAGCGCCGCCCGCAGGTTTTTCTCCCCACGAGCGCCCCGCTCCCCGCGCACATCCGCGCGCGCGCTAATTCCCGGACCTCGGCTCCATGACACCCGTTTCTCGTGCTCGTCCTGCAGATCAGCCGCCGAGCTCGCCTGTCGAGTCGTTTTTTTTTCTTCCTCCCCTCCAGAGGCCGCGCTTCGTTCGCACCTGGATTTCCAGATCCATCGAGACTGGAGCCGTCGGTGGAGAGGACGTTGTTCTCGTTTCCGCCGACGCGTTCGCGGGGCAAGTCGGCGTTGACAGTCCAGTTTCCGTCGACGATGAACTTGAACTCGAGTCGCTCGGGAGTCTCTTGGTCTGCGTTCCCGCCTCGCGCATAGTGCACGCCCTTCCTCAAGACGACTTGGAACTGTCCCCGCTCGTCGCGCGTCCCCTCCACGTCCTGTTGCCAGCCGTCCCAGCTTCCACGCACCACGACGTGGCCGCCGCCGTGTGTCCACGCGAGTTTGATTTCCTCGGGTAGCTTTCTGGCCGGGGCATGCGCCGCGCCGTTTGCCTTCTTCCCCTCCGTCGCGTTCATCTTGTGGCTCGGACTCGGCGCCTTCCCGGCGACCAAGTCGAGCGGGTTCAGCAGCGGCACCTCGCCGTGGTAGTCCTCGTACCGGCGGTCTTCGGCGACGACCGACAGCGTGCGCGGGACGAGTTCGTCGTAGCCGCGCGTTGAACCGACGGCGCAGCCTGCAGAGGCGAGAAGCACGGCGAGAGGCAAAGCTGCGCCAGGCGTGAACTTTTGGCTGGGAGTCTCGTTGTCGTGCGTGCAGTCGTAGAACAGCGCGGGGCACACCGCCGGACGAAGCGGGACGCCTCGGCACTCTGAGACTGAAGTCGGGCTCTCCAGCTTCGCCATGTGGTCGGGCGCGCCGAGCGAAGCGCCGGCATCGTCTTCGCGCTTGGCGTGCTCCGCCGCGTGCGCTGCGCCGTTCTTGGGGGTCTTGTGGCGCGCGCTGCCAACCTCCGTGGCGAGGGCGGCTTCGTTCCGGTCGAGCGCCGCCACTGGCGACAACTGCCCGAGGCCGTGCTGCATGCCGAATTTCTTCAAGTGGTTCACGAGGTCCCAGGCATCGTGCGTCTGCATGGCTTCGCGCACCAGCGCGTTGATCCCCAGGCAACGCTCAAAGTGCAGATCCATCGCCTGACTCCCCGTGAACAACTCTGCAAACACCCAAAAGTCTGGTCGAATCCGACGACACTCCCGAAGCATGTGCTGCAAAAAAGGGGGAAAACAGACACACCGACACTCTTGGTTCCAAGCCGACACGAACGGCGCACGAGAGAGGAACGGTGCGTTTTTGAAAACGCTGTGTAAAACGGAAAAGACCTTTTGGACGAGAGGCGAAACGGTCTGTACAAAACGCGGTCGGGAGGCGGAGAGACCACGGCGCACGTTCGCGTCGAGAGGCTGGGGAGTCTGTGGCCGAGAAAAGCGGACACGGTTGACAGAGACAGGCCTTGCAGAGCACAGGCGGACGCGCTGCGCGCAGGAGCGCCAGCGGGCAGCTGCGGTACCTGAGCAACGTGGATCGGCGTGGAGTGGCAGTTGTCGAGGCGCACGCCGTGGAAAGCCTTGGCGGCGATGCGGCAGTACTCGGTCATGTGGTTCCAGAGGAAAGGCGAGTCTTCGGGGCCAGTGCCGTATCTGCAAAGGCCGAACACTCAAGGAACGGGGCTGTCTCTCAGGCACCACGCCTCCTGGAACGGGACGTTCTCTCTCAAAAAACAGAAGAGAATCTCCCCTTGTCGCGACGCCACAGCCGCACCTGCATGCACCCTTCGCAGTGCCGGTGCTACAGGTCGTGACGGAAATGTGGTAGAGATGGCGCTCGAGACGGAGACGAAGTTGCCGCTAGAGACGGGGGGCTACACACACACACGCAGACGAATCCAGGATAGCGAAGGCGACTGTCGCCAAGTCTCCACAAGCACACACATGCAAAAGCGCACGCTCTCACCGGAGCTTCACGCAGTCTGACCAGACCACGAGTTCGCGTCGGAGGTAGACGAGGGCGCCTGCAGCGGCGAAGTCTTTGGTCGCGTCCCAGCCCATGACCCATCCGTTGTTGGCGAGGACGGTCCTCTTGGTGACGTCCGGTTCCTCTTCATTCAGCGGAGTGAAGTAGCGCGGCGCGAGAGCCTCCCAGTGCTTCAAACCTAAGGGCCCGCGCCGACACTGCAGCCGCTCCCACCGCGCGTGGCCTTCGACGGCTTGGCGCACAAAGTTGGCTGACTCGTGCGCCTTTTCCAGAAGTCGCGAATTCACGCCTCCCAGCAGCCGCCGGAGACGGTCTTCTTGGGAGCGCGGGAAAAGGTTGCGAAGCACGGAACCCGGAATCACAATCGTCGCCCCCCGCTTAATACCCACCAGCTTCAGTGCCTACAGAGCGGAGAACGGAGGAGAGTGACGACAAAGGGGAACCTGGGAAAGGAGACAGAGGGAGACAGAAGAAGGACGCAGAGGGGAGCCAGGGGAAGGAAACGCTTCGCACGATGCGACGGGGTCCTAGTGCAGAAAGGCTCCTTGTGCTCGCCTGCGCACCTCCACCCCACGGCCAGCAGCAGATGGATCAAACGGGCATTCGCGAAGGAAAATAAAGTGAAATGCACAGGCGGGTGCCAAGACACCACTCCAGGGGGAGGCAGACCAGCAAGCGAGATCGCGCGCGCCAGGCAGAGTGGGCAGCGGCGATACACGCTCAACCGGCAAAGCAAAACAAAGTAGCTGACTCGCTCCGGAAGTTCCGGCCTTCTCCTCGCGATAGAGCTACGCACCAATCCATCTATAGGCTTCTGCTCATATCCTTCGTCACCTTCTCCTACATATATATATATATATATATATATATATATATATATATACATATATATATATATATATATATATATTCGACTATGTGCATACACATGTAGGGGTACGTGAGCATACGTATATGCAGCATCGACGTGTATGGCAGTAAACCAGTAGGGAAACGCAGAACCGATATAGGGAGCTTTTTAGCTGCCTAAATGCGTTTCGAAACGGAGAGAGGTATCGCGCAGAGCGCGTGTCGTGAATGCCTCGACTACATTGTGCGTTTACCTCATTGAAGAGGCGTTCGTGCATCTCTCCATCGTTCAGGGATTGCTCTTCGCCTTCTGGTCCACCTGCCGCGAGCGCGTCGATCCACGCCTGCACGGTATTGTCGATGTGCAGGAGAAACCACTCTTCCATGCGGAAGGGTTTGAGAAGCTCTTCGTCAAAAGCGCGCATCACGTTTTGCAGCTGGCCCTCGTCGTTGATGTCTTTTGTCGCCCCGTACTTGTCGCGAAACTCGCCGCGAACGACGCGCTGACTGAACTCCTGGATCTTCCAGTCGAGCTCGTACGCGCTACACAGCCACGGCGAGTTCGTTGGGCTGTATCTGCAGACACCCCCAATGCACACAGAGTCTCCGAAAAAAAAGTGTCTCCAGCACCCTCCCCCCCACGCGATCGAAACGAGGTGGACCAGCAACTAAATGGATACACGGAGGCAGCCCCAGTGCGACGCATTCACGGTTACCGCCTGGCCGCCCTCTCTGCGCCGACGGGATTCTGTCGCTCTCCGCACGCGGTTAGGACGCCTCCACACGCGTGCATCTGCTCCCTGTTCCTGTGCTTTTTTATGCAGGCTAAATGGCTACAAGTTGCGCAAATTTATACATATAGGCAGAACGGCCCATCCTATATATATATATATAGATAGATAGATAGATAGATAGATAGATAGATAGATAGATTTAGATTTAGATTTATTTATGTTATACATATATATATATATATATATATATATATATGGATATGCGTGTAGATATGCAGGTGTGGATAGCAACGTGGTGGGCGGAGCAAACGAGAGGGCCCTATGAAGACAGGGAGAAGAAGGAGTTGTGGCTCAACGAACCCGCTGTCGGGATGGTCTCGCAGCCAAGGACTGTTGCTGGCCGTGTGGTTCAGGACGAGGTCGATAGTGCTGAGCAGTCCGAGGTCGGTTTCCATCATGTGGATAATGGCCCTCAGTTCTTCCAAGCCCACGACTTCGCTGCTGTCGGCTCGCCTCAGAGGCATGACAGGCTCCGGCAGCCCGGCGCCCGCGGCGTCGCCACAAGCCTCCAGGTGTCTCGATTTCAGCGAGCGGTCGTCCAGGAAGAACTCGCTGATGTGCAGTTGGTCGGCAATGCTGCATCGCGACCGCAGCAGAAAACAGACAAAACCGAGAGGCCGATGCAGCCACCAGGCGCGGACGTCATCCTGTCCATTTATCTATCGCAGGCTCGGTCTAGTCCATGGTCCACATGCATGCAAACGCAGGATCCATATCCCATATACTCAGAGGCATCAGGCGCACAGAGAGAAAACAAGAGACACAGAGAAACAGGGCCAGTCGCAGACAGAGAGAGATTGGCAGGGACGGGGAGAGGGAGGCACACAGATAGGGACATTTGTACGAGGCGAAAAAGCGAGGGTTGACGAGATATATACCGAGACGCAGAGAGGAGAGGTCGGTGGATACAGAAATACACGAAACCGGAATTAGGTAGGAAGGTACACAGATATACTTGAAGGAGTGACATTAAAAACAGACGTCAACTGCTTTTCCCAGGGCTGCAGACCACATGCAATATGTCGGTTCTCGTTTTACAGTGCATGTAGAATTCATACATGCACCTATGTACAAGCATGACGAGCCGGCAGAGGTACAGATGATTCGCTGATTTCGATGTGGCGAGAGTCACACGCAACGCGGAAAGCAAGCGCTCACCTGTAGCATGAGCCCGACTCGCCAAGAGCCTGGAGAGGCGTGAAGTGGATGACGTTGTAGCCGAGCTCTCCAGTCTGCGTGAACATGCGCCGCCATCTGCAAAACCAGACAGGGACACACGAAACTCCTCCTCCGTCTGTCTCGTTCCCCTGCATCGCTCACTCTTCTCTCGCCCACTTATTCCTCTCTCTTGCTATATATATGTATATATATACAAGTATGTATCTTCCCTTCTACTGACGTACCTTTACCCACGTAATATATATATATATATATGTTTTGTGTACCTATCGTTTGATCGTCATTCTCTCGTTCGCTTTGCGTAATTGCGTTTTTCTTATCTCTGTCTCTAATCGTACAATATAAATGCCTCAGCCTCTCGCCTTCTCTGTCTCTGCCTCATTCTTTGCCTTTCTGTCTCCACCGTTCTCTTTCTGTCCCGCGAGATTCTCTGTCTCTCCCCCTGTCGTTCTTCCTCTTTCTCCCTCCGTCGCTCACTACCATTCTCTCCGTCCTCTTCATTTGCGTTGTCACCGGCCTTACCCGCTGAAAGGGCCTAGACACCTGGAGAGGACGGTTTGGACGGAGATGCTTTCTTGTTTGAGCGGCACACCGTTGATGCTGAGGGAAGGTTCAACGATGACCACCGAGGCAGGCGAGCGCGCGCAGGCGTCAGCGTCTCCTGTGTGGTTAGTGCGCTTCGGACAAGGCGCAGGACCATACTGAAGCTGAATGCGATACGGGCCTGAACAAAGAACGAGAAGACGAAACACGCAATCGCTCTCTCTATCTCTCTAAAACACATCACCCCCAGATACATCGACGTACATGCATGTAAATGTATATTTTTAGAATTTGTCGATATAGATTTGCATTTTTATACATATATATATATATAGATATATATATATATATATAGATATATATATGTATATACGCATGCTCCTCGTGTTTTGTGAGTTTAGGGTGGACGGCCGTGTGTCCGCAACCCTGTCGCAATCCGTTGAAGGGATTCTGTTTCTTTCCTTCGCGGTTTGGTCATTGCGAAGTGTCTGTGCGTCGCCGGGCTCTCCTTTGCTTCGCACTGGGCCTGTGCGCATGCGCATGCGTGTGTGCGCACCTGCCAACTCAGCTTTGAACGCAAAGACGAGGGTTCCGAACTCCGCCGTTCGCTGCGGAAGCCGCTCCTCTTTGCCCAGCGGCGACTCCGCGATGCACCCGACGACGGGGAGAGGCTGCGAGCCGTTCAAAGCCACCAACTCAATCGTCGTGCCTGAGCAACAGAGACTGGAGGAATCGACACATGAGGAGAAGGAACCAGAGAAGGAAGAACGAGGCTGAAGAAGGCGGCGCGGTGTGTGAAAGGCTAAGGAACCGGATGAAAACAAAAGAGCACGACCGAGACGACCGTGAGACGAAAGGTGAGGTGCGAGCGGAACAATAGGCGAGCGAGTGGCGAAACCTGAGGCGAGAGGGAGAGGGAGCGACGAGCGGACAAACACGACTGCGTTAGGAAGAGAGAGGAAGACATCTCTCTTCTGGATGCCAAACGTACCTTTGGAGACACGGAAATTTCCAGCAGACTTGTTGGGAGCATCCAGAACTCCGTCAGCGTCGAAATACGAAATGAAGACCTCGACAGACTCTCCAAAATGCGCGAGGGCCTCCTGACCCGGCTGGGGCAGGCGGTTGGGGTTCAAAGCTGGAAGCGGCATCTTTGAAAAAGAGAGAAAACAGAAGAGGAAAAAGAAGGGAAAACACCGGAACCGACGGAGAAGGAGAACACAGTTGTCGATTCGCCTCCCGGCAGGGCGGGGGACGAGTGGGATGCAGAAGGCGCGGTAGGCAGACAAAATTCGCCTCTGCAGTTTACGCAAGGCCCCACGCAGTGCCCGCCTTGACAAGGAAGAGGCGAGAAAGCAGATAGAATGGAGATAGAACGGAGAGAGGAAGGACAGATAAAGGAGAGGTAAAGGAGAGATAAAGGAGAGACAAAGAGACACGAACGGAACGGATGCGACAGGAAGAAGTGCGACGTCGACGACGACACTGGAGGAAGTGCCGGAATGTGGAGGAAGCTCGGCGGAAAAGCAGGGGAGCTCTAGAGACGAGGAAGAAGATGGATATCGAACGACGCGAACGAAGAGGGTGGAGAAGAGAGGGGAGACGATGCTCGATTCCTTAGCAAAAGACGAGGGAGGGCGAATGACGAGACAGTGAACAGAACAGAGACTGGAAGCTCACTCTTACTTTTGCCTTCCGAGTACGGCAACAGAGAAACAAAGAAAGCGAAGACGAGATCTACTAAAGGAAAGTAAACAAACAGTTCCGTGGGTACCCCTGAGCGTGGGGTACGTACACACCGCAAACACAGATCGAATGCTTCCACGCAACGCACGTCTCTGTTCCCAGACGACGGGAAATCACGAGGATTTTGTGGAGGCAAGACGCTGAGTGTCAGATGAACGCAGACAGAAGAAAGTGTTTTCCTTCTGCCTCAGAGGTACGCGTCCCAGCCTGCCGCCTCGCGGTTTCTATCGCTGGAGAAAGAGGCCTGTCGCAGAAAGAGCGCGTTCTCGAGAAAAAAGGCGATAGCGCTGTCGCCTGGTGCAAATACAAGCATAGCAACATCTACCGATAGATCGACATTTAAATATTCAGGGACATATTCAAATGTGTATGAATGGAAAGACGCCATGCATATGCATATATACCCATATCTATATATGCGGTCTGTACGGGTTGTGGGGTCTCCAGGGCCGACACGTTGCGTAGCTTTGTACACGCACAAAAAGGTAATGACCCTCAAATTGTCGTTCAAGAAACGAGGGACAAGAGGAACAGCACACAAAGGTGTATAGTCACAAGGACGGAGCGCACGTGCTCTCCCTCAGTGTGGAGAGAAGAAAGCAAGCCAGAGAATCCAAACGGCTAGCGTTGCTGCCTATGGAATGAAAAGACAAAGGTGAAGAGGCGTTCGGAAAAGGGTGCCCCTGTGAAAAGAGAGAGGAGCTTCGTGTCTCGCAGCTGTCGCCGCCCCGGCTAAAGGGCCTCCCGCAGGCTCTTCTCTGGATCGCCGTTTGCAAGAAACGAGAAGAGGGCCGCGCAGCACGGTCTGAGAGGTGCGAGCCAGGCATCAGAGATGGGCACACCTCGCCTGCCCCCTTCTCAAGCACAGAATCGGATAGAAAAGGAGCGAAGAATTTGAGGCGGGACAAGACGAAACGAAGACCAACCCCGCAGGTTTGCATGTGACGATCTGGTGAGACACGGAACTGGCGGGGAAAAGGGGACAGTTAAACGAATAGTAAGGCATATGAGGAATTTGTCTGTACGGGGATAGAAGGGTGTATGGAAGTATATCTGTGGCGTCCTTTTTCCTTTGAAACTTCTGTGGCGACAGACGAATGTCGGCGCTTGCTTGTGGACGCGACCTCTGTGTTCCACAGGCGTGAGAACAGCCCAGAAGGATCCCGTTTGTGCTGAGGAAAGCGCGTTCTGAAGCCTTGCGCTTTCTGGACGAAAACGCCGGAAACCGCCTGCTCTTTGGCTGCGGTGTGCATCCCGTCGTGCACAAAACCTCGCACAGAGAGGAACACGCGCGGCGCATGTGCGTTTTGCTGCTAAGAGCAGTGTGCTATTCACCGTCTGACACCACAGCAAAGCTCCAGACGGCGCGAAACCGACGAGACAACGGGTGCGGCGGGGAAACGAACGGTGGACGATAGCCTTGAGAAAAGGGGAAGCACGAATATCTTGCGGGCGAAAAGAGAGGACGCGGTGGAACGCATGAGAAATCGCGCTTTTCAGAGAAACCGGCTAGCGGCGAAATGGGAGCGGCATCCGAGGTGGATGTACACTCGAGATCTCAACGGCTTTCTGTTGGGGCCAGTGCGTTGTCGCGCTAAAAGGAAGAAAGCAGAGGCGTTTGCAGGACTCACGTTCTGCCGACAGTTTTTGCAGTATCGGAGAGAGGGGGGCGCGAGGGAACTTTCCAACAGGTTCGGGGTCCAACAGGTTCGGGGTCAAAAAGTGTGCGATCCCTCTCCTTCGCGGCGGCCCGGCGGCGCCGGCTCACCACCCGCGCGTGCCTCGCTCTCGTGCCTTGTTGCGCGTTTTTGAGTGCGTCAAGGCTGCTTTTTTGGCGCGACAAAAGACGCCAAGAAGGCCCGCCACAGCGCGCACGAACCCGGAGAGAGCGAAAACCTGCGTCTTTCAGACCGCGTCCCTGGCCTTTTTACCCCTGTTCCCCTCGAAGGCGCAACTCCCTGCTCACCGCACATCGCTCCCGCCCCCAAACTGCAAGGATCCGTCATGTCCACACCATTGGAAGTGCACACGCAGACATACAACGAATTTATGTAAATACAAAAAAAATGTCTCAGCGCCCAGATATCTGTATGTAGACACATGTGTGTTCACGTGTGTCCTAATATGTATATCACTATAGAGAGGTGTTAGCAACAAAACGTTTTTATCCCCTGAGCACGCAGATATCGAGAGAGGCAGTTGAAAAGCCCTGAGATGTTCCGTCTTACTGGCCAGCTTCCTGGCGATGTTTTTGTTCTACGCTGGCGCTGGGGCGAGTGAGGTGGGGCCGCCTACTTGTGAGATGCCATGGGTGATTCCCAGCGCGGTGTTGCATTGGGAAAGACAGCGAGAAGAAGTGCAGCAGGGAGAGAGACACGAGCAATCTGATTCGTGTTATAAAGGACACAGAAAGCCAGCAGTGATGAAGAAACCGGTATTTTATAGGTGGCGCCTGCAGAACACGGGGACGGCGAGAGGGACATGATTCCGCTCGTTGCAAGAGAGCGCAGCCCACAGATTTCCCCCCGTGAAACCAGAGCACACCGCTCATGCACGGAATTCAATCAGGTGACGCCCAAATAGCAGACGACTTGAGATGCACGCCGCACATCTCTCAGCACTCTCCGCCTTCCTCTCAAGCTTTCTCGACATGCCTCCATACCGAACCACACAAGAAGCAGCCTACGACCCACAGTGTATCAGGGTGCTCAGCCACAGTAATACTCCCATTGTGCGCTATATATATATATATACTTTTGGGTGATGTATACATTTTGGTTCTGCATAATGTCGAGTCTATATTGTTTCCCAAATCTATAAATACATATGTGTAGACACAACTGCACAAACGTAGATGCACACGTGGTACTGAGGTAGCTGTGAGACAGTAGCGGGAACAACAGCCTGTATCCCGTTGGGGTACATCTTGCAACCTCGTCGCAATTGTTTCGCTCAGCATACGACACACGCCGCTTCAAAGCATCCTGCGCACACTTGCTTTCGGTATAGATCCAATCGAATATGCCCGCATCTACACTGTCACTGCTCTCTCTATGTGAGAAACGAATATATACATGCTAACAGATTTACATACCAGCAAGTATCTTTGAGCGAGTCTCGGTTTGAGAGGTTTTCCTGCTGTCGTCCCCCCGATAGAGTTGTCAGTATGTGTATTTACGTATAGAAGTATATATAGATCCCTAGGTGCATACACGTACCGCATACGTTGCAGGAGGCAGTCTACAACTCGTGGTGGGACACACACATACAGAGAGTTCTATTCGTCATGTGTTGCAGCATTGTCGAAGCAGTTTATGTCTAGTCAGCCGGACAAAATTCACATATGCATCCACACATAAATATAAATTTATGTTTCATGCGAAGCGCCAGTGCGGCATCTGCTATTTCTTTTTTCATCCGTCGGTATGCCTGTGAGTAGTACGGGTGGCCAAATCTGGCTGTGACATCCTGGTAACATGAAGACTACCACTCCACCGTTCTGTTCGAGGATCTCCAAAGAGTGTTCAGTGAGTCTGAAACGTGATATCATCTCCCCAGCACGGCCCGTTTCGGCGAATCGGCAAGCAAGCATGCGAATGTTCGGTAGCGAAAGAAGTGCTGAAACTCAGTATCCCTTTTTCGTGACATAACGTGTCTTTATATATGTCGTATGCGTAGGCACCGTGAAAAAAAGTTATGGACGCGGAGAAGCAAAGAATCCTTCAGGTCGACAAGAGCGAGAAGAGAAGGCGTCCTCTCAGAGCAACCCTGTACCATAATTACACCCGCACGCTCCCTCTTCATTCGGACGCCCAGGAACAAAGACAAATAGGTCACGAGAGCGGTTTCTGTCGTACAAAGCCGCCTCCTTCACGGTCTCTTCGAGTCCCCCCGTCAAGTGCATGTCCCTCTTTCCCTCGACATATCCCTCGGGGCTCGCGCTGTGCGCGTTCATTCTCTGATCACCACAAGTACACTGCACAACTCGAGAGGTATCCACATCCCTCTGGGTCCCAGCAACTGTTTGCTTTCTCCCTCCGCTTGTTCTCCGTTCGCCACGTTTTTTCGCGCCACCCTTCCATGCGCAAATGCCTCCTGTTGCGGCACTCTTCCCGCTCTTCCCTCTCTCCTCACCGCCCGTAAACCTCTCCACTTCCTGCGCTTTCTGTTTGTTGGTGTCGCGCCGCCTTCCCTCCCTCAATCGCCTTCTGCCTCTCTCTGTCCCTTGCTGTCCCCTGTCTCCTCCAGTCCACCTACCTTTTCTCGAGCTAGCGACTTCGGTAAGACCCGGGCATCGGGCCGCCGTTGGGTGGAAAGGCCGCATGCGCGAAGGCATTGAAGTTCGCATGCGTGTGGCCGAGGCTCTGAGGAAGGAGACAGCCAGACTGCGACGCCTGCTGGTCACTCAAAACGCCCAAGGGCGACGGATGCCCTCGAGACGCGGCATGCACGCCCACCGATTCGCCCGGTGCAGAGGGGAGCGAACCCAGCTGGCCGGGAGCGCTCGGAGGGATGCTCAGCTGAGGGGACAGCGAGGCGAGCAGCGACGCGTTAACGGTGTGTTGCAGCGGAGCAGAGAAAGGCGCATGCAACGGCGCGGTAGACGGAAGGGCGGCAGGGTGGAGATACGGCGCGGTGGCAGTCAACTGCGTTTCGTCAGGCTTTTGCGTAACCACTGGCTTCGGTGGGTCGCCACCGGCACGGCCACAAGGTGTATGGACACCTGAAGGCGGCACGGGTGCGGGACACGTCTGAGGCGTTTGGAATCCCGGCCCGACCACCCCAGGCACAGGCGCCGTTCCGTGCTCTGCCACGAATCCAGCCGGCACCCGCGAGGACGGAAACTGACCAACTTTCTCCTCTGGCATCAGCTGCCGATCCCCAGGAGACGAACGCAGAGAAGACGAAACGGACATCTCCGGAACTTGGAAAGACGGCGCAGCAGACGCAGATGAAAGTACATCGGAGGAAAGCGGAGAGGCTGCCGCCGCGCTGGCGAGGGGAATGCCCTGAGGAGGGCACGAAGGCGCCGGTGCAGCAGACGCGCTCGCAGTGGGTTTTCCAGAGTCCGTCCGCGGGCCGGGAACTGAACCGGACGGCGCATCCGGTGTCTCTACACCGCCACTCCCAGGTGGAGGGGCGACCTCCTCGTTCTCCTTTTTCGGCGCAGTCTTTGGTGGAGGCGGAGCTGCGAAAAGCAAAACGCGCGACACAACAACGAGCATCCGGCGGTCCGGATGTGGCGAGGGAATCCACTGAAGCCAGCGCGCGAAAGAGTGAAAGAGAACTAGACAGAGGGAGCTACAGGCAAAGAGCAAGAGGGAAAGACGCCGACCAAGTTGAGCAAGCTATGACTAGGGAGACAACGCTTGAGCCTCTCACGCTTCACATCTGCGAGGCTCCTTGAGGTCAGTGAAACGGTCCCCAGCCCGTGACACTCTCGATCTTTGTGCGCCTTCTTCGAGGTGAATGTACACCATACATGCGTCTATGCACATCTATACACGCATGCATCTGCACGGATATATGTATATATATATATATACATATATGTGGATTCACGTGGAACTAGAAGCAAAGGGAAGTTGATCACTTGTAGGTCTTTTCAGGAGAGAACCGTACGCGGTTTCACATGATGGTCGACTGCCTTGGTAAGGTAAACGAAAATCTGCTGAGGGGTCTTGGTGCACACTGCAGCTGAGAGTTGCCTGAGATCTAGGGAGAGAAAACGACAGGGAAACGGCACTTGGATGCATGCACCACGCGGATAGGAGCCGGGGCCTTTGTGAGAAGCTGTGCAGACTCCATGCACTGTGCATCTACGTGCACAGACGTGGATATACATAGATCGATGCGGAGACTTAGACACGCATAAATACACACATATATAGGTAGATCCGATACAAATGCATGTGTATTGACAGAGAGAGGAAGACCCACAAACGAAGACGACGGAGACAACTGTATAACGTTGTCGATCGCGACACAGGGCCCGTATATATGAGAACCGCCATACAATTGCGAGAACAGTTGAGACATCAGCTGCAGGTCCGCTTGAACAGGTCTGAGTATCGCCTTAGGAGAAGGAGGCATTTCCCAAACGAGCGTACACAGCAACGGATTCCCATACACCTGCAACGGTACGCCGCCGTGGATCTAGACGATTCACTAGTGTTTCCCTTCCATACCAAGGATTCGAAATCAAACAACGACGAATAGTGTGTTTTCTGTGGCATTGCGCACGCAAAAGTACCAAACGTTCGCTCGTCTACCGATCTACATCTCTACACATGTATACATCTATTCATTCCCACATATGCACCTGTATACTCACATACGTATGCACATGTGTACGTTGTGCTTGGAAAACGTCGGTGTGTGCATCTCCGTCTGTCTAATACGCCCTGTGCTGCCTCCTGCCGGCTGTATATAGAGATTGTGTTCGTTTTCTTCTCCGTTCGGACCTAAGTTCGGCGTTCGCAGGGCGTGATGCAGACGCTGGAGCTCCTCGTGTGACCAGAAGTCGCTGTTCGCGCGGAAGCGTTGCTCGACTTGCGCAAGGTCCTCAGCTCTGCCTTTCGAAAACCCAGTCTGGTTACTTTGCGGCGGTTGCTGCAAACGAAGACAAGAAACAGCGACAAACCAAGACAGATAACTGCGGAGAAGTGGACATAGATAGACACAGGGAGACGAGCCGTATCTCGAACGCAGTTTAAAGGAGACTGTTGTTCGAAGAAGAGAAGCATGACACGACATACGTACAGCGCATGTAGGCGCGATGTGACGCGAACCGAAATCGCTTAAGACACAGACGCGAATCTGCCAGTCGCCAAAAAGAAAAAGCGCCAAGGAGAGACACCTGGGGAAACGCCCAGAGCGAGGTAACAGCGAACTGCAACGATCTTCATCTGAAGCAGAAACGGAGCAGCTCCACGAGGAAAGATAAGCCGCGGGGTCTCCTGCGGCGGTTTGAAAAAAAGTGTCCGGTTCTTGCCTGGTCTGCCAGCATCGCCAGAAAGAACAAGTTCTGCTGAAGACGCTCGAAGAAGCAGACGGCCTCGTCGTAGCGTCCACTCTATAGGCAGCAGTCAGGACGAAAACAGACGAAAATGCCAAAAGCGTTCACAAAACAGCGTCGATCGCTGCGGAGGTCGATTGAAAGACGGAGACCGCGGTTTCTTCAACGGAGCGTCTGTCTCGCGTGCACACTCAGGAGAGAACGGAGAATGCAATAGCAGACTTCTTTCCGACGAAGAAAATCGGGCGCGCTTTTCTCCACTCCCGTGCTTCCTTCTCGATGGCGTGGTTTTTCGACGGTGTTGTTGCTTTCATATCCGAACTCTCACCGAGAGATTTTCGTGGACGGCAAAGAGCATCTGGTCGTTTTCCAGCAGCTTCGCTTCAATGAGTCTCGACACCGTCTCCGCACAGAACGCCATGTCTTCCTGCAACGAGTCGCCGCTTTGCGAAGGCAAGTGTAACGGCGGAGCGACGGCGTACTCTGGCGGCGAAGAAGCCGATGTCGACACTTGCACTTTGCACGGCTTCTCGGCGCCAGCTTCCGGGCGAAGCAGAAACTGGGGAGTTCCGCTGATGCCCGGAAAGGCGCGGTCGTGGAGAGGAAACGGCGGCGGCAAGGACGCCGGAGATGGCGTGGGAGGAGCAGAGACTGCGGGAGCAGCAAGATGTTGCTGAGCTCCGGCGCACGGATGAGACGAGAGAGAAGACGCGAAACTCTGAGAGGCAGCTTGCGCGGAGACCGACGACGACATCTCGTGGACAGACACAGGCGCGGGGTGGGAAGAAGAGAGAGAAGGGAGAGAAGACGAGAGAGAAGCAGGGAGAGAAGAGAGAGAAGAAAGAGGAGGAGGGAGAGAAGAAGGGACAGAGGAAGGGAGAGAAGAAGGGATACGAGAAGAGGCGAGAGGGAGTCCCGTCGCCGCGTGGTGACTAGCTGCCTCTCGTGGTTTCCCAGTTGCCGCCGTGGACGGCGGACGAAGCGGCGGGGCCGGCATCCCCGCCGGTCCGCCGGTTCGACCGCTAGTTGGGCTCCTGGGCCCGTCTTCGTCCCTGCCCCGCTTGGTGGGAGAGCAGGGGGTCCCAAGGGAGGCGTCGCCTCTCGAAGCGGAAACCATCTTAGGAAGGAGAGCCGAAGATGCTTGACGCTCGGCACCCGCCTCCTGCTGGCGATCGTCTTCGTGTCCGGACACCCCAGCCAGCTTTGCCTTTTCCCCAAGCGAAGAAGGGAGAGACGGCGCGGAGGTTGGAAACTGTGCAGAAAGAGCAGGGTGTTCACCCGTCGCGGGGGCAGTTACGCGCTCGGGGCCATCACGGCTTCCTGCTGTCTGTACACCCGAGGCCTGACAGCTGAGGTGGTCCCCAGCACTTCCATTTCTAGCAAGCGCGGAAGAAATCTCCTCAGTTGGGAGCGCACCGTCCACTCTTTCTGGAGGCGCATCTTGAGGAGGAACGCGTCTTTCCAGTTCCTTTGAAGACTCAGACAGGCTCGCCTCCAACAGACTTTCGGTGGGCTCTGCTGGAGCCCCGTCGGGCCCCCGCTTGCTTTCGGGGGATGCCGCCTGTCCGGCAGAAGATTCCTCCCCGCCATCGACAAGGGCGTCAAAGAATGCGTCGATATCTTCGAGCGTCGCCATCCTCACGGGACCTGGAAATGCGGATTACTACACGTACGGGAAACGCTCTATTTGCAGGTGAATTCCATCTTGACCTAGAGACACGTGGACCAAGTTGCGTATACACAGACACACGTGTAGACGCAGGTCTGTGACGGAGGCAAAGCAACGAGGCCAATGCAGATCACACGTCTCTGCAGAAACAGACGGACACAGATTTAAACGGGAGAGAGGCAGGAGGAACACCCCGGTCAGGAAAGCAAGGAGAGAGAGACGAGAAAGATGTACCGTGCCAGGAAAGATGGGAATGTGGAGAAATGCGGAAGAGGAGTGCAACGAGAGACTGTTGAGTGGTTGGTTCGCGTCAAATGGGTTAAAATCTTACAAAAGGGAAGGAAAAGTCGCTCGCTTTCGCGGTTCAGGCGACACCGAGAGGGAACTCTTGGGTCTGCCTCCGGGCCCCCCCCCCCCCCGGCATTCCGGGATCTTTTACCCAGACAGAAGCAGAAAAGGAAACACGGGAGGAAGTAAAAAAAGCTAGCTCGGAAATCGCCACGACCCTTTCAAAGAGATGCGTGCGGAATGTCGCTCGGATGGCGAAAGGGAACAGAACGCGAGGACTCGCGAAGCCGGAGAGCTGCCAAAACCCAGCGACTCGGCACCTTGGACGAGATTTCTGGACCAGAGGAAAAGCACAGAAGAGCGTTTCGAGAGGAGAAGCGCACCGTATGAACGCCTCTGGAGTGAAGGGACAAAGAGAAAGAAGCCGCAGCGAAGAAGAAAAAAGTCGGAGGGCACACATGCAAAAAATTATTTCGCCGGCACGCTTTTGGGTCTCGTCCGAATGAAGCGAGAGCGCTGCGCCGGTTGGGAATACTTGCACACCCGGGGCGTCGCGAGGAGATCCGGATCTGAGAGTGAAGCTTTTTTGACAGAACTTTTCCCCCAACACGATATGTGAGCTGGCAAGCACTTCAGCACGCGTTTTCATTCCCAAGAAAACGAGAATCGGGTGTATTTCCTCTGTGGCCGTTGAACGTGGGGTCTGGGTCGTGGCCCCAGGCGACCTCGTTCATGGATTCGAGGCCAAGTTGCCGAATGTCCCCGACGACGATGGATCTTTTACACACACGTAAATTCAACTCCAGCAATGCTCTTTCAAGGACGTGTAACGCTGTATCGTTCTGACGGCGTGGGAACCACGTTTTCTGTGCACCCGAACGCGCGGAGCGTGAGGATGCAGAGCGGCAGCTCGATGCTGTGTGAACAGTTTTCGTCACACACAAAAAAGAGTGTGTAGAGACATACAGAGGAGGAAAGGCTGCATGGCTTTTGAGAGCACGTCTCGTTCACAGTCGTTTGCCTCAGGTGGTGGCCTTGTGGATAGCGGACAAAGAGCACTGAGAGCTCTTCGATCTACGGGGGCTCGCAGGACGGGGAGGACGCGTGGAGACGGCAAGTCGAGGTCTCGTTCATTGCAGTGCGAAAGCGGCTCGCCTGTGGCTCGGAAAGGCTTAGAGACGGCAGGTGCAAGAAAGAAGAGCCCCTCCAGTGGGGTGTACGGACAGCTGCGTGCGTGTGCCGGGAAAAAGCCCCTGCAGCTCGCCAAACTTGTGATTTTTAGCATGGAATTCCAGGAGTTCCAAGTCCACTTCCATATTTTCTAGGGCGCACACAGCCACGACTTGCTTCCACTCTCAGACGCGTACTCAGAGCCATCACGCACATTCCAACTGGAACGGAAGCGCCTTTTTCTGCAGAGACGCTAGGCGGTGAGTTTGAGGGAATCAGCCTCACGATGTGAAGGGCAGTTGGTGAACGTGGGTTTAATGATTTGCTGCATGCAACGTCCAAGCAAAAATCCCCTCTTCTGTCGTTTTCTCAAGAGTTTCCCTCTAAACCAGAGGGAACTTTGCCCCGCGAACACGAGGGCTCCGCCGAAAGGACGAAACACAGTCTCAAGGGATGTTAGAAAAAGGAACACACCAGCAAAACGCACAGCAACCGTATAGTTCGAGCCCATTTGATATCGTCAAAGAGAAGGAATCCTGGACGGGGAACGGTGTGTGCGTCAGAGGCTTCTCGGCAGCAAACACCAATAGCCATTCGTATACGTAACTTTAACAGAAAGACCAGAACGTGCTGGAGAGGTTTTCTCACGTAAAAGGAAAGGATGCTTGCCGGACGCCTCCGGCGAGACAGTGACGAACAAGGGGAGATATGAACAGCAGGGTGGGGAACGCAAAAAATACGTGTTTAGGCACGACGACGACAAACACGAGCACCACAAAGTGGATAGGTTTAAGCGCAGAAGAGCCAAGTCCGCTATGCATGGCGAGAGGCGACAGACGTCTATTTGTCTTCGAGAAGGAGACGGAGGAGACAAGCAAAGTGCCGACAAAGGACACAAGGCGACAGTAAGTAAACTTGGAGGGGCACGGCAAACCGGGATCTCCGAAAGCATAAGATGATGGCTGTTCTAGCGTCGATAGCGCTTTGCTCTCGAAACGAATCCTCTTCTCTTTTTCTGGTTCCCTCATTAGGCATCAAACCAGCCCTGGGCCAGTCAGAGCTGTTCCTTTTCGGTTTGCAAATCCGGAGGAGAAATGCAGAACTGCCCGAGAGTTGGCAAACCCTGAAATCATCGAGGGGAAACGATACGCGGCTTGTGGCTGCGCCTAAAGAAGGCGTAGAGAAACTATCTAGCACACAATCGCGTGATCGATACATGCAAATACATGTATATAAATACAGATATGTATATATATATGTATATATACGGTTTTCTGTAGGTCTGGGAGAACTGAAGAGTTCGTGTTCCTGCTCTATTATGTATGAGAGACGCCTATTTCCTTGCGCCAAGTCAGAATGTGGAACGCGCTGTATTTTTCATGACCGTTCACATCCATGCAGCCTTCCCTGTGTGTGCTCAGGAAGAGCACCGTTTTTTGCACGCCTCTCTTTCGCTTCCGTCGCCCTACGGGTAACGCATCTTCTGTAAGCCAGTGTCCCCTACCATCATGTGTAGACTTTCTCCAAACTTGCATCTGGTTATATATGCGCTTTTATCTTCATTTGCATCTCTTTTTGCGCACGGATGTCCTCCTTAAAAAAAACTCTCCGTACTTGCGTGTGTCGAGATGTGTGTTGGCCACCACTGTGCTTGCATGCACCCCCCGCGGGAGTCGACTGCGGTCCACGTCTCCGGTGTCTTGCTCCGGCAAGAATTCCCGATACTTCTTGCAATGGGTTTTTTCTTTGAACGAAGGACATCTTCCGCATATCTGCGGGAATCTCTAGTCTTTCTGTCTACGCATAGACCGCCACAGCATGTGAGCAACAACCGTGCTTCCGTCCGAAACTCCCGATGCTTGCAGGCTGCGTGTCTCGCTCTCGCCGCGTTCTTTGTCCCCTCCTTTTGCGTTCCGTTTTCCTTCGGCAAACACTCAAAGCGCCGTTTCGTCTCTTTTTGAGCCTTCTCAGCGGAGAGTCTTTCCCGTTTTGATGTGTCTGTGAACACTTTTCGCACGAGAAGGAGGGGAAGAGCACCCCCCTTTCCTTGTTCACAAGACCTACCCGCAACAACCTCGTCCTCCCCGTTCCGTCCCATCATCCTCAGGCGGTGTGGCGTCACCAAGCGTTCGGCTTTTGCATTTTAAAGCATGCTTAGCCCTTTCCTGCCTCAACCGCTTCCACATCTATTCAAAGGGTCAGCCGCTTGAAGAGATTTCCTCTCACGGGTCGGCGGGACGCGCACAACCCCACGTAAAAAAAACACCCAATCTCCCAGAACCAGACCGCCACAAGCATGGCAGCCTCCTTTGGGAAAAGCAGAGGGACGGTCGAAAGAGAGTGAGCGAGGAGAATTTACACACTCTCTACTGCTCGAACTGCTCTTGTGGGTGTATATACACTCATCAAAGCATGCGGCTGTCGGCCTCCTGCCCATGCGTGCGTGATCGACAGGTGGACCCAGCAGCCACTTCTGCCAAAATGTACCGATGTCGCTAACTGTGTGTATATGTTTGAAAGACGTACACATATTTCTCTTCATATATATGCATATATATTTATATTTGTGTGTGTCTGCGTGGAACCGCTGTCAGATTGATGTGTAGTTTGTTCAGGCATGGCGTGATAGCACGTGCCTTTTTTCCGGAGCACACACGGCTGCCGGGATTCCTTCTCGACACTTTTCGTTCACAGCTTGTTGTCTCGCTCGTCCACATTTCCGCCGCAGAGGGTTCCCTTTTCGGCTGCGGAGAGGCACGGAGATGAAACTGGAGTTCTTCGTCTCCCCTCGATGCACCTTTTCACTGGCGCACCGACCACGGCTCGCACGCCTGCCTTTCTTCTCCTTTCCCTGTTCTCTCTCTCCTCCTGTGCATCTGTACATAACCATATCTTTAGCTGCACAGACGACCAGGCGCCCGTCAATGTAGACTGTGGCTGTGTGCATCCTTTCCGTCTTCTATTGCCGTATGCATCCACGTGTATGTATCTAGATATCCTTATACGTATATATGCAGAGCGATACGCACGCGCCGATTTTGTGGTCAGATTTTTAGGAGCTTTCCGACTCCCACTTTTCGGCTGAGGCCCTATGGCGCCTCCTCCAACATCTTCTGTCTTCTTCGCCTCGGCGAACGGGGAAGACGAGCGTCTTCGCGCTGAGTCTGGGTCGTCCCATGCTGAGAGGGATCTCAAAGACAGTCCGCAGCCGTCCTTTCTCGCCTACCACATTTTGCCTCCCGTGCTGGCTGCGGTTCCGCCACTCTCGTCGCGCGCGCAGCAGCCGGCTGTCTCTCCAGGCGCATGCGCAGCGTCGCGACACCATCCGCCTCTCGTTCGCCACTTGCTGGACAACTCTCTGCCTCTTCCTCAATCGCTGACTTCTTGCCTTGCCTTTTCCTCGCCCGCGGAAAACAACCCTGACGCCGAGGGCCCTTCTCTCAGCTCTCTCTCTTCCGTCGCAGATTCCTCTGCAGGCAGTCGCGCGGAGACGGCGGGAGAAGGCGCGACGGAGGCGCCGCTCCACGACTCCGCCTCGAAAGCCAAGTCTCTCAACGCACCCGGAGAGACGCGCCCGACGCTCCGATCCGGCAAATCTCTCGCAGAGCGTTCTGTCTCTTCTTCGAACGCTTCTTCTCCCATTCCACCCGAGTCTGTCGCCTCCCAGGCGCCGAGCTACGCCCCCCTCCTGCAGTACGCGAGTGCGTCGCGTTCGCCTTCTCTTTTGATTCCTCCCTTCTTCTCGTCGCCTGCAGCGCCTCAGCGGTCTTCGACGGCTCTCCAGTCGGAGCTGGCTTCCTCGGCGCTTCGTTGCCGGGCAGCGGAGCTCCTACAGAGTCGCCTGTTGCGCGCTCTCGCGGCGGCTGTCTACCGCGCAGTGCAGCCGCATGCAACCAATTTGGCGAGCATCATTGAAGTGCATGCACTCGCCGCTGCCACGGATCTCCGCGCGGCCGCCTCCCACGAGGCCAGCGACCCTGCGGAGACGCTTAACGCTCGCCGCGAGTTCCCTGCCGTGTTTCCCTCTTTCTCAGCATCTGCCTTTCCTTTCGCTTCGTCTGGCTCTGCGTTTGGCGGCGAAGGCTTCAGGGAGCCGGGACGCGAAGCGCCCGGTGGGGCGATCTTCCGAGGCAGCAGGGGCGACGTCTTCGATTTCCTCCCGGTAGTCGTTGCCGCTGCCGGCGTCGACGCAGGCGATCACCGGCTCGCCGTGCAGCTGCTGACGTTCGAGTGCATGCGGCGCAGTCGCCTCAGCTGGAGAAGGTGGCGGAAACAGCAGAGGCGTTTGAATGCGGAAGGGGCCGACACGGGCGACGACGCCTGTGCGGAGAAGCCAAGGCGAAAGAGGCCAGAGAGAGACGAAACGAAGGGCGTCTTCTTTTTCCGCGCCGCCGTCCTCCGCGCCTCCGAGTGCACATCTCTCGCAGCTGCGGTTCAGGCGATCTACCAGCAGTTGACGAGTTCCTCGTCTCTCTGCGCACAGTCCGCAAAGGCCCCCGTTGCGCTTTTTGCTTCAGACGCGCAGCGCGCCTCGCGCTCGCCCCGCCGAGGCGGTCGCGGCGGGGAGACGCCGGGGGAGAGTCAAAAACGCCGAGAGAGTGACTCGGCGCCCTCGCTGTTCTCGAGCGTCAGCCAGCAGCTGGAAGACGCTTTCTTCCCGTTGCTCTCCTCGGCGGTCTCCCACGAAGACGTCTCGACTGCGGGGGCGTGGAGCGAGGGGACCGGGTTCTCGCGAACGGACGCGTCGCTGGAGAGTCTCCTTTTTTCGCATCTCGGCGCAAAGGGCGGCGGCGAGGGTCCCGCCGCTCCGTGCAGATCGGGCGGGAAGGGCGACGGTGCTCCGTTCGCGGCGGGGACCCGCGACGCCGGCCACGAAGATCTCAGAGACGACGAAGGCTCGGCGATCTTTGGCGACGGCGGCCTGTCGGCTGCGAAGCGCTTCGACGGAATCTGCGAAAAGCTGGAACTGTGGTGGAGCGACTTGAACTTTTTCCCCGCGAACGGCGGCGCAGGCACTGACGCCGCCGAAGCTCGCGCCAAAAGGCGCCAGAAGGCGCGGCGCGGCGTGGACTACTTGCTGGAGGAGGGGAGTCTGCGTCGGGCCAAGACACGGAGACAGAAACAGATGAAGGCGCTGTGGGGAAACAGCGACGAGGAACTTGCGAGCGAAGCGGACGAGACCGACGAGGACTGCGCGCCCGGCGAGCGAGGACGGCTGACGGCGACTGGGAGCTCTCCAGGCCGCCAAGGGAGCGACGCGGGATCCCCTGCCGCCTCGTCCGCGCTTTCCACTGCAGGTCAGGAAACGGAAGACCCGCCTGCCGAGGCGCCGACGCGGCTCGCAGTCGGTTCGAGCATCTTCCGGCCTTTCTTTGGAGGCCCGCGTCTCGCGCGCGCTTCTGGAGAAAACGGATCTCGCGACGCAGCTGGGTCTGTGCACGTCTCGTCTGCGGTGTTGCTGGTCGTCCTGGAGGAGACGGAGGCGTTTTCCCTTCCCTTCTTGTCTTCGCTCCTCCACCTGCTGTCGCTCTTGCGAACGCAGTGTCGCCTGCCGTTCCTGGTGGTAACAGCAGCCTCGTCGAGCTCCTCGATTCGCCAGCTTCTCTGCGACTCCCGGGCGACAAACAACTTCGCCGTCGAAGCCGCCACGCTTCTCCAGCCTTCGCTGGTCCAGCAGCAGATCGTGAATTTGCTGCTCTCCAGCTCGGTCACGCTCCCCTTCTCGCTCCCGCTCTCGTCGCTCCTCGTCCTCCTGCAGCACCTGGAGGAGAACGCCGCACCGTCTGTCTTGCAACTCGTTCAAGTCTTCCAGCTCGTCGTGCGACAGTTCTACCAAGCTCACCCGCTGGCCTTTCTCTGCAGAGGCTACGAAGACGTGCTGCCGCTGCTGCAGACAGAGGGAGACGCCGAGGACGAATCCGACGGCGCGGCGACAGCAGAGGCACAGACAGCAGAGGCAAAGACAGGGGCGGGGCGCCGGTGGGGGCGCGCTGCGAAGAGCGGAGAACTGGGAGAGGAGCCAGGCACGGGGAGGAAGAAAGTTGGGGCGAAAGCCGCGGAGACTGCTACAGGCGCAACGGCGCATGAAGACCCGAAGGAGAAGGAAGCAGGCAGGGAGGGAGAGAAGACGTCTGGGGAGACCCTGTCGCATGGCGCAACGTCTGGCCGCGCCGTGTGCGTGTCTCCGTTATCAGAAGAGGAGAGCGACAGGCGCGAAGATGCGAGGCGCTTGCAGTCCCGCGCAAAGCGTTTGCTCAAACAATGGAGCCGCCGAACAGAGCTCCTTGCCTTCTCCTCCATCACAGATGATCATATTCGTCTCCTCACGCAGCTGCTCCGCAACACGGCTGAAGTGTATGTACACCTGGTGGCTTCCCAGCAGCACAGCGGGTTCTTTCTCGACAGATGTTGCTGGCAACAGGAACAACTCCTCCAGAAGGGTGCGTCCCTTCTAGGGGGCGCCGGGCCTCGGGTATCGCCCTTATCGCGTCGCTCTCGCCCTGAACAAGAGGACGAAGAAACTGAAGAAGAAGAAGAGAGGAAGCGACGGCGATCGGGAGACGCGGCGCTGACCGTGGCGAAGCACGCGCGTGAAGACTTGGGAACGCGACTCCACGAACCGTTGCACGCAAAACCAGCTGCCTCGCATCTCACTGAGTCGCCTAACGCTTCAACCTCGACTGTCTCGTCTCTCCCTTCTTCGTTTCCTTCTTTTCTCCCCGGGTGTCGGCGGTCGGGTGGTTGTGTGTCGCGTCGCGCTGTCTTGGCTCAGCTGCGTGCTTGGTGGGGTTGTCGCGGGCTTTTGGTTTTTTCGCGAATCCAAGAAGAGTTTCGAGAGCGTCGCAACGCGTTGGAGAGGCAAAGGGCGCGCAGGCCGAGAGACGCGGACGAAGAGAAGCTGAAGCGGGAGGAGCGGGAGGCGACCATGGCTTTAATTTGCAGAGAAATCCTGCCGCAAGCAACCCTCGATCTGGCGGAGCGCCGGGTCGGCGTGTCTCTCGCTTTCCGGCTTCTGCTGCTTCTTCAGCAACAGCTGGAGCGGCAGCGCAGAAGCGAAAGAATGGAAGGGACAGAAGACGACTTCAGCTTCCTGCTGCGCTCCACCACGCAGGATCCGCCAACCTCCGACGCCTTGCGAGCTTCGCGCAAAGCAAAGACCGCCCAGGACGCCAGGCGATCCGCGGCGCCGGCGACGTCCAAGAAAGGGCGAGGGAGGGAAAAACCCGCAACGCAAAGAGACGATTCAGAAGACAGCGACAGGGACGAACTCTCGGATGAAGCCTCAGACGAAGACAGCGGAGACAAGGCGGAAGAGAGAGAGTGTTGGTGGAGCGGCGCGGGGGCGGAGGCCGAGAGTGGCAACCGCACGATGATTGATGAGCTCGAACGACTTCTCGGCGTCCACGAGGAAAATGCATGTGTCCTTCGAAAAACGAGGCCGCAACAGCGCATTCAAGAAAGTCAGTCACACACGAGACAAATCTCGCGCAGTGCTCACCGCTGCAAAGAGTTGTGCATTTCCGCGCGTCTCCCCGTCCCTGTCACCCACGCCATCCACATGCAAATATGTTAATATCAATAAAGTATGTATATATATATATATATATGGCACCAGAGAGGGAGAACTGTGTGAGTACGTAGAAATCGGAAGATGGAGAGGGGGTGGGAGACAGGTCCAGGTCGATAGAGTATAGGGTAGGTGCGTGTGTGGAGTCCATTCCTTGTCAGAGTCCGCTCTGCAAAATCCAGCTTTCTTTTGCCTTCTGTTCTGTTTCTTTCTCCTCAGTGGCGAGAGCTAGCCGAAGTGTAGGAGAAGATCTTCATCGCTTGCTGGGAACTCTGTATGAAGACTTGGCGGTCGCGGCGCCGGCTCGGGTGTTCCACGAAAGCGCCAACCCCGGCGCAGCCTCCGCTTGTGAGGGAGGAGTCGCGGATCCATCAGCTTTGTCTCTTCCGCTGAAACTTTTTTTCCAGCAAGGGCACCGCGAGCTGTGTCTCCTTCGTCTTTTCCTGGCGGCCAGGTCGTCCCCTGACGGAGTTCCGGAGACCTCGGGTGTCCATACAGCTGACATCCTGCATGCGCTGGACAACCTGCGGCTGGTGATTCAGGAGCTCGACGAGGCGTCGCTCTCCCTCGCGGCGGGTCCCAAGCGCGACAGCCGCCTCCTGACCAAGCAAAGACGGTCTTCCGTGTCCCCGTTCCGGGAGACAGAGACCGAGGTTGCGGCGTCGAGTGTATGTACAGCTGGAAGGCCGGGGAAGGCCCGCGAGGCGGTCTCCCTCCTGGCGTCTCCGGACGCTGTTCCTTCGCTCGGATCTCTACAGAACAGCAGTGGGGACGAGGGCGAGAAGGCGCCGTCGCTTTGTCGACTGTACATGCTGAAAACGCGCTTCCTGCGCACCGTCGAAGAACTGCTTCTCCTGTTGCTCCTTCCTTTGCCCTCGTGGCATCCGCTGGGAACTGAGCTGGCGGTGTGGGGCGGGTCTCTCGCGATTGAAGTGGCGGCGACGGGCCTCGCCCTCCCTCACGTGGAGCGAGGCGAGCGACGCCCAGAGAGTCAGCTGGTCTCTGCTGCGCAGACGGTGTGTTCGCGTTTGGAAACCATTCCTCAGCGAGAGACTCTGGAGCATTTGGCGATTGTCAATCCGTTCTACCTGCAACAGTTCGAGGACAGTGAAGACGAGGAGGAGCGGAGAGACGAGGTCGGAAGCAGCAGCCGAGGCGGCGGCCTGGGAGCGCCGGCCGAAAACTCGTTGCTTTTGGAAGACGTTTCTGTGGTGTACAGACTCCTCGGCGACGCGGGGAAACGCGTCGGCATGTGGGATCTCTTCTGCGCCTTTTGCCGGGAGACGCTGAATGGGCGTCTTTCCCAGGAGAAGGCGACCCAGACCAGAAACGGGTCCGCCGTCGCGGAAGGCGGAGACGATGAAGCGCAGCGAGCCGGCGAGAAGAGACTGCGAAGCCGTGAGACACGCAGAGAGAGGAAAACGCAGGAGAAACAGTTCGAATTCGACGTCCTCAGCAAAATGGAAGAAGAAGGAAACGCTCGCTCTCAGGCCTCCCAAAGCTTGACGTGTGCCTCTGGATCCTCGGTCGCGTTGCCTCCCGCGAATCTTCTGCAACAGCTTCAATTCCGATTCGCCGTTGCGTGCGAGACCTTGGACCACCAGATGGGTCTCTTGCGGCTTCCGAGTGCCGGGGCCTTTGCAGCGGCTGCTGAGCAAGCTCTCGTGGGTGGGCAAGATGAAGGCGGCGACGTCTTCTTCGCGGCAAACGACGGCGACGAGGAAGGCCCTGAAGAGAAGGAAGACGCGTGGGGCGACGGAGACAGCAAGTCGCGACTTCTTGAGTCGCGCGGAGGGCCGGGGCGGGCGAAGACCAAAACCGGCAGGCGCTGGCCGACCCGCTTTGCCCGGAGAAACCAAGAAGAAGAGGACAGCGAGGACGAAGTTGCAAAGGAAGTTCAAGACGAACTCCGACAAATGAAAGAGCTGCTCCACGGCGTGTACGCAAACCGCACTCAGTTTGGGACGGTATATGTACGGGACACCGTGAGAGAGATCGAAGAAGAGGAGCCAGAAGAAGCCACGCAGCTCGAGAAGAAACGGAGACGAAGAAAACAGACAACTGCGAAAAAGAAGCGCACCAAGATGGAGGACTCTTCGTAAACGCGACGTCCAACAGAAGCCTTGAAACTCCCAGAGTGACTCCACGTGGAACAGTGCGGCGAGCGCCAGCGTTTCAGACCCTTCCCTCTCATGTCCATATGGGGTTTGTTTCAGAAAAGGAGGGAAGACGAGGAGAGATGCGTCTGACGAATGTGTGCTTTGTTTGGTGTGTTGGCGTTCGAAAACGGCATGTGTCCTCGTGGACGAAGACGAGGCTTTCCACTCTGCAGGCTTTTTCAAACACTCACACGCAGTCCCCGGGATTTTCGTGCCCCAGAGAGACACACAGCCACACCGGGGCGCCGACGCGCGATCGGCACATTTAGCAATGCGTGCGTGTTCCATGGGTAGCTAAGGATCAAAGGAATTCGCGAAAGCGTTGTCATGCGTCTACGCCCCTGTGTAGCTAAAAGGTTTCTTCCATCTACAGGGGTGCGACACACACGATGACAAGCTCTTGATGTCACCCCCTCCTTTCCGTCGCGGTCCAGGTGTCTCTGTCGTGTTCGACTCGGGGCGAATGAATCCGCTTCGGTTTCACCGAGGGCTGAGACGCTTCTGCGCATGCTGCGTCGCGGCGATGGCTCAGCTGGAAACCTAGCTTTTTGGTTCGTATGCCCCACAAGCCGAAGGGGTCTCGGAAAGGATACATGTTCACAGTACGCAGGGGACGAGATGTATCTCACTAGACAGGCTTATCTCGCTCTTTAGCACTTCCTCAGACGCACGCGTGCAAAGATATGCGTGGCGTTCAGCGAAATAAGCCACGTGCTTTAAACCAGGCTGAAGGATTGGGGCCCGCAACAGCAGACTTGGAATATATGTATATGCATGGATATTTGTATGTACGCCGGTAATAGAAAAGCCCGGTCGGAGCTTGTCGCTGCTGCGTGGTCTAGTTCCTGAGTTCCTCCACGCGTGTCACATTCATTTTTGCGCATCTCACTTTCTCTTAGCCTCCGGTACACAGCAAGTTACCAACTCCTGAGAGGAGACACATGAGGCGATACCGACAAGTTCCGAGGTGTCTCACCCCGCCCACTCGGCGCCAGAGGCTTACGCTTCTCAGAAGCGGGATAGAGTTGCTTCACGCGTATCTACGAGTTTGTTTACGAATGACTTACTGTCTCTTTCTCAACCACTGCCTCGTTCTCTGCCCCCCCCCCCCCCCCCCCCGCCCCCAACCCACGTCGTTTTGAGCTGAGAGTTCCAGGGTTGCTGGGCGGAAGAAAACGAGATGTTTCGAACCTGGGAAGCATGCCTAAGAAGAACAGAAGATGCAGAGAAAGGGGAGACGCAGGAAGGACCACAAGTGCAGAGGTGTCGGCCGACGTGCAAAGATCGCCGTGGTGCGCCCGACGGAGAAGTCCTCCCGAGAAACAGGTGGACGGCAAGGGCATGTGCCAAGCTGGTCCGCGTGAGAAGCGCGTCATTGTCAGTGCAGCTGCTTGAACTGGCGGTGGCTGAGGGAACTGTGCACCGTCGGAAAAGAGGCTGCACAATGCTTTTGAGGAAAGAAATGGGCTGGTTGCACAAACTCGAAAAGGCTGTCGGGTACGAGACTGGTGAGTCAGGCTCACCGCTAGGCACGTGTGTCTGTTCTCGGGTGCGAGCTTCCGATCGGGAGACCACGGCGTCGCGCCCCTGAAAACTTCACTCGACCATGCTCAGGAGTGAACGTCTTCAGGTGCGATCTGAGCCGCGCTTCCTGGGCAAACACCAGAGAGGCGAAAGGCCCCCTGAGCCGCCCTGTCTGATCGTCTCCATTCCCACTTTTAAAACAACCTTGAGTATCTGAAGGTTTCCGGATAACGGTCTGATCCGCAGCACGGGCGCGCAAGCCCCGTAGGCAGTTCAGAGGAATGTATTTCACTTGCCGGAGCCTTCTCTAATTTTCCAAGGCAAGCCGGTCGTCTCCTGTTTGGACGCACAACACGTGTTCCACAAACACTGCCGGCGATATCGAAAGGGTACGCAACTTGTCGGCGTGATCGCCCGCCTTGGCGTTCCTTTTCGGGTGGTGTCCTGAAAAAGGAGTTGGCAGACGCCCGTCGCCTCCGTCTCGCGAGAAACGAGAAGATCCCTGCGGCGGGCGGTGCCGCACGACTGGGGCCCGACTGAGGCGAGTTCATCCTCGTCACCCTGTTCTGTCGGCCAGGTGAGAAGGACAGCACGGGAAGGAAGATCTTGGGTCTTTGTCCATTTTGCACGCTTCTCGGATTCGCACGTCTCTCTTCGGTGCTCAGAGGCAACAGAACGCACTGGAATCTTGTGATCGTTTTCAGGGAAGGCCCTTTCGCTTTGGGCTCGCAGCAGAACCGCAGAGTCACCCGTGGAGCTCCACGTCAGGTGGCGAGAAAAGAGTGACGTTTCTCACGACAGGACGGCGAATAACGAGACAATGAAATGCTTCTTTTCCGGAAAACCCCCAGAGGGCCTTCCGGGGATATCCTGGCTCGGCTTCTGCATCGAATTTGACAGTCTGCCCAAGTCGCGCAGACCCAACCCTGCGGGCGCACGACGCGTTTGATTTCCACGGGAAAAGGTTCGAGACACGTCTCTTTGTCTTTTGTCCCGACAAGCCGTCTTTAAGGGACAGAGAATGTAACACTCCGAACTCTGGGCGAGAAATGCCGGTTCCCGATACACGCGCCTTGGGTTGATTGTTCTTCTCTACAACTCACGTCCCGAGGCGTGAGGAATCGAACGTTCTTGTCACGATGCGTCGCAACGCATAATCTCAGAGATTCCAAACGCAAAGTGTATCCGCCGTAATACAGCGAGAGGCGTCGCTGCATTTCTGGAAGCATCGACTGTCAATCACTGGCCGCGAATCTGTACCCGAAATCCCCCTCTTTCACAGATGTTGGAGCATATTCGCCCAGTGCGACTGAGTTTGGTCCACTGTTTGTACATTTCGTGGTGCGGTTTCATGAGAAAAAGTGACGAGAAAGGAGAGACATGTTGCGGGCGTCACATCCAGTTTCGCCGTGAAGCGAGGCTGAAGAGCAGACAGGTGACGCGCCGTCAGGGTCCAGGACAGATTCCTGTTTTCAGCGTGGATCCTCCAGCTTTGCTCCAGGAGACGAAGCCCCGGCAGCCCCTTTTCTCCGCTTTTCCCATCGAACCTGAAGCACCTACCAGACTGGGTATCTCGAGGTTTTAAGCCGCGAAGGTGTACGTCTTTGCGTACCAACACACACTATCTGTTTTGAGTACGCGGGGACATGCACGCACATATACATAGAGGTAGAAGGCGAGGTAAAGCATGCAGAACGGCAGCTACAGGACTCGCGACAAGGGTAAATCTTTCGTAGAGAGATTCAAAAATTTAGAGACAAGGAAAATAGGGCTCGGACACTCAGCAAGTTCGGCTCACATTTCCCAGTGAACCAGAAACAACCACTGCGTTTGGAGCCCTGACGAAGGGCACAGACAAACCTACCACCGATAGGAGAAATCCGAACTACTCACGCAGAAATCTTTTCAGAAAGGCAGAGGATCAACTCTAGCCTCCCGCTCCCACGCGCAGCGACACGCGCTTCATAAGCATAGGTACACATATACAAACACAAAACATGAGTGGTGTTGTGTATTTTCACACACAGACACACTTGCAGCCCACGGGGCACGATATCCGAATCCGTTTGTTTCAATGGGCAAATGAGACGATGTTGAAAGACTGGATTCGGCTCGACATAGCGCACTCTGGTTGGAGACTCAAAACGCGAGACACAAAAAACGGATTTGGAGGTGCGTGCGGATATTGCTTCCCGCGCGCACGTCGATCACTGCAGATGCAAAGGAATATCTGTATATCTATCCGGTGGCAGATGGGCATAACGTGGTGTCGGAACCAGAGTTCACGCGGCGCCTTTCATTCCAGCACAGCCGGAGGAATCTCTACGTGAAGCGGGCCCCGCCGGAGCGCAAGGCAACGAAGGCCTTAAATAGGGCAGGAGCACCATCGAGGACAAGCGCTGGACGAAAAACTGGAATCTTCAGCATCCGTGTCCGTCCTCTTTTTCGTTTCCGCGCTTTCTCGCAATGCCTCAGACCCCCTTTTCAGCACTTATGGGAAGAAATATGAATATACAAATACACTTAGGTAGAGTGAAGACGCGCCTGAGTTCTTCTCCGAGACAAAGAGACCTCGACGTACACATTCACGCCTCAACAAGTAGAGAACATGTTCTTCCCGGCTTTCGTCGTGGACTCTCTGCTTTCTCTTCTGCGCTCCTCAAGAGTCTCGAAACTTCGCAGGACGGCGCTCACGCGGGATGGGCCATCCCGAAGTCCCCTGAGGAAGACAGCAGAGGCGCAAATCAAGCAGCGAGGTGAACCTGGTTCAGCGGGATGCATGCAGCGCACAGCTGCCTCGCCTCGGCACACGAAAATCAGCGGGGAACGAGAAACCGACAAAGCGACTGCACGAAAGCAAGAAAGGCGACCGCCCTCACGCGAGGCTCGAAACGAAGACGCACCCGCGTTAGAAGACACGGGACAAAAGGAGAGCATGACACTTTGAGCGTGGCTATGAAAATCGCGGCTAGACGGTCCGGCGCTCACCGAAGGAAGAAAGGTAATCGTCGCCTTCTGCTCTCCGATATTCGTCGATCAAATTCATGCAGACCTCTCTGATGGAAACACACGAAGCGAACAAGACAGAGAGACGCGACGCTCACCGACTCGAGCGCGTGCAGGCGTCTAGGGTCACACAAGCCGACGCAGGCTACACGGAAGCATCTCTCCACGCCACGCCGCGTCCTGTGCTCTAAACGGAGAAAACGAAGACTTGACAACAATCCGACACAAGATCGAACATATGTATATAGATATCGGTTGATAAAGCGATGCACGGTCCCCCCCGTGGCGCACTCAAAAAACAGACGAAAAAAGACAGAGCTGGACACGCACCGGCATGATCTCTCTATGTGCAATATAGGCACGACGTTGCCCGGCCAAGTCTGAAGCCGAAAAGCTAAGAAAGGCCCCGCCTTTGAAAAAAGACGCCTTTGGCATTCCGGGCGGATGGCAGTGGCAACGCATTGCCCAGAATTGGAAGAGACTTCAAAGACTGCACACGACGGCCGAAACAAGAGCCTTTTTTGATTCGTGCTTAGCATCGGAAATTCGTGTGCCTCATCAACTCGTGCTTCGCATTTCCCTCGCTTCTCACTTGGAGCATTCCATTTCGTCGAAGTTGCCCAGACCATCTGAACTCGAAAACATCGGTTCCTTTCTGAGGCAACACACCGAGACGCCGCGGACAAGCATGCAGATGAAGACAAGCACAGATGCGTTTATATATATATATATATATATATATATATATATATGTAGGCATACATTTGTACCGGTACATGGCTGTTTATGTGTGTGCGCATGCTATATACGCAGTAAAGAACAGACGACTGTAGCCACTCTGCGGGGCTTCTCCTTGCTTCGTCAATGGGCCGACGCCGCACGTTGTTTCAATATGAAAACTTCAATCTTTCGCAACAATTACTTTCCTCACTGGATGTACAAGAATTCCTGCCTAAGCAAGCGCACAAACGAAAAAAATACTACACATGGAAACGTAGAACGTAGATTCGTATGTTTCCGTTCGATGCAAATACTCGACGAAACTGCATGCAGATACTCGGGTCCGACTCACTTGTAATTGTCGAGGAAAGCCTTGCGCTTAAACAGGCGGTCGTACTGGACGACGCAACGCTCAAACAGCTGAAGAGGAAAAGGTTAAAAAACGGCATACGGTGGATATGCATATACATATGTATATATATTATATAGCGTATATGTATATCAGCAAAGAAAGACAGAGACCGACCGGGGCATAGCTACTTTTGTGTATCCATATGAGGGAGCTATGAACGGACACGGTATGTTTCTATGCATGTACTTGCACATGTACATACAATTATATCTCTGTATATATGTGTATATGTATATATCGCATCTCTCGTTTGCGTTCGCGTTTCGACATTTTATGGTTGTAAAAGGACCCTGAGCGTTTCCGAGAAGCTCTGTTGTGATCCGCGATTTCCCCCGTGGAGACATGGAGCGCTATAGATGCGACACCGCGACGTGCCCGCACTGGCTATGTGGCCACAAATACGTGTGCATGGATGTCGGAGCATCTCTCTCTTTGCCGGCTGTCTCGACGCCTCGGTTTTTCTCGTTCTTGGGACGAGCCTCACGGAAGCAATTGACGTGTGATTCGCCATCATCAGGGCCGAAACTTTGTGTGGAGAAGAAATGAACGGCGACTGCTTGGACAGAGCCACCTGAATGCTCGCAGGGTTCCACCGGATAAAGTTCACCAGGCGTCGATCCTTGATTCGCTGCAGGCTTTTGTGGACCTGAGGAGAACGCAAAAAAAAGACGCGGAAAAGCAAGCGTCCGACCCCAACAGGAGACTGTTTGTCTCCGTTTCCAAAACGTGGAAAAAGACGGCGAACGCCCGGCACGGCCTTCTTCAGGCACATAACTCAACGGCACAGCGGGCACAGCCGGGGGTCTGTAGATCATGGCTAGAGCGGCTGCCGCATGAAGCGCTGTTCTTTTTGCTCTAATTCTGAAGCAACGAACATGTGTAGCGCCGGTGTGCGCAGTGTCTAGGCAAACGAAAGGCATGTCTTGAGACAAAACGGAAGCGTTTCTACGTCAAAGAGGGATATGTTTTCTTCCGAGTTTGTTGACTGGCGTGCCGTTCCTGTCTGGGTTTTGATGTCAATTGGCGTATTTGACAGAAAAAACGACGGAAGCAGAAGATCTACCTGTGTCGGATCGGCCTCCCCTCGAATGATGTTCAACATGGAAATGTACATTCCGCGCCGCAACGACGCCGACACCTGCAGAAAACGTGCGACAAAAGGCTCCCGAGTGCGCAAGACGAGACTGCCGCGCCCCTCGACCCTTCACACGTGCACACGCACCGGATGACAACTCAGGCTCACTCTCCAAAATCCGTGTGTTATATCTATCACGCCCAACGTTTACACATAGATCCTTATAGACATATATACAAATAGATACCCTCAGAGATGTATCGGTAGATATATGCATCTGCAGATCCACATGGACTACACGCATATGTGTCAAGGCCTAGGCACATGGAGCGGGATGTACAACATACAGATGGACGCCTACCCATATATATATATATATATAATGTATAACTGTCTAAGAATCTGGATAGGGATGCACGTGTGCATTTGCGTGCATGTTCGTTTGGACGTGAGAGCCCCTTGCTTCGTTGTTTTCTCCTGTGTGTGGGGACAAGGCGGGTTCGGTCCCGGAGTGGTGCGGGGGGCCCGCGTTGCCCATCCTCAAGCTCATCGCACGCCAGGATTAACTCCCCCTGCATGCTTTGCGTTCCAGCGTTACCATGATGTTTTTGGTCTGCAGCAGGCGCCGCATAACGTCCATGACGGTGGTTTTCTGGACCGACGAGACGCATGCGTCGAGGGTGAGAGGCGTGTAGCCGGTCATGAGGAAGTGACAGCGGGGCGTGGGCACGAGAGAGGAGATGAGAGACAGCAAGTCGGTGTTCATGTAGGAGGGGTAGCGCAGCGTACTCGTGCTCGCGGCCATTACCGTAGACACCTGGCGAAGGCGGGAGAAAACACAAGAAGCGTACCCGTTACACCCTGCGGATAGGGGCATTCTTTGAGAAAGAAGGAGCCGCCCAAACGGGTTGTTTGTTCGGTTGCCGGTCTCTCCCCTTTTGGATTTGGAAACTGCTTTTCTTGTCCATGCAGACGCCGCGTTCTCGCGTGCCAAGAAGAAGAATCCACCAGAACGCCTTTATTGTATCGGTCATTTCCGCACGCAGTTATCAGTGGGATCGACATCCACAAGGGCCACCGAGGGAGAAACTTTCGATTTCAAGATTTTCTCTTCAAGTGGAATGGTTTGTCGTGAAGAGGTTTGAAGCGATTTTATTGCGCCAAGTTAGTACTGACGGATTCAATTTTTTGTACCATTTAGATTGAAAAGTACATCTTCACGCTCTGCTAACAGACCGTGAGGCGCGTGAGGCACGACGCCTCGGCCCTGACAAGCGGGAGGCCTTGTGCTTCGACGCGAACTTGGTGTTCGAGCGCGTTTTGCTCAACTTACCAGCGCATTGGTTTGCTGGAACGAAGGGTTGTGGATTTTCAGTCTCTCGACTGCAATGTTGTTAAGCGCCGTGTTGTCGAGGACAACGACGCAATCTGCGTTAAGAGCGAGACGCTTGAGGGTGAGAACGCTGTTGTACGGTTGGACGACAACGTCGCTGGTCTCTGTTGTGAGGAGAGGGAAGACGCTGAACGTTTGCAGTAGCTTCTTCGGGTAGCGATCGCAGAGTGCCTCCAACAGATAGCTTCCCATACCGCTTCCAGTCCCTCCCGCCTGAACGCCCGAACGGGAAAACGCCGACAGCGAGAGCGAAATGGAGACAGAGAGAACGGGAGAAAGAAGGGGGAGACGCAAGAAGAAAGGGACAGAGATAAGAGAGAAAAAGAGGGCGCGCACGACGACCCGAAGGGGTAGGGGGTGCATGCAAAGAAGAGATGACCAAGGCAGCAAAAACTGCCGTGGTCACTGCGTGCTCCCACCAAATCAACAGACGCCAGGCGTCGCTGAGGTCACCCCACGGGAAGCGCAGATGCTTCGCTGCTTCGTTTTCCAGTTTCTTTCTTCTCCCATCAAGCGACGTTCCCCGCTGATGAGAACCAACGAAACTTTTTCTCGAAGGCCAGGAAGCGGCTTCTCGCCAACGAGCGACAACGAATCCACATCCGTCTATTGATGTGCATGCACATACGTCTTGGCATGCCTATATCTATGTGGAGGTTTGCGCACGCAGGGAGTTCCTCGACAGATGTAACTGCGGCGCGGTTTTCGCTCCCCTTTTTTTTCACTCTTTGCGGGGCAGTCCCGCAGAGTTGAGCTTGAAGAGTGAGAACGGAACGCCGTCGGGGGCACCTTTCGTACCCTCTGAATCTAGGGCGGTCCGCACGCGCACATCCCCTTATATATATATATATATATATATATATATACATACATACCTACATATATGTGGATATATGTAGATATATGTGGATATATGTGGATATATGTAGACATTCGTATGCATCTAGAATACAGTACCCGGGGGAGAGGTGGACACAGCTTTGTTGTCAACAAACTGTATAACTCTGAGCAAATGCAAAGGTACACTATATGTACGATCGTCTCGGAACGCTTTACCATTCATATCTCCATTTTGTCGAACTTTCGTGGATACTTTTTACTTTCTGTGTCTGAAGTATGTAACGGTCGTAGGGCACGCCGAGGGTAACAGTTCAGAAGGATGAAAGCAGATGCGTCAGACGGGCGTGCATTTTTCGATCCTACAATGGAGTGGCAAAGGACGAAACCTTCCAAGCTCTCGCTGCCGTCGGCCTCTCTGTCGATCATCTCCATGAGTTCCTCTTGCACTTGCTCGGCCTGTGCGTAACCGCTTCCCCAGTTGTTGCCCGCCCCTGGAAAAAGGACGCAGGGAGCGAGAGGAAATGCTCGGCAAAGAGAGGAGACGAGGAAGAGAGAGGAGACGAGGAAGAGAGAGGAGACGAGGAAGAGAGAGGAGACGAGGAAGAGAGGAGACGAGGAAAAGGGAAAACGAGGAAGAGAGGAGACGAGGAAGAGAGAAAACGAGGAAGAGAGGAGACGAGGAAGAGAGAGGAAACGAGGAAGAGAGGAGACGAGGAAGAGAGAGGAGACGAGGAAGAGAGAGGAGACGAGGAAGAGAGGAGACGAGGAAGAGAGGAAACGAGGAAGAGAGGAGACGAGGAAGAGAGAGGAGACGAGGAAGAGAGGAGACGAGGAAGAGAGGAGACGAGGAAGAGAGGAGACGAGGAAGAGAGAAAACGAGGAAGAGAGGAGACGAGGAAGAGAGGAGACGAGGAAGAGAGAGGAGACGAGGAAGAGAGGAGACGAGGAAGAGAGGAGACGAGGAAGAGAGAGGAGACGAGGAAGAGAGGAGAAGAGGAAGAGAGGAGACGAGGAAGAGAGGAAACCAGGAGGAGGATAGCGGCGTGGAAGCAAAGACGTCTCGAGGGAAGGCGGTTGCCACGCAAGGCGAGGCGAGAGCGAGAGCTGCAGCAGCGGCCTGACGACAGGACAGTTCGGCCCTCGATTGACACGACACGGGAAGCAAGAAGCCAGAGCGAACCAGGAAAGAGGTAAACGAGGCGGAACACGCCAACGACAAGATGAGAAATCTACAAAAAGAGCAGTCAGAAAAGATCCAGAAACCAGAGAGACGCGAGGCAGAGAGGAGAGACAGAAAGACAGGCTGCAGAGAAACAATACACAGACGGCGCAGACTCAAGGTGGGAGAAACTGCGTAGTCTCATACTCACCTCCTCCTTCCTTGGAGATGAAAAAGTTTTCGGGGTTATACAGGTTCTTGTATTCGGACGTCTGTGAGGCAAGGAGGAAGACAGTCCGATGAGAGATTTCGTTGTCGTCTCACTCGCGATGCGACACACTTTCCCACGTCTCGCGCTGTCCCTGTCACCGCAGGAAAACCCCTACTGGTGACCTCGTAGAAATACGAAGGTATACACATCTACACGAAGATATGTAATGCTTCTTTACTACTCTGCACACGATGCACATATATACATCTACACACATATCTACGTACATGCAAATGTAAATGTTATATAAAAACTTTATCCGCAAATGCATGTAAATCTATGCATATACGCAGATGTATGCAGATGCTGTATGTTCACCTGAATAGCGTTGACAACGCGAGGTTCGAGATCGAAGAGAAGTGCCCGAGGAATGTAGTGTTCGTCGTCAGCCTGGTAGAAGAAGACATCCTTCCGATCTTCTGCGTACGCGTGCTGTTTGCTGTCGACGAGCAAACCTTCCTAGAAAGCAGAGAGAAAGCGAGAAGCACCGGGGGAAAAAAGGAGGAAAGAAATCGGTTGCTGTGCTAGTGTCCCGGAAGTACGCTTCCATGGCATAAAGATATATATATATATACATACATATCAGTATAAGCATATATATATATATATATATATCAGTGCGTATGCGCACTTCAAGGCCTTTGAAGATAGGTATAGCTGGATACCGGGGTAGAATCTCGTGTTGACTGTGGTTTACTGTCGCCTCGTGTCATGTGTCGTCTTGCTAAAGCGCTGTATATCCATGCAGCGTGACTGCAGCACCTTGAAGCTGACAGAATCACCGGGAGCGAACGAAGGGTTCTGCGGTAGGATGTAGAAATGTTTAGCACCGCGAATCTCTGCAACTCGCCGTTGAAGCACTTCTCTGCTCGACGGGAGCCAAACACAGACTGAGGGCGGAGAGAAGCAGAAAACGCCTCTCCCGTCCAGAAGAGGCGGCGAACGGGGAGAACGTGCGGAGTACCACGAGAGACGCGAAACGCAACGATAGAGAGAGACGCGCCCCGGGCCAGAGAGGCCGAGGACAGCAAAGGGGAGGGAAGCGGGCGGCGACAAACAGACAGGTATCCGGCAGCGAACAGCAGAAAAGCGAGAGGGAGCGAAAAGAATAGACATTGAGGGAGGAGAGACGAGGAGAAATCAAAGCGGGACGACTGCTCCCAAGGAAGAAAACTGCTGTTTACCTGGTCGATTCCGTGCTCCATGCAGAGTTGTTTCCAGAACTCCATGCCGATTTGGTTGCCGCACTGGCCAACCTGAAGCGTCACGATTTCTCTCGGCATGGCGTCGAGAGTCGAAATGCAGCGAGACGAGCAGAAACGGGGGACCACTAACCACGGCGGCCGTCGCGTCCTGTTCTCTGGGAGAGAAGTGCAAAAGGATGAATCGACTTGGGCCCTTCCGCACTCTCCTCGGGCGGTGACAACGCGGTCGTTTCCTCCTTCTGAAACCCAGCGGCGAGAGAGTCGACGATGGCGCAACGCCGCAGGATGGCCGAGGCCGATTGCGAGGCTTCGTTTTGTCCTGCCTGACAGAGCGGCGAACAGAGTGTCAAGGAGGCTCTGAAGAACGCAAATCAAAGGGAGCGGGTTCTCTCCTAGAGTTTCACCGGTTTTTTGAGGTGGTGCTTTCTCCTCCGCTCCGACTGCTCGTGCAAAAAAACGCAAGAGAGAGGACGTCTCCTTTGCCGGCTGAGAACGAAAGGCCAGAACGCGCCAGAGAGACGGGGAGATGAAGAAGACTGAGGAACGAAGGAAGAGTGGGGGAACGAAGGCAGACGGTGCAAGAACAGAAAGCGTTCGAGAGAGAGAGACTCGGATGCACGGTCTCTGCGGAAGAGCAGCAGGTGAAGACGAGAGAGGATCAGAGCCTCGAGCCGGCAGAAATCGGCCGTTGCCTCAACGGAGAATAATCCCTTTAGGTGCGTCGGACAAGAAAAGCAAAGAGGCAGGATTTAGAGCAGAAGAAGCAAAACGAAGAAGGGAGCGAACGGGAGTTTCTGGACGGGAGAGAGCTCGGGCGCAGGAGCGCTCCGGCGGCGCTGCTCGCAGACGGGAGGTGAGTTGGAGACTGGAAGCAGAAAGAAAGCAAGACGAGGGGAAGTCGGAGAAGATATGGACGCAAAGGAAAGGCGGAAAGGAGTGAACGACCGCGAGAGACACCAGAGGTTTCGCACGCGAAGAAAGATGAAGACATGCGTTCTGCAAGGCCCCGGGTTCAGCCGCCTCGCAGAGAAGACACGCCCAACAGAGCTCCGATTCGAGGAGGCCGAGATTGCCTGTCTCGCGCGCTTCGTCTCGTGTTGAGGTTGCCGTTCTCTATCAGGAGAGCGGGCCAAAAAGGGAGGATGTCTTTTCTGTATCTTGGGTTTGTGCATGCAAGGACAAAACGGGGGAGAGAAGAAGCAAATGGGGGGGTGTTGGAGAGATGAAAGGACGAGGCACACACAGCGAAGACGGAGGGGTTGTGTGTTTTTGCATGCTCAGCGAGAAGTTGCAGAAATGCGGCGTTTAAAAACCCGTTAAAGCTTTCCTCTAACAACCAGCACGACCGTTTGGAAATTTCCTTCCCTGGTGGCAGCTCTCCTGGGTGGACGTGGGGGGCTTCCTTCGGCTACTCTGTCCTCCCGGGATAATGTTTTTGTTTTCGTAGAACCCAGCGCATGCGTGTGCAAATGCATAATTATGTGGCGTCTCCACAGTTATACGCAGGGGTCGTGTGAAATTATGCTCTGCATGAATTGTTATATCTCTGGTAAATACCTGATAGACGGTATATATAGATGTTATTGATCTCCGCTGCTGTGAAGAGGCGAATACGGGTTCTCCTCCAGTGTACACAGTCCAAAGGTACGTCCCTCCAACGTTAGCCATTGCCGTTATATGGAGAATTACTCGGCCTGTGTGCATAGGGGCTGTAAGATAGTTCCTACGCCTCTTCCCAGAACGACGGTGGGACAGGCACGTAGTGTGATATTCGTGGAACAGTGCCGTACCGCGCTGTCCGGACGGATGCCAAAGGAAACCCGGCATGACTCTGCGCTCTGAAAGTTCAGTTACGGACTGACGGTCTTGCATATGCATTCCTGTCGCACGATGCACGCCGTATGCTCATCTCTTCCTTTTACATCTCAGAAACGGACACGCACGCCGAATCGTCTCGGGGAATGTGTATAGCTGCCAACATGGCAGAAGACGTGTGTCGTTGCTCGCCCGCTGGAGGACCAGCAAACCATCGAGCAAGTTGAATGCATCCTCTGCGCGACTCCTGTAGCGATACAGTATCCCGAAATAAGCTGCTGATTAGCCGGAGTTACTGGCGGTAGAAAGGTAGGAAATTCGGTAGGATAGTGCCACACGGTGCCCGCCCGTCTGATGCATTTTTGGTCGGTGCATAGAGTGGATGCGGCAGCGTGAGAAGCTGGTTTTTAATTATGTTAGTAACCGTGTAGCTGAATTACGTGTACACACAGGGTTGTGTTCGTATTTTGTTTTGGTACAAGCGGAGTATGGAGCAGCACTTGAACCATTTTTGGCTTTCGATGAGCAACTGCACGTAATGTTTGCCTGTCGCGGCAAAGGGAGAAGATCTGTCGTTCGCTGCTTCCAGAAGGCTCGTGAAGACGCGCATGCAGAAACATCGGTGCCGAATCGTCGCGCCAAGGACCCCTGAAGGAGGTACTAGAGCCCACACTGATGTTCCGGTGGACACACAGGAGCAACCAAACATACCGGCCATGAAGACACTGACATTCTCCACTGGCTGGGATGTGCAGTGCGTTTTGGGCGGAAAAGAGGGTCCACGATCGCAGCGGCTGTTTTCTGTGGCTGTCTCACTGATCGCTCAAAGCGACTAAATGTCCCTGGTGTGCCAAGCTAAAGGAGCGATTACCAAAGATATGAAATGTGCACTCTGGAGCGGCGCGCGCACCTATTCCATAGCTTCCGTGAAGCTCTCCCGCACGTCCCGTATCCACAACCTTCTAAAATGAGCGTCACGAGGCCGTACACGTGTCTGAAAGACAGCGCGGCTGATCGTGCGCTTTTGTTTACCAGCAAGGAAAAGGACAAGTGCTGGATACCGCTACGAAAAGTAAAGAGTACCCTGCGAAACACTGGACGGAGTCTCGGGCAGCAATGGCACGGATCTGAATGACGCATCAGTGAGACGACTGGTTTTCGCCGTGCAAATAAAGGGATGCCTCTTCTAGTATGGCATGACGAGGCAGCAAACACTTTCGTCAGATTTTGCCACAGAAACGAAAATCTCTTCCTCCGCGAAAGTGGAGAAACGCATTCAATTGCAGACTGAAACATCACAGGCGGGTCTGGGTTGCTGGCCTACCCCGACGCGTCCTTTCCCTCTTCGGCTCCTTGCTCCGACGCGGAAAGTAGAAAAACGTTATCATATCCCCTATCGTTTTATTACTCTCGCATACACAAGCATAATCAAAGTGTTTGCGACACGCTTGCGAGGGTGAGAATCGAGACTAACAAACCGAGAGGAGAGAGGACGTCCGCTCCAACCCCGGACTCTGTCACTGTCTGGGGGTTTTTCTCCTCCTCGTCATGAACAGGTTTTTTCATGGCATCTTCAAAATGTTCACGCAGATTGTACCCAGACGCGGCGATGGTGACATCGACGGCGGACACCTGGTTCCGTGCACCTACACAGCCCAGGCTGAACCGCGTTTCATAGCGATTTCCATTCTTTTGCGGAGGTAGGGTAAACATGGCTGCAGCGTTTACGCCATCCCCTGCACTCCAGAATGAAAACCCCTCGTCTGCGAGGGGGAACATCCCACTATACTCAGACTCAATGTTCCCCGGCGTACAGATTGCTCGGTAAGCGTTGCAGCACTTACTCTTGAAAGCTTGCGGAATAATCGCGGTCGCCCCTTTGCAGAAGAACCGCATTTGGTCCCCATAGCGCATTGAAACCGACAGATGTTTCGGGTGTTCAACGTCAATAACGGCGTCGAAGACAGTTCCTTGGGCGCCGGTGCAAAAACGACTCTCGCCCGCTAGTGCCACGAAAATGCACAAAGAAACTGCCCACTGCCTAACTGATAAGGTACCTCTGCACGCCATCTTCCTCGTCTTGCCCCACAAACGCGGAACGATGAAAATCAGAAAGCAAATACAGAATCTAATGGAAAACCCGTGTAGAACGCATTAATTCAAAGCACTTTTCCAGCGCCGATCTATCTACTCACAATACGTATACATTGGACACAAGCGAGACGTACGGGAAAACCGCGACTCTCGAGGGCAACTCAGCGGACCTGGCCCTTAAGCCGTCAACAAGAAAATGCAAGGAAAACATTTCGCCTGCTTCCTGCTGATGCCCCGAACACCGAAAGCTCACTTGCGACACTCAACGTACATTGTTGTAGCCGAAAACTCTTTGCGACGCAATACCGCGATTCTCTAGCTACATTGAAGCGCCTAGCCAACAGAATAGGGCGACGAATGGAAGGAAAATTAGTGGAACGCCCTCCAGTCTCTACACCATGGCAAGCGTATCTTTCGTAAGGCAAACTCCACCCAAAAATCATATCTGGGCCTCATTGTCGAACCCTTCTACTCTATCGATCCTCGTAAGTTCTGAAGCGACGCTTGCGCGCCGGAAGGGGGGGGGGGGGTCCGACTGCCTCGTGGAGCGCCGCACTGGCGAGGTTCGTCCTTTCTCCGCTGTTTCTGAACTCTGTAAAAGGGAAGCACATGCAGTACATATTACCTGGGACAACATAATCCACACCACACTTTGTGTGTGTTCATCAACAGTTTGACTTACGCTTTATGATACACTTCAAATGAGGTCTTGCTTAGAACGCAGCTCACAGCCTCCCCATCGCCTCACGATGACACGCAACACGTTTCGGAGACGCGACCAGATGTTCCAGAAAACCCAAAGCCCCTGGTAGTTCCAAGAATCGTCGACTGCCGGTATTATGGGGGGCAAACGTTGCTCTCTTGTTGCTTTAAAGACGTGTCAACATCTTAGGTACATACTGTTGCGCAGCTTGTTGCACTGTAAGGCGTTGATGTCTTCACGTGTCTCCAAGTTCGTTTCCAGGAAGAAGTGGAACGGTGCTGGCACTCCGTGTAGCTTCATGTTCGCTTCTTCTGACAAGAGATTCTCCAGATATGCCTCTCAGCCGGGTAGCTCCTCTACCGAGGAAGACTCATGCGCAGTTGAGCCCAGCCAGGTGATGTAATGCCTTTTTCAAAGCCATTCTGTACGTCGAACAACTGGACTCGAATTCCTTTTCCGGCTGTACCGTGATTACGCATGGGCACACTGGGCTAAGCTGTTCCACCGGCGGACGTCTAGTGCTTCCTCTCCTCAGCCGACACAGACGGCACACTTGCACGCGTCTCTCGAGAAGACGCACTTGCTTGAACGAGAAAGAATATTTACTGGGTCAGAGAGAGGTAGTGGAAGTAACTGAGAGAGGCTGAAGCTGTCAAACTTTCTGACGCTTCCTCAACTGTGCAGAGTGGAACTAGAAACGGCAGATTCCTTCGGATCACCTGCAGAGCTTTTGTACATAAAGGATTGCTACCGACACACTGGATGCGGTTCACAGAAGGGGGGTGCCAGTCAGCTTTCCAACCGTGAAACCACTATATACCTCAATAGACCCATTTAGCTGTGTATCAATAGGCTATCTATATATATAATATTTAGATGCGTTCACGTATAAGTGTGTCACTCGTGCACCTCAACAAAACGTGGACGTACTAGGAAGCGACTTCCCGTCATGAGAGGAGCAATTTAGGAGAGCGTTGGCATGCGTCTGCAAGTAAGCGTACGAATTATTTCCAGTAATTTCTTGCCACTACAGTATTAGGCGCTTGACTGCACAGAGTCTACTGCTGTTTCGGAGGACGCAGTGAATGTAGCGGAGCGGAAGGGAAAGAAACTATTTCTTTGCGGTGTGAAAGTGCATTAACACGCACCCACGCGTTTGAGTTAGATATAAAAGGACAAAAATGTAGGAACAGGCTCTCCAGTATACGTTCACAACTACCAGTGATGTAGGTTGATACACTGCTCTTTGCCTCTATACAGAGAGGGCGGCTAGTTCCCCGGTGAGAGTCGGCGACGTTGCATGCACTTGCAGTTGCTCAGCTCCACCGATCTTGCGTGCCCTCCACGTGTCTTGTTTTCTTCTCCAGGAAACGAGCGTCTTCCGCTGTCCCTTTTCCTTCCGTGTCTCGGCTGTTTTCCGCTTTAGAGAGAAGTGAAGTGGAGGAGGCTTGGCGACTCTCGAGCTCAACAGAAGGAAACGAAAACGGCCATCGAGCACGGGCACGAGAGACGTCGAGGGCCTTTTTTCGACGCAGTGCGGACGGCTTCGGGAGAAATCCTTCCAGACGTGAAAGAGCAAAGACTCCTGTCTACCTCATCTACAGAAGGATGGAAAATCCTCGAATAGAGCCTCTGTCCTTTCTCGCGTTCGTTCTCCTTCTCACTGGCCTCCGGTATACATAGAGGCATCGGCAGAACGCTCGACGCATCTGGTAGAGAAGCTCTTTTTTCCTCGGCTCGTTCCGCAACTTTCCTTGTGCCTTTTTCCTTCACACTCCGAAGCAGCCGACAAAGTTTCAAAGGTGTGCTCCTCTCTGTCGCTCGCCTCGTTGGCTTCTTTAACCTCACAACCCGCTCCTGTGAGTGCTGGAGGCCTTCGCCTCGGCCGCCTCCCCGCCTCGCCATTTTCCATGGAACGCACGGCGTTTCTTCGTCACATATTCTCTGGCAGATGTCTCCCCTTCCCTCTCCTTTTCCCCTTCTCCTTCTCTCTGCCTCTTTTCTAGCCTCCACGCGCCTCGCCGTTCCGTGTTCGTCCTCCGGCGGGGGCGCCACCCCATCTTGTTCTTTTCTGCCCTTCCTCCTTCCATCTCTTCTGTATTTGCGTTTCTCTCCTCACTTTTTCACGGATTCTGACTCGCATTCCCACACTAGCAACTTATAATTATGCCTCTCCCATTTGCGGCGCTCCGGCTGAAACGGAGAGATAGCGCGGCGCATGCAGCTGCTGGAACGGACGCCTCTGCGTCGTCGCCTCTCTTCTCGTCTTCTGTCTCGCTCGAAAAACTGAAAGTGCGCTTGCGGTCTTCATCTGGAGCTTCTTCCTGTGCGCCGCACCCCGCAGAAGAACCCAGCCGTGCGAGAATCGCCTTCCGACCTTCAAAGAGCGGCTGTCGCTCCTCTCCGTTGTTAGCTTCTCTCGCCTCGCGGTCTCTGCCTGGACGCCAGGCGGCGTCGACTCCGGGGTCGCCTCTCTCAGGATGTCCAGAAGAACACACGCGCTTTGTCTCCGAGCCTCTGAGCGATGCGAGAGCGGATTTGTTCTTGAACGGCAGGGGCCTGCCTTCCTCTTCATCGCCTTCCAATTCCTTGTCTCCTTCCGCTTCTTCTTCTTCTTCTTCAGCTTCTTCCTCGTCAGCTTCGTCCTCTTCGGCTTCTTCCTCTTTGGCTTCTTCCTCTTCCTCGTCAGTTTCTCCACGGCGGCGTGGGAGAGGCGACGTGGCGCTGCCTGCAGATCCTCAGGGTGAGCCTACGCAGACGCACGCGACCGCTTCGTCCTTTTCGCGCGCTGGCGAGGCAGACCTGGAATTCGCCTCGAGTGTCTCTGAAAATTCAATGGCTTTCGGCTTCGTGCGAGAAAATGCGCCTCCTCCTGTAGTCTACCCCGACAGCTCGCCACCCTCTGAGTTGTCGTCGTTGTCGTTGACTTCTCCCTCGCCTTCCTGCCCTCGGCCCTCGCTGACTGTCTCCTCGTGCTCCACCACACGCAGGCCGGAGACAGGCGCCGGCGCCTCACCGGCGTCCTCTCCGACCGCGGTCGTCAGGGCGCCACGGCCTCCGGCTTCGCTCCGGAGCGGCGCCGCAGAAGGGCCTCAGCCCTCGGGCGGACGCCAGAGTCCTCGCGATCCCTTGCCGCCCTTCGTGGACGCCTGTGCGCCGCTGGGGGCTTTCGCGGCAGCCGAGAGAAACAGGGAGATGCGAGACGGGCGAGGCCGGCGGTCTCGCACCTCGTCGCCTCAAGCGAGCGGGGCCGAGAGAAGAAACACGGAAGAAGAGAGCGAGACGCTAAGAGGGAACTCGCCGCAGTCAGGACTTGGAGGCGCGACAGACCAGAATGGAAACGAACGGAAGTTCGGCTCAGGCTCCTCGTCCCCGCACTGGCTGTCCCAGGAGGAGCTGGAATGGATCTTGGAGCCGGAGAGGGAGGGGCGGACGCTGCGGGGGCACGAGAGGAAAGGGAACGAGCGACCGCGACGTGTCTCTTCCGCTGCTTCGCAGTCCCCACCTGCGTCTCCTCTATGCTGGGCAACGCACATGCCTGCCTCATGCGCCTCTGACGACGAAGGTATCGCGCCAGAAGAAGCATACCTGGGGCGACGAGGGAGAGACGAGAGGGTGGCCGGAGACGGCAGCGCGGTGGAGACAGAGGAAGCGGGGCCGGACCTGCGGAGTGCGAACAGCAGCAACGAAGAAGCCCCCAGAAGGGCGAGCTCGCAAGGCCGGGGAGCGCCAAGGCCTAAGACGCGCCCGCTGTCCTCGCCTCTCCTCTTTGCCTCGCCTTTGTCTTCCTCCATCTCCGGAACCAGTCCCGCGACGACTCAGGCGCCTGCGAGGCCGGCGAGGTCTCACCTCGTTTCGGTCTTCTCTCCCGCCGGAGCTGCGGAGCGCCGCCAGAGTCTCCACGCCCAGTCCGCTCCAGAGAAGGAGGCGCAGGCCAGCGGGACGGTCGCCGAAGCGGAGTACACTGCGCATGCAGGCGCGGGCGTCCTCCTCCCGTTCCTAGAAAGCGCCAATCGCAAGGGCCTCTACGTCGAGTTGTTCACCGCAGCCGAACAAGGCGCGAAATCGCTCGCTGCATTCCTCACCGACGCAGAACGAGGCAGCTGCTGCGCAGTCTGCAAACTCTGGTAAGGCGCCCGTGCAAACCTCGCGCCTCCCACACAACAGTCCTCAAATCTTCACCAAAAAGCATACGCATGCAGGCATACAGATATGCTTTATATACGTGGCCAGCATGCCCTTCGTCTACCTATACGTATAAATGCATATATGCATATATACACATATATATATATATATGTACATCTTATATATATATATATATATATATATATATATATATATATATATGGATACGGTGGCAAAGGCATCAGAAACCGCCTCAGGCCCCCTTGCATGTAGTGCCTGATTTTTCATGTGTGCAACAGTCGCTGTTCACCACGTTTGAGGTCTCTCGGCTGTTTCTCGCTTGTAGCGCTTAGGTTGCCTTCCGCAGCTTCACTGGGGTTTTTCGATGGCGTCTCCTTTCTCCACGTTCGAGTGCTTCGCTGTAAAATAGGACTGTGCGCACGCAAACGCATACACGAGAGCGGTGCCGTACGAAGGCAAACGCGTATCAGGTTCGAGTCACCTGCGGTGTGCAGTCATATCTGCGTGGGTCAGTTGAGGCCGTCAGCTGTAGGTTTGCGGCTTCTGCAGCAGGGCGGCGTTTCGCTAGTGTGTGTTTGGTGGCAGGTACAGCGAACTCAACTCGCTGGGACTGCTGAAAATTCACTTCGGCAAACGAGGGTTCCCTGCAGGAGGCCGCCGCACTTTTTGGCGCCTCGCCCTTCTCGGCGACGAGGTTCTCTGCACAGCTGCGGAGTACCAGGTAGAGACAGTTGTTCGGGCCAGCAGCCCGTCGTAGCGGCGCAAAAACGAAAAACAGACTGAGTAGTCCAACGCGAGTGGACTCCCCAGAAACGGTTGGTAGAAACTTTGGAATCCCCTGGGGCAGCCCACTGGCGACAGCACGTGGCGCGCGTAGGTCTGCGTGTGCATGCAATCGCGTTTTCTCTGTGCTGGTGTTTTTCTCTTTTGGCAGCTGCTCTCTGTGACGCCAAGCGCGAACGACCCTGAAATCATGCGCGACGTAGGAAGGACGTTTCCGTACCGACAGAAGTTCCGGGACTTGGCAACGTAGGTGACGTTGACGACGAAGGCTGATTTCGCAAATTCGATTGCAACTAGGTTTCGCGGCTTCGCCGGGTTCTCTTTGTACTCGTGTGTCCCCTCACTCTCTTCCCTTCTGTTTCGCGTCCTTGGGGCTCCCCTGGCTTCAACGCCGGCTTCACAGCCTGGTCTGTGTCGCTGGTCCTTTCGTTTCTGTGCCCGCCTTCTCTCGCGCCGTTCCTTTGTCGTCTCTCGTTCCTCTTGTCTTCTCTCCGCTCCCGTACTTTTACTTTCGGTCTTTTCCTTTTCTGCCTTCCACGTGTTGTTCCAAGGTCGCTGATCCTTCTCTTCCTTTCTCGAGCCTTCTCGAAAAGTTTGTTTCCCTTTTCTAACCTCAGGCAACAGGCGTTGGAGCGAATGCTCCGAGCGTCGGCGAACCAACTGACAACGGTCGGCTACTGCCAGGGAATGAACTTTGTCGCCGGCGTCCTGCTGGAGGTGATGGGAGACGAACAGGTGGGGAATGGAATCGCACTTCCTGGAACAAGAGGCAGACAAAGAAGCTTTTAAAACGGGGAAAAGGAACAGCAGAGGCTTGCAACGACACAACGGGAGTCTATCCAGAGCAGAACACAAATCGTCTCCCTGTCTCCGGGCGACTGGGGAACAGCGAGAGGGTAGTGATGTCGAGGCGTTTTTGCCGTGGGGAGTATCTGCATGCAAGCGAGGGAGCTGGGAGTCAATGAGGAGGACGGACGAACTGCAGTTTGCAAACCCCTCTTAGCGTTTCGCTTCGCGTGTCGCACTCTAAAGTGCACAGCAGCCCGCCCCGAGAACGAAACGCTACTGATGTCTCCCGTCGAACTTCGTTGGCACTTCGCTGGCTACAAGATGCTCAAGAACGCAGGGCGGCGCAGCCCCGCGTTCTACGATCGCTATACTGTCCACCTCGTCCGTCTCGGGTTTCCCTCTTCTTGCTTCACACCCCATATATAGAAATCTATCTATATATATATATATATATATATATATATTTATTTAGTTGTTTATAAATAGACACGTAGGTAGATAGATAGATATCCTTGTCTTTCTTTCCCTTTTGTGTCGCGGCAGGATGAGACAGTGTTCAGCAGTGCCTGTTTATCCGTGCTTTGTTTGCCACTCAGACTGCCTATCAGTGCCTCGCAGCGTTGATGAAGTCTTACCAACTCGACCAGGTCTACTCCCCTTCGCTGCATCGAGTCAAGGTAAGCCCAGTGGAGGTGCGTCTCCCGGCCGCACGTGGCGTTTTCATCTTTTTCCGAGGTTTCTCGACTTGTCGTTTTTTTCGCCCCGCTCTACATCTGTTTTGTTCGCATCTTACCAGAACTTTGCGCGTTTGCCGCTCTCGCGGCCGGGCTGTCGTCCAACGAAAATCTCTGGAGAGAGACCGCCGATCCGGGCTGCTGCGTCCCAGCGTTTGCTGGCTCCACCCGCGTGCCGCGCCGTTCCTACACGCCCTATGCAAGCGTCCTTTTTTCTTCGCAGGCGATTGTCTTTCAGTTTGACTGCCTCCTGAAAGCCTTCCTTCCCAAACTGCATGCACATTTCGTGAGTCCAACTCTTTCGAGGAACGCCAAACATCCCGCACGAACCAGACAGCGCGTGGGAAAGGTCTTGTGTGCAGACTTGTTGACTACCACATATCCATATACACATACAAATATAGATACATATAAATCTATAATATAATATATATAAAATATAGAATATATAATATGTATATCAATTGATTCCTGGCTCTAGTCTTTTTGGCCACAGGTCCACCTGTACTTCGGTTTGTGAGTTGTCCTGTTTCTTATTAAGACGGACACCACAGAGATGTCTTGACAGGTCTCGCTTCTGTTGGCGGGCGGTGTACGTACACCTGCGCGGCGTACGCCTCGTTGCATGCGCGTGTGAGTCGCTTTCTGCCTCTGGCAATTCGTGGGCCGCTTTCGTCGATGTCGCGCTTTGCAGGAGAAGCAGCTCATTCGCTCCGACTACTACTGCGTCCAGTGGGTGATGACGCTGTACGCGTATGAACTGCCTCTCTCCGTCGTCATGACCATCTGGGATCTTTTCTTTTTGAAAGGATGGAAAATTCTCTTCAAGGTTGGCCTCGCGATCCTCGACAGCGTCCGAAGTACGTCGCCCTCTCTTCTAGCAGTGTGGCTCTGGTGCTCGTCGCTCTCTCTGCGTTGCACTCTACTTTCCCACCAGGTCCATTGTCTCGCACTTTTTTTTTCTGGCCGTCACTCTTTTCCTTTCCCGTCTTCATCTCGCTCTTTTCCTTTGTTGTCTTCATCTCGCTCTTTTCCTTTCTCGTCGTTCTCTCGCTCTTTTCCGTTCCCGTCTTCATCTCATTCTTCGCGCTCTTCGCTCTGTATCTCTCGATATCTCGCTCCTCGTGTGTGGGGACTGAACAACTGCATGCAGTGTCCACCTCTTCGTTCGGGTCTCCTTTTTGTCGGCCTCAGATGTCTCACTGCCGATCGCGTACACTGATGCGCGTGTCTCGTGTCTCTGTCTCTGTTTCCATCCAGCGGTTTTGCTGTCTCTCTCGTACGAAGACACGTTGCAACACATTCGATGGGCATCTGCTGCTGCCACAGCGTCGGTCGCCCCTGCGGATGTTCTCGAGAAGAAGGCAGACGAATTGCGAAGAAGAAACATGACAAAAACACCTCCCTCATCTGAGTCCAAAACGGCACAGGCATGCCAGACGCCATGCGAGAACTCGCCTTCCTCGTCTCCTTGCTCTTCCTCTTCTTCTTCCTCTTCCTCTTCTTCCTCTTCTTCCTCTTCCTCCTCTTCCTCCGCTTCGTCGTCTTCTTCGTCTTCTTCCTCTTTTGGCGGACCTGAGCTTCAAGAGAAGCCCTCCGCGGGAATGTCTCGAGAGACTCCTTCATCTCCCCCGTCGAAGGCCCCCTCTGTGTGCAGTGGAGAGGACGGAAAGAGAGACAGCTCTCAAGAGGCCGAAGACACAGACTGCGCAAGAGACGAACAAGCTGGGATCGAGAGGCTGCTCGAACGCATGGCGCGTTTCCCTGTGAAAAACAAAATGCTGACCGCTCTTGAAAGAGCCTACGACCGCTTCGGAGACAATGCGGAGTTTCACATTGTCAGAGGTACGCGCCGTGGTGATGCCAGCATCCCCTGGTCTCGGAACGTGTGTGCGCTTTCTGAGTTTACCCGCATGTGTGGACACTTTGCGTGGACGCGTCGCCTGACAGGCGCGGCCCTGGTTACACCCCACCTAGAGAAAAAGCTATAAGCCCCCAGTTTCCTGCCTGTAACAGGATAGCCCTTTTCCTTTAACCGCTCGTGTAGTGCATCTAAAAAACAGAGGCATTGTAGGACTTAAAATACTCCGTGTATGGCTCCACGTAGAAGATATGCAGAGAACCGAAGTCTCGAGGATTGCTGGACCCCATCCCACTAGAGACTGGTCGAGACAGGTGCGAGTTGAAGTAACGGACGTTTTAGAGGCGTTCGATTTCCAGCTGTCCGTACACCTCGTTTGTTCGGAGGTAGAACAAAACGGGCACGCGGGAAAGGCAGATGATAGAAGAGCCTCGACACACTGCACACACAGAGGCAACACGTGCACGACTCTGCTTTCTTGACTTCTTGGGAAACGCTACGCGGCTTTGACTTGTTGCCACACACACCGCAGAGATACGCCATTCTCTCTTCAGTTCCTCTGCTTTCCTCGTTTTCCCTCCTTTCTGCTCAGACAAGGCCTCAAAGAAACTTCGGTGGTGCGTGCGCGCGCGGCGGCAAACGCGCGTGCGTTGCCCTGACGCCCAAGGAGACACCAAGACCCCCGCTCAGTCGTGGGGGTTCGGCCAGTTCGAGTGGAGCCTGTTTGGCGGGGCAGGGAACTCTGTCTCGCATGCAAGCAACTCCGATTTTCCAGGCTTCTCCTTTTCGATGTTCTCAGACTATTTCGCTCCCGGCACCAGAGGAGCAAGCAGAGGCGCCGCGCAAGAAGCCGGAAACAAACAGACAGAAGGAGCCTGAGACGAAGGAAGACAAGAAAGAGCGGAAGCGGAAGGAGAGAAAAAATGGAAGACCGGGGAGAAAGAGAGAAGGAAGGGGAGGTAGGAAAGAAAGGAAGAGACAGACAGGAACAGAAGAGGAAGCGAGCCGGAAAGGAAGGAAGCGAGAGCAGGAAAGCGTTTAGAGGAACGGGGGAGGAAGAAGGTTTTGTTGGAAGGAGAGGCGAATTTGAGAAATGGGCGTTTTCACAGCGAGCAAGAGGCTAGGCTTTCAAGGTTGCTGGATGTGTTCTGGAGAGGCGGCGAAAGGAGCGGAGGTGAAGAGAAAAATCTTGTAGGAGCAGGGACACTCGGTAGACGACGCGCGGATCTCTTTGCCTCGGCGGAGAGAGAAACGCAGCACACCATTGAAAATCTCACAAAGAAACGAAGTGCGTTCGCGGGGTATCAGGCACGAACCAGCGACACATGCATGCGATCTACTCGACACATCCCTTCACACAGGTGGAAACACCAATAGTTAGAGTACACACATGTATTTTCACATATATATATATATATATATTTAAATATATTTATTTTTGAATATATATTTATATATATCTGGGCAGATGCATGCATGAATCTCTCGAGAGAGGTGGCGTCGAAGGAGGCGAATCGCCTAGAGAGCGGTTCGTGGGGTTTTGCGAGACATTTTCATTTGACGTTTTCGGCAAAGACGCCAACCCGTGCAGGACATGGGGCGGTTTCCCTTTGGTGCGGCGGCGCTTCAGAGACTCTTTTCTGCATTAGGAGAGCCGAAACAGGGGCTTGGCAAGCATTCCTAGATTGACAGAAACAACATCACGATCTTGGAGCGCTTGGAACAGGATACCAAACCTAGTACTGAGTTCAATGTACAGGGTTGCCTTGTGGGTTTGTTTCAATGTCCAAGGCGGTGTCAGCAAAAACGCGAATACGCGAGCGAATGCTTTGGTCTTGTGTTGCTGCGAGTTGGGTGTTTCCTGGAGTCTCGCCTCTTTGGCACCTTCTCTTTCTGCCGAACTGAAATGTATCTCTTTCTGCTGACACGCTGCCCCGTTTCTCCTCGTTTTCTTCTCTCTGGTCTTAAATGTTTCGTCTTTTTTGCGGCCCACAGACATACGCTTATCTCTCACAGCTTGTCTCGCATTCTCGCTGCCGCTTCCGTCCTTTGTCGACACGCGCTAGCTCTCTTCCCACTGTCCCTTTTGGGTTTGGTCGCCTTTTTCGTTTCTTCTTTGCTCGCCGGTCTTCGCTTCACACGAAAGAGAGCAGGTAGCCTCCGGTTTTGGGTGGGGACGAAAGCACCCCGAAACGAAAGACGAGAAAGAGTCGCAGAGAAACAGCCGCCTTCACCCTCTGTGTTTTTCGTGTGGCATCGTTCTGTACTTCTCTTTCTGGCTTTTGGTGTTCTCGCGTCTTTTCCGTGGCACGGTCGAGGGCCTGGTCAGTGGATGCGCCTGTCTTCAGTTTCCACGAGAAAAACACCAAAACACGGCTATCTTTCCTTCTTTTTGATATATCGCATTTCCCACACGAGGTACAGAACGCGGAGTGGACACAAAACTGTTTTCTCGCCACACGGATTCGACCTGCTGAATCACGCGAATCCCCGAATACGCAAGAGCAAGATTCAGAGAGGTATCTGAAAGAAGACTTCGCTCTCCTTTCTCTCACCCTCTGGGCCTTTCCCCTGTCTTGTCCTCCGATTGGAACCCACACTCTTGGCAGATTGGCTCTCGATTCTCTAGCGTCTCTTGGCTGGCCATTTTAGAGCTGTCCGTGAATGGGTGTCTCCTTCCTCGCCTGTCTGTATCCTTTTCTGTTTGCGTCAGCCTTTCTCTACATTTCTCTAGCGCATCACCACGTCTCCTTTCTCCTTTTCCTGTGCGCCTCGTTTGGACCTGTCCCCTGTCTCTCTACCAAGCGGGGGAACTGTCTCCTTCACTGTCTCCTCTCTCATAGCCGGCTACCTTCTCGCCTGCTTGCCTGTCTCCCTTCTCATCTCAACCTGAAGGCATGCGCTGCCCTTCCGCCCCTCGCACTCGGTTTTTCCTTCTCTCTTTGGCTCAAATCTTGTCTTCTTCAAGGGAGGAGCGGTGACTCAAAAACTGGTTTCTATGGGAAAAAACTTATGCGAAATACATGACAGTTCGCGATTGCGAAAAGACACAGAGCGGATCGCAGTTTCGTGCCCGAATCGAAGCTTTGTGCCTCGCTCGTTGATTTTTTCGACAAACCTTGTTCCTTCTAACAGCGGCTCTTGATTTTTTACGGTGATCACTGACCTCTCTTCTTTCTTTGCGCAAAATCGAGGAACAGCGGGGCTGCATGCGCGGTCGACGAACAAAACAACATCTCCATTTCTCACAAAACACTGTTTCCTCTTCTTTACTGTTCCTAATTTATTGCCGTTTCTGTCAAAAACACCTTTTTTATTCTCGTCTCTTTCCGACGTTTCGGGCCCTCGTCCGATACCGTGCATGAACATTCCTTCCGTGCGCATGCACAGAGTCATGAAAAAGGTTTTTTTATTGCCTCGCGCTTGTTTCTCGTCCGATTTTAGGATTTCGTCCCCTCAGACTTTAATTTGCGACGCTCTCCCTTTTCGTAACCGAGACTCTGCCTCGGGCAAAGGCTCGTCGTGGAAGTTCTCCCCGACTCAAACTGGGAAAAGATCTTCTCACGGCGCCGACAAGGGTAAACGCGCTTGGCTATTCTGCATTTTCCCGTTTCCTCCCGCCCTTTTTTTTCTTCCTTTGGTCTTCACCTCTCTCGCACATTTTGACTCGCATTTCCTCTCCAGCGGCCCTTCCCCCATTATTCTCTCCCGGTCCGTGCGAAAGAGTCTCCGCGCTCTTCTGGGCGTTCGTCGACAGACACAATCGCCTGTAAAATCCGCGTCGTTCTGCTTCGCCACACTCTCCGTTTGCTTGCTTTCCTTTCTCTGTTCCTTCCTGTTCTAACTCCTCTCCGACCGATTTGCGGCTCTCGCTTGCTTCCTTCGCGGTGAAGCCACGCTCACCGAGCTGCTGGTGCGGCCTTTTTTGGTTCGTTCTTAAAAGTACGCAAAGCGGTCGGCAGCGCCAATCCTTTGGAAGGAGAAGACGAGACGAAGCAGAGAAGAGGAGGATAGGCGGCGAAGCGGGGCGAAGCGCAGAAGAAGAAGGAACGAGACAGGGAAAGAAGACGGGAAGATGGAAAGCACGAAGAAGGGGCGTCGAGAACGAGGGAGACGGGTCCGGTCTCCGTCTGAGTTTGCAGCTTCAGAAAAAGGGAAAAAGCAAAGAAGAAGGAGGAACAAAGGCGACATGCAACGGAACTTACAGTGGCTGTGGCGTCTCGGCGCCGACTATCGGGGGTACGCACTGTTTTTGAAACCTTGCGAGACTCGCACGTGAGTCAGTCTGATGGTCCTCGTCTCGGCTGCTTCCTGTGCAGTTTCGCCCCTGGTTCGTTGTCATCGTCTCACTGATTCTCCTCGGTGTTCTTCTTCTCCTTCCTTTTTTTGCGAGGCTGTCTATTCTTACCCTAAAACCGCGAGACACGCATTTTCAAGAATCTGGCGGGCAAGCCTCGTCACATGCTGGCTGCATGGACACATTTGCCGCTTCGTCCACAGCTCCGCATGTTTCGACCGCGACTCGTCGACATCACTGATTCTTCCAGCGCGTGAAAGGGATCCTGTCGTGGTGCCTCGCCCTCGCGCGCTCTTCTTTCCTTTTTCCTCTCGCTCCTCTCGCTCCTCTTTCCCCATCTTCTTCTCTCTGGCCTTTTCGTGTCTTTTTGATGCGCCTTCCGCAGCTTCTGCCCTCTTCGGGAAATCTCGCGGCCTTCCTCGTCGAGACTGACGAGCGTAGACCCGAGCGGCGACGGACGTTTCTCTTCTGCTGCTTACCTCCGGCCGATTCGCCGAGTCTCGCTTGTCGGCGATTGCTGCGCGAGAAGTCGCGAGGCCGCGCCGTCGGAAGGAAGAGAGAACTGGGACGGAGAGGCTGAGGCGGCTCTGCGTTGCTGCGGTCACAAGAACCTGAACGGAAAGCAGGAGGAACAGGCAGTGCAGGGGCCGCATCCTCACGAGGCGAGCCGAGGAGAACCGTTCTGCTCGAGATGCTTTTATGAAACTTTCGTGATGACCCGAACTCCCGCCCTCATTGTGTCTTGGGCGTCCGAAGACAAGCTCCGTCCACCGCTCCGAAGCAAAGCGATAACTGGACAGGCAACCAAAACTCGAAAACGAGAGAGGACATCTTCGCCCTCTTCTCTCTCTTCGGCCGCTTCGCCTTCGTCGCTTGCTTCTTGCCTCTCAGGGTCGGTCGTGGACGTCGCTCTTTTGCAGCGAGAGTGGCTGCATGTTGCAGCCTTGAAGCGGCGAGCGGGCACCCTGGAGGTGGACGTGGAAGAGCGAGAGCGACGCACAAGTGTCTCTTCGAGGAACGGCGAAAGGGGCGCAGCAGGCGCCTTCGGCGAGGCCAACCGTGAGGCGAACTTCGGGCAGGGCGCGTTTCGGCGTTGCCGTTTTGCGGAGTTCCTGGACCGCCTCGAAAACGGCGACGAAACGCTCTATCTCACCACTCAGCGAGTTCCTCATTCGCGCGACGGTGAGGCGAAGATGACGCACAAGAGGAAGAATCAACGGGCAAAGAGGCAAGAGATGAAAGAGGAGGGAGCGGTAGAGACGGAAGCAGTCTGCATCTTTGTCACCTCTCGCTACTCACTGCGCGTGCCGCACTTGCTGCGGCTAGCCAGAACAAGAGGAGAGGGCAACACGAGAGAACAAGAAGGGAGAACAAGACGAAAGCACAAGAAGGGAGAAAACAAGACGAGAGCACAAGAAGGGAGAAAACAAGACAAGAGAACAAGAGTTGCAAAAACGGGAGCGGGGACTGAAGAGCAGCAGGTGCTAGGAAGACGGTGAATGGGCAGAGGAGACAACTGGCGGTTGCACGGTTTCCGTCGCTTGTGTTTTCTAGGTCCTCGACGCCTCTGTGGGGCACCTCTGATGAGCCCGCTGGCCGTCGATTTTCCTGCAGTTCCTTCTCTGTTTGGGTGAGGATGTAGTTGCTCTCTTGTATTGTTCGTTTCTCTTTTTCGCTTCTCACTAGTCTCTCAGCGTCTGCGAGGTTCCTTTTCCTGTTGCCTTTTCTGGTCTTTCCCACCTGGTCTCTCGCTTCTGCGCCTGGTCATTTTCTGCTTCACCGTTCTCGCACGCTGCTCTCCTCGTCCCTCTCTGTCTTGCCTTTTCATCTCGCTCTGCTGCCTCTCTCCGTTTCGGCCGTCTTCACCTGTTTTCACCTCTTCCTGCATCGCTCTCTTCTGTTCTTTGCGCTGCTTCTGCTCAATCGCCACAGGCGTCTCGCCACCGTATCCTGCAGCCACGCGTCTCCGTTCGTCATCCGGTAGTCTCCATTCCCTCTCTCCCGTGTGCTCCCTCTTTATATATATATATATATATATATATTTCTGTCCATGTCGGATGCCATTCGCCCTTCTTACAGTTGCGTTATCTTTGCGTTTGCTTCTTTCTTCTCCTTTCTCTCGTTTTCCACCTCAGCAATCTACAGCCGTACCAGTACAACCTTTGGTGCGGCCATGCAGAGTCGGGAAGCACAACGGGACTCCATCACGACTTCCATGACAATTTGTATGTTCTCCTCCGAGGTAAAGCTTGCAGGTTTGAGCATAATGTAGAAAGTTAGAAGGAGAACCAACTCCGTCATCATCCGTTGATGCATGCATAGAGACATGCATTTCATTTTTAAGTCGCATTCCAGTCACACTGGTAAGGCCTTCTGTTGCATGTATTTCCTTCGCCTATTCATTCTCAGATGCAAGCAGAAAACACAAGCATGTACCCCAATATACAACCTCATCATGGTGTGCCTTCTGTAGTATGTATATGCGAACGTCCATCTGTCTACCGATCTTTCTCTCTCTATATCGGTCTCTCTCTGTGTCTATCTGCCTCTGTATACGCCTCTGGATGCGATGCTTCACATGTGTATTCGACAGGTACAGGACTCTTCAAAAAATATGCGTGTCTCTTGCTACACATGTTTGTGAGCACTTTCAAATGCACACATGATTTCATCTTTTCCTCACATTTTCCATTCCTTTCTCGCCTTCAGGCCGCAAGATTTTCCGGCTGTTCAGTCCGCGGTGCGCGGGCCTTCTTCCCACGAAAGGCCAGGTGACGCGAGTCTATCCAAATGGGTTGATTTGTTATTCGTCTTATATTCGAGAGGATGGCGGGCACGAGCATGCAGTGAGAAGGTGGAAGCAGGAGAAGGCCGAAGAGCGCCTCTCCCTGCTCCAGGAACGGCTAGAGGCATGCACCCGGAGGAGGAGCGAGGCCGCGAAGGAGACAGGAGACAGGGTAGAAAAGGCGGAAGGAGCGAAGCTCGCTGAAGACGACCGCGCAGAATCCGCAGCAGACTTAGAGCTGCAAATCGCAGAGGCTGAACGCGAGTAGGCAGGAAGCGATGCGTGACAAAAGATGCGGGTTCTTGTTTGTCGGGCGCAGTTATCACCGGAGGAAATCACCCGTGTCTGGTATGCACACAGATGCATATTTCACATCTATCGATATCTAGCTCTCTGTATATATCTGTACATGCGCGTTTATGCAGATAAATCGGTATTCAGAGACGTCGATACTCACGTTCGTGTGCACGTACAATGGTTGTACTTGAACGCGTGTCCGTACCTCGATTTGCTTTCTAGAACAAGAATGCATACGCATGAAGAGAGACTCGATTACAGGTGTCATGCGAAAGATTTTGACGGTAGATCGTTGCGCCATCTACTTCCTCTTGCAGACCGCGTTAGCTATTCGTGGGCTCCCCGTTGCATCTGAGTCGCGCTTCACAAACTACGGGAGACACACTCATACGGAGGCATCTTTGCGCATACATGTATAGGCGTGAACGTGCAGATACATATATATATATATATACATATATATATACATATATATATATATACATATATATATACATATATATATATATATACATATATATATTCATTTATTTAGTTCTATCTTCACTAGGCCTGCACGAGGCTGTGGCATGCGCTAGTCCTGAAGGACGGACGTGGCGATTTGAGGTTTTTTGGTTCGCTTCCTGCCTCTCGCTTTAGGCTCGACGACCTTCTTGACCAAGCACTGGAAGACATGGTCGAAAGTGAAGACGAGTCGACTGCGTCCGAGAGTGAAGATGTGTCGGAAGAGACAACGCCTAACGCCTTACGTATGGTAAGGCCAGTTCGTCTTCGGAGATGGGCGTGTGTGAGAGGACCACTTTTTCACCGCGTTTTCTGCAACTCTTTGTGACGAGGCTTCATGCACGTGTGGATAGAGCTGCGTGTCTCTCTTTCTCTCTTTTTTAGGCATGATCCGTAACAATCTTTTCGACGTGCACGAAATTTTTCTCGTGTATCCATGTCCCCATGCCACATGCAAAGGGTAGCAACGTCCCCGCTCTCGGGTGTGTCGCCGCTCCACGCGTTCTAGTGGATGCGAGTCGAGATCCATTTGCATGAAGATCTAGACTCGCCTGCTATTCATGCATGCCAACACACATATCACATTTAGTTGCCACGTGTCTAAAATACGAAAGCGTTTCCTGCTCCTGCGGCACATCCAGCAAAATTTTCGTTTCCGCCTTTTCCCCGTTTCGTGAGCCCATTCAGGGCCGGCTGGTTGGCGAGGGCGAAACGCCGGAACACTTCTGCTTGGAAAACACGCGCGAGAGAACGCCCTCAGACAGACGCAGAGAGGGCTACGGCGACACAGCGGAACCCATCACGCCCGACAACGTCCTTTCAAAGTTCTGGGAAGTCGAAATTCTTCCGGGGGAAATGTGTAAGTCCTTTACCAGTGTCGTGCACCCGCCGGGCAGGAAGCGTGAGGGAGGACGCATGCGGTTCTCTGGCAGGGAGCGAGAGCGCGCCGCCAGTCTTCTGTTTGTCGCGTTTCGCGTCGGATGTCTCGCGAACGAATACGTGGGCTTACCCCTTGTCCAGAAGCCTTCTCGACACAGGCGTCCCAGACACCTACCCAGAGCGTAACGTTCTCCCTTCTAAAGTCTGATGGTCGCTTCCTGTGCACCCTCTGTTATCTTTTGCGGTCTCGCCTTTTCCCCGCCTTGTCATCTCTCTCTTTGGTTCCATTTCTGCTATTCCCATCATGTCGCGTTCTGTTTTCTTCTCCGCAGTGTATCTGCCTGCCGGCTGGTTTCACGAGGTTCATTCTTTCTCGAGCCGCACCGACCAGAGTAGCGGCGTGACGCAGGGTCAAGCGCCTTTCCACATGGCGCTGAATTTTTGGTTTCACCCCCCCGTTTTTGGAGCCTCCTACGAGCTGCCCTACGGAGACACTTTCTGGAAAGACCGCACGCGCCCGCTCTTAGAGGCTCACAGCTCGCTGGTGAGGAGACAACGACGAAAATGGAAAAAGATATGGCCTCGGCGATGAACACGGAACTTAGGCGGGGCGTCTGTTTGATCTCTTTAGGTTGCAGGTTCTCGCTGGCATTTGCCCCGGCCTGTGAGTTACGCTTCCTGCTTTTCTCTGCTTCGTGCTCAGATTGCAAAGTTCGACGGCTCAGCCTCTGGGCCACAGACAGCCGACGCGAAAGGCGTCACCGCACCAGCGACAGTGCCCAGGTCCCTTAGATCAGGACAGGCGGAAGGCGGAGAAAATGCAGCACAGAAAAGCGACGGAGAGAGGCAAAAGGAAGACGCAGACGAAGAGAGCAGCGGATGCTTCTACTCGAGCGGAAGCGGCAGCTGTCGAAAGGAGACACCCGGCAGCAGAAAACGACTGCACGGCTCCCGCGCAGCGCAAACAGATTCTTTTCAAAGCACACTGCGGATTGGACAGAAACGCCTTGTTGATGCCTGGCAAGCGCACTGTGCTCTCAAATACGCGGGGAGAAGGTGCCTCATGTATCGAGTCCGGCCCGAGTTTTGCTACTTCTTCGATCCTGCATGACCACCCTTCAATCTCTCTTGATTCAATCAATGTGCGTATATATATATATATATATATATATATATATAAAGGCATGCCTAGTTGTGCCCGGGGGAGCTTAGGTGGTGCTTCTCGCGGGAAGAGAAAACTCATTTTCATTTTTTAGGGGGGGTTCGTTGAGTCCTCATGTCTTGAGTGCGGCCTCTCCAGCTGCGGGGGTGTTTTTCCGTGATGTCGCGTGACCGCTCTAACTGTCGTTCGAACTCGCCTTTCTCAGGCAAACGGGCCGTGTTCAAAACATCTCAGGCTGCGTTCTGGGAAACCTGTGAAGGGTTGCGAGCGCCAAGGAAGGCTCGCGTGTTTCTGTCCTGCGGCTCGAGCAGCGAAGAGCCAGTGGATAGCGCCTGAGGCGAGACGCGGGCGAAACAGATCAGTTGCTTCGCCCCCCGCGACGCGCGCTGCTGGTGAAAAGACCAAGACAGAGACGTAGAGCCACCGAAACCGAGAGACGCATGCACCTGTCGGGGAGGGGTTCACATGCGCAGGCAAGAGAACAACCGAATGATGCGGGTGTTAGCGACCGAGTTAAAGAAACGAGCCTAGGGAGTCAAAGTTAAGTGTTCATGTAGCAGAGACTTCATGTCGAAAGCACATCACGCCCCGGAGACACCCGGAGACAAAGCCCGAGGGCGCGACACAGAAAGTCCGCCTTTGACTCGAGAGCGGGAAGAACAAGGAAAGCAGTGAACGCGAGTTGCGAATTGGGAGCGAGTTGTTGTTCCCACCACTCGCACGTACACTCCATCCCAAGAGGAGGCACCCCCGGCGATCCGACGCGTTTTGTTTTAGAACCTTGGAACAGCAGAAAAAGAGCCCGCGCCCTCGATCGCCGCTCTATTCACGCTCCTCCGGTTCTGGCGCGTGCCCACTTGCTCGGGCCTCTACAAATGCGTTGTCCCCTCTCGGTACGCGCCGTCGAAACCGGTCAGCGTCTTTGCGCGTCCCTATCGTCTTGGTCGAAATACGCGTCCTTTTTGCTTTTCCGGCAAAAACAGTCGTCTGTTGTGAGACGCTCTTCACTTCACAGCTCTTCTCTGGTTTTCTGCTCCGCTGCAGTGTCCTTTCCCGACGTTTGGCCCTCTTCTCTCTTTTCCTCCGGTTCCGCCTTCTCGGTCTCTGCTTTCTCGCTCTCTTTCTCTGTCTTCTCCGTCTCTGTCTTCTCCGTCTCTTTCTCTCTCTTCTCTGTGTCCGCGTCCTTCTGGTCTCCGTTCTCCTTGGGGGGTGGAGTCGTAGTGGTTGTCGGCCGCGGGATGTTCTCGAGGGCCTTGACGGCGGCGCCGAGTTCCTTCACCTTCGCGAGGACTTCGGCTTTGGTGAAAACGGGCTCTTCCGTGTCTTTCTTGCTCTGCTGGCTAGCGAGTTTCTCTCGCCACCACGCGCCGACGTCTTCGCCGAAGGCGCGAACCCCCTTCAGTTTCTCCTCGGGGACCCACGGCCGCTTCGTCGCGATCTGCTCGAGGCGAGAGACGACGTCGACGAGGGCCTTCTCCATCTTGTCAATCACCTTGGGTCGCGCCTCCAGCTCCTCCGCGCGCTTCTTCATCGGCTCTACGACGTTCTCCAGCGCCGACAGCTTCTTCTTCACCGCTTCGATGCCTTCCGCCTTCGCGCTGTCGTAGATCCACTCCTCGTCGGCCTCCAGCTGCTTCCGCAGCTCCTCGCGTGTCTCGGGCACACTCACCCTCGCGATCATCTCCTCGTCGAGCAAACCCCTGGCCGCGTAGATCGACGACTCCAGTCTGTTCATCGCCTCTGCGAGCCGATGCACCCGCAAGTCCGACGCCTCCAACTCCTGCAACTGCTTCCGGAGCGCCTTCCGCTCGGCCGCCGTCAGCGGCAAAGGCAACGTCAGGGTCTCTTCGACCGCGAGGGGCTCGGACACCTGCTTCATGATCTTCTTGAACTTGGGCTGCGGCGTCGGAGTCGTCGTGCTCGTCTGCTCGCTCGCGTCCGAGGCCGACTTAGTCGTCGTCGCCTTCGTCGTTGTGGCGGGCACCGGAACGTAGATCGGGTACTCCTGCGTGAGGTACGCGCGGTCGAAGCCAATCACGCCGCTGCCGTCGATCTTGAACACGAGGTTCGCCTTCGGGAGACGCTTCTCCTCAGCCTCGACTTCCCCGACTTCGGCCTTCTTCTCCGCCTCGGCCTTCTTCTGCGCCTCCTCCTCCAGCTTCTTCGCGACCTCCGAGACGCCAGTGACGGCGAGCTTCATGAGGGGCACGTCGTCCTCGAGAAGCTCCAGTTCAAAGTCGTGCGTCGTTCGGAGCGCGACCGTCCTGCTGCCTTGGGCGAGTCGGCCGTTCCGCCCCAAGAGCACCTTGGTCTTCTCCACGCGGTCGCCGTGCTTGACGCCGGCGTCCGCGTCGTCTTCCTCGGCGATCGACGCGATCTTCAAAACGTACTCAAAGGGCGAAATGTCGTGCAGCAGCATTTGCTTGACGCGGAACGTCGCCGTGCTGTTGGCGGCGATGAACGCGGCGCCCGTGGCCATCGCCTCGTCGCCGTTCAGGTGCGTCCCCACCTCCTTCCCGCCCATCATTGCGTTCAGCTCCTGCTGGACCCGCGGGACGCGCCAGCCGCCGCCGAGCAGCTCAACCTGGTCGATGTTGGCGATGTCCATCCCGGCGTGGTTCAGCGTGGCGTCGAGCGACGCCTTCAGCTTCGCCAGCATCCCCTTCTCCTGGAGAAGGCCCTCGAGGTCCGCGCGCTCAATCGGCTCGTGGAAATCCACGTCGTTGTGCAAGCCCTCCACTCGGAAATGCGTCTGTTTGTTTGCGCTGAGGACGTGCTTGGACATCACCGCCTGCTTCACAAGCTTCTTCAGCGCGCGAGGCACTTGGAGGAGCGCCTTGCCCGGGTGGCGCTTCTCGAAGACTTCGCGCATCTTCTCCGCAATCGCCAGGTCCACGTGGTGGCCGCCCGCCCCCGCAGTCGTCTCGCACGCGAGCAACTGAACTTGCAAAACCTCCTTCTTCGACGGAAGCTGGACCGGCGAGAAGCGGACGACGCCCACGTCAACGGTCGAGCTGCCAACGTCGTAAAACAACTTTGTCGCCGTCGTGTTTGTCGGCAAGTCGAGGGCGTGCTGGACGGCCGCCGTCACTGAGTGGTGGTTGAACGCGATCGCATGCATCCCGGCGATCTCGACCGCGTCACGCAACGCCTGCCGCTGCCGCTGGGTGTACCTACACGGGATCGAGATGACGCAGCCAATCGTCGCTTCCGAGTCGATCCCCGCGGCCTGGCTCGCGAGCTTCTTCACGAAGGCGAGCATACTGGCGGTGACCAACTCCGCAGGCAAGTACAGGCCGTCGCGGGCGAGAACAGCCAAGCTGTGTCGGCGCTTGTCCATGAACAACCGGTAGGGGTAGTAGTCGTGGGGGTAACCACTGGGCAACAGCTTCTCCTTCAACTCCACGGGGAGGAACGCGGCGTCGGGCGAGTCGGCAGTCACGTCGACGAGGCCAAAGTCTGTCGCGTTCACGCCGAGCAACAGATTCGGGTGAAGGAAGACGCGGTCAGGCTTCTTCGCGGCTTGGGCTGCTCCGTCGTCGCCCATCTCGCGCTTCTCGTCGTCTGCAAACGAGACTGCGTTGCTCGTCTTTCGCTTGCTCGCGGTGTTCAAGAGAATCTCGATCGGCCGCCCGGCTGCGACCAATGCCACCTTCACAAACTCCGACCCGAGGTCGAGACCGACGACCTGCGCCTCGGCAAAGAGGGCCGGCGGGCGCAGCGAAAGAAGAGAAACGAGACAGAGAGACAGGAAGAGGAAACCGCGGCGAACAAGACCCGAGGGAGACGGGAACGAAGAGCGAGACGCACGCGCGCCAGGCGCACGCCGGAGACGAGGGCCAACGCCCTCAACAAAAGACGCCATCGTGCCGCCGAGGAAACGAGGATGCGCAGAGGAAGAGAGACCTGAGAAAAAAAGAGAGAAAACCCGGAGACTCTCCTGAGAAATGCACCATCCGAGAGAAAGAAGACGAATTCGTCTCGTTATACAAACAGGACAAGACACATATCTATGAAATCGTGTGTATGCAGACCTCAAGAGTCTAAATGCATAAACGAAGATGTACATATGCACGGATGTCGACAAGAGTACACGAGATATATCGCGCGCGGGGACGAATGCAGTTGTTCAACGAAGGAACATGAAGTTCTCTCCCGCACTCGAAGAAAAGGCAACAGAAACCACTGATGTCGTCAAAATAATGTCGTACGTAAATGCATGTATTGGACACGCCCCTACACCAGAATATATATATATATATATATATAGGTGCAATCAAGCATACACGGGTATACGCCAATATTTGTTTTAATGTAGATATTTATAACGGAACTTCGGTTAAAAAGGGTCATCGGTCAACAAGAAAAAATCCTTTCCGCCAGACAGCAAATGGGGGGGTGGCTCCTGATTGCGGGATCATGTCGACACCCACAGCTGTAGGAGGCGTGCTTCTCGGCAGTGGGCTGGTGTGAGAGGAAGAAGTAACGAGAACCTTATCACAGTGTCGCTGAGGATACGGAAATCCTTATTTTTGCCTCTTGGAAAGCAAAAACGCGGTCTACACACACCCCGGCAGGCGTCGATCAGCTACACATCGGGTTCGCATGCACACCAGGACGCGCCGGTTCGTTCGAAATTGCTCTTCTCTGTGACTGGTAGCTTCCCCGCCACTTTGACTGCGCAGCAGAGAAAACGGCGACCAGAGAGTGACTTCCCTCGGATTCCCAAGAGCACACAGACCTTCCTCAGGCTCACATGATAAAAATGCACACAACGGTGGAGAGGAGGCAGCTTGCTTCCGCTAAACCACATCAGCAAGGACGTCCAGTCAGGCAGAAGTGCAACGGTGTGTACAGGCCGCGTTCTCCAGAGCAAACAAACTCAGGCATGTTTGGCGAAAAGAGGAAGACTTTGTCGGGCGTTTCTTCTTACGCCAGGGAAGGACGTGCGGAACGTCTGCCGGCGCTCTACCGCGTGCGACGCTCCCGAGTCGAAACAAACGCAGAGATGTCTGGGTTTGAAAACACGCGTGTGTACAACATGCATCGGCAAGCTTGTCGGGGGCATACCCCATTCACTGAAAACCCTTTTTTCTCTGGTTCTTCGCTTACCCGAGCGTGAGAGTCGAGCACAAAAGTCGGCACACGGCGGTGGTCACACTCGGTGTACACTTTGCGGCGCAGCGCCTTGTAGAGACAAACGTGGAAGTTTCAAAACCAGGGCGCAAGTTCGTGGGTGCGCCGCTGGAAAAGAAGACGAGAAATGGAAAATGTATCCGTACCTGTAGATGCAAAACTCGGGGGAAAGCGAGATGCACCCGAGCTTGCCGCAGCGTCGGGAGAAGGCAACCCCAACCTAGGCGAGGCCAGCAGCGAGGAAGACGACAGAGGCGCCGTTGTCCGCGTAGGAGAAAAGAAGACAGCCCGACACGGGCGGAAAGGAGAGCGATTCCTCCGCGCTCACGTGCAGGATTTGGCGACTCAGTCCGTGGTACATTCTTTTCCTCTTGGAGGGGTCAGATCGCAGGAGAGACAGGCAAGAGAGGCGAATGGACGGTGTTTGTGTTTGAAACAGTAAAAGGCAAACCGTGGAGACGGCTCCGCGAGCGCGAAGTCGAAAGCAGCGGCTCTGTGGTTCGAGATGGAGGGGGAAGAACAGCCACCGCGAGGACTGATAGAAAAGAGCATGTTTTTTGCGGATCCTTCTGGTCGAGGCCGTACGAAAAAAAGTAAGCCATAGAAGGTTTGCGTCTCTTTTTCGACGGGACGCTCCCCTTCGCAGCCCCTAATGCAAGACACGAAAAACCCACGAGACCAACACCAAGTCAAAGGGGGGAAAGAGCAGTCTCGTAGCCTGTATTCGTGCCTGATCGGAGTCGATTCGCAGCCCTATTTCTCCCCAAGGCCATAAGAAGAATATATATATATATATATCGGCTAGATATGGAGAAAAGAAAAGACAATGGTCCTTGTATCCGGGCGCGTTTCGGTGCAACATCCCTGTAAAACTCGCAGAACTACGGCTTCTCTCATGTTTGGCGGCGCAGAGCCTGCCTCTTTGCGTAACATACCCACGACAGATCGCGAATACAGACGTTAAATGCTGAGGAATATCAAAGCAATCATCCGTCCGTGCATCTAATCTGACGCTCGGCTGCTGTTTAAATTCGAAGAAAAACGAAAAGACCCCTGCCCTATCTTTTTCAAGGAGCACGGTGTGTCGTCCTGGCTGTTTGGGGATTTGTGCGTGACCGGAAAGCACCGAAAGATGACACCTGAACAAACGGAGAGCGCTTCACTTCCTGGAAGATCTGCTGGGTGAACCGATATGGAACGGAGCAACGCTCGTAACCTCCTTTCAGATATGGTCGCGGAAATCCGCCGTTCTGATCAAGTCTTGCCTGTGACGCAAGTTTAAAATCGGTCACCGCAAGAAAACAATTCCGGGGACGAGGCTGAAATTTAGCACTTCCTCAGGGCCAACACAATGTGTGTGCCTCGGAGGCGTCCAGCAGCGTTTCTGATTTTCGTGGCGTGTCACTTTTCTGCCTCAGCAACTGTATCTGAAAGAGAAAAGAAACACATGCTCACCGGTAGATCGCTTTCCTCTCTACGGCGTATTTTTCAGCAAAGAGTGGCTGAGTCTCTCCGTGATAAAAGTTTTATCGAAAGCGACGGCAAAAGCGACAAGCAGATGTCTCCACAAACCTGTCTTCCCCGATTTTTCCTCTGGGGGAATAGATCTCTACAGAGGACCACGAAACCTCGTTCGATCCAACCCGCACTTCGGCTCTTCTCAATTGGCCAGGACGCCGGATCTGTCAAGGAAGCTGAGACGTTCGCTGTCACCTAAGTGTCTTCGTAGGCACGTACTTTAGTTCAGGTCAGAGCTGTGCTGCGGCTTCGTCCTTCCCGGTACGCCCCAGGCGGGGTGCTGCCTGCGGTCATTTCGTCGATTCCCATTAAGCATAGTGCACATGCTTGAAAAAGAGGACCTCTTCAGCTTATTAAAACGGTAGAACTCTCACTCGTTTGAGAAAGACTGTAAAAGAAGAGACGTACCTGGGAAAGGGCTGGCTCGAACAAGATATCCCAAAACACACCTGGATTATACAGGATTTACCCCCCCAAGGACATGTACATTTTAATACAGTTCAACAAGAAAGCTTCGGAGACAGGATATCCAGTTTCCTGACGAAGAATTTGCTGATTCTCTACTTTCCCACAGGTCTAGTAAACTGACCGTCACGTTTTCGCAGATTCTGCCTTGTCCATGTTTGTTGTTCGAAACGTGACATTCAAAACTATGCGTACACACTCGTGAGAATCGTTTGACACAGGGAGTTCGCCGAGTGAAATCTAAGTCAGCAGCACTCAGGCAATTTTAATGTAACTCTTGATTCCAAAAAATACTGTATAGTACTGAGGTGCGAAACGTAGAGTGGCGATCTCCGTAGGACGCCCGAACACGTGGTACGCATGTGCACTGTGCATATTGTCTTCGTGGAAGTCTTCTCTCCTTTGCTTTCTCAGGTTCACAAATCTACAGGCAAAGTGCAGGATACATCGAGCTTCACATTTGGCAACTCTATTAAGAGGTGCACATGCTTGCTACACAGCTAACGCTTTCACTTTATTCTTCTATGAGGACACGATACAGCTGACGCTGTAGCCAACTTTCGAAACAAACAGAGAACAAGTCGAGAGCTCCTCAAACCCTCAGAGTGTTTCCGCGTGCATCGGATAAATAGAAAGGGTGGACCTCACTAAGGGTGGGATCTCCGTAAACCGGAAAGACATATAAAATGAGCGAAAGACTACACGGTCAATACAGTCCGCGTGCCCTACGTGCCAGTCCCGTCCGAGCACGTTCAGGATCCGAATCAGTGACAGGTTTCCGAACAACTAGACACTCGCTGGAACGGCGTGAGGAGTTTCAGCGATGGAGAAGCCCCTAGTTTTGCGAACGGATGCGATTCTGTTGGAGAGTTTCGGTTTACTGAAAGGAGCTCTATGCGTGGAAGGCCTGCATGCAGCCGTTGCTCTCGGGGTTTGCCCACCCGCCACGACCGGCGTCGTCCCTTCTCGAGGGTTAACAGTTTGGTTCGTATTTTTACGCCGTTATTTTTTTGTTGTCGACACGTGTCACCTCACTGAAGTTGTGTCTTTTACGAGCCAGCTTCGATTTTTTTCCGGGAAAGAAATCACCGCGTTTTTTCGTGGTTAGCTGCTCTGACACTTGAGACAGAAAACGGGGCTACGCAGTTTTCCAGCGAACAAAAATGTCGGGCGTTACGCTACATACAGTGAAGATCCTCGCGTGACTGCCTTTCCTTCTTTCATCCGGACACTAGGGAGAACTACCGCTTTTACGAGACGAACCTTGACGAACTCGTGGAAGACAGAACTGACTATTTCGCAGAGAGAGGAGCAAAGGACTCTTTCTCCGACGCCGTTCATGTTTTTCTGTGCATGTTTGCTCCGGTTTTTTGCGTGCGTGTGTATGAACGTCTCTCCACCTTTCGCCTTTTGCCTTTCGCGTGGGTACATGCGATTTTTCCTGAGAAAGGCTGGCCCTGAGGTAGCACACTTTCGTTTGGAGCCCTTTTCTGCGCTTTTGCGTGGAGGCGATCGCGTTCTCGTGCCCACCTCTCGGGAAACACGGGCCCTCTCCAGCAACGTGCTGTCTTCACGCATCCCTTCTCCAAAAAGGGAGATTCACACGGCCTGGCATGTGGGACTGTAGGGGAGAGTAAAGATACATGTAGATATCTGAATGTGTGTATATCGTCCACATCCGTCGATTCAGAATTGGGAAGCACGCTGGGTTGCGATCGCCTCTCGCACATTGCTGTTTAGGCCGCCTTTTTGGCAGAGCTCGCTGCCGGCACCCACAACAGCTCTTCTTGTTTCGTCGTCGTGTGTAGTCACTGCGCCGGGTTGAGCGTTTTCTTCCATGGCGGCTCGTGCGCACGGAAGCTCCAGCGGGAGCACGACGGCAACCGTGCAGCCGCCCGCTGTGGTGCACATTGTCGCTGAGAACCGGAACAGCGTGCCGGTGCCTCGGGAACATGAGGCTGCAGTGCCACTGCCTGAGCGCCGTGTAAGCTGGGACGCGGCTGCAATTGACAATGAGAACATGAACAAAAAGAAAAGCAAAAAGTGCTGCATTTTCCACAAGCAACGCCCGTTCGGGGAGTCCTCGAGTGACAGTGACAGCGATGGCAACTCAGACACTGGACCGGCGCACGGGTCTTGTGGAGAAAAAGGGGAGTGTAAGCGAGGTCAACCCTGCTGTCACCACCATTCCAACACGCCGCCCGGGGAAGCGCCGGAAAACCGGTCTGAGGCGTGAACAAATCGCAGCGAATGTCAATCTGTGGTAACGGGATATGCAGGAACACTTCTCGTGTGTCGCCATGTGTGACAGTGGCATAAGTACAAGCAGCTCTACATCCTTTTATGGATGCACACCCGTTTCGCTCTATGCTTCAACATTCAGGTGTCAGCCTCTGTATACCTGTCGGTCCGCCGATTTACCAATCCTTTTTTTTCCCGACATATGTGTGGTCCGTGCCAGCAGACGCCCTTTTGGAAACTGTGTGCACGGCAGAGGGGTGCAGACATGTATGTGTAAATCTGTGGATATTGATCTGCGCTTCCACGCGTGCCTTTCGATATAAAAGCGTTTTCTGCGTTCGTACGTCTGCGCCGATTTTCTGCGGGGGTTGAATCACAACGTAATGCCAGCCGCTGAGGGGACCTCGTTTTATTACAAGAAATGACATCAATGTACAGTTGCAAATGGTGCGAGATGCGTCTAACCACTTTCGTTCCTTTTTGCAATGGTAGTGGATAGGTGACTCTGAACCGTGAATGATGCTGTGTGCGTGTAGCATCTGTACGCGAGTTGTCACTTTTTCCTTTGCAAACTGATCTGCAGCCTTTCCGTTCTGCTTCTGCGCAATCAATCGGAACGTCCCTTAAATGGAAAGTGCCTGAAGCACGAGAGTGCCTATCTGGGTCTTTTGTGAGACCCCGACTTACTCATCTAACGCCAACATGCTTTTTCCATTGTCACCCATAAAGGTTCTTCTACTGCTTAGCCGATTTGACTCTGGTGACACGAGCAACATAAAGGGTGAGGCATTTCCCTTCTCTTTAGTATCATTGTCATAAGCTCCGTTGTTGCCCTTTCCACTTGGCGTCAAGAAAGAACTATCCCAGAAGCGTATACTACTAACGGACGCCCTCCGTGTATGGAACGAGGAGGCGGTTTCTGGAACTCGCGTTAACATGGAAGGCATTCCCATATACACACATATACACCCGTAAACACGTGTCTCGCCGTTTGACGAATGCATACGATATAAGCGAAGGACAGACCTTTCTAAAAGCGAAGAAACGGAGCTAGAGAGTGGTCTGTCTGAGGCAGAAGGCGGAACCTGATTCGTAAACCATTCAGTGTGTCCGTTTCTTATCCCTCAGCACACGGCAAAGACTGTGTGCCTACCCTATTTTGGAGTTTTTCTGTGCTGGTTCAGCTCGTTTGCAAAACAAACGACTCCCCTGGGTTGTCAAAGGCAGCGAATCCAAGCGACCGCACACATAGCGAATCATGCAGACAAGCGACTCGTTCAGGTTGTGCCTAGCCTGGTGACTTAGATTATGATTCTTATTGATGGGAGCACAGCCCCCTGGGAATCCAGTCCAATGCTGTGCAGTGGGCAGCCTGTGGAAAATGAAGGAAAAGGAAGTCGAGATTCCGTATATTCCGTCACGAAGTGATGGAAGATTGACGCCATCTCCTACTCCAAAGAGCGCACCGGATGACCCGTTCTGCAATGCATGGAAACGGTGCGTCAAGCGAGAAGACTGGAACCTCATAATCGGCAAAGTGCCACGTTGGACGAAGAGGAAGGCGAGACACAGCGCGTGTTCGCCACCGGCGTTCATCGTCGAAAGGCGTGACTGTAGGCTCCGTTATGGAAACACCAAAGAAAAGAGGCGGTCAGGTAAGTACGCATTTAAGCCCTCCAAACAGAGCCAGAAACTCTAACTCGATTCCACGGCCAAGGAAGAACTGCAAGGGGCGGCCGATGGGCAACGCAGCTGCGGAAGGAGTGTGCGCAGCAATCGCCCCGGCTGAAATAACGCGCTTTCGGCGCCCCTGGGAAAGAGCCAGAGAAAAAGTAAATGTCTACACCACTTTGTAAATGAGTCAATCCTCTGGTAAGAAAACCGATGCCGGCGGGAGCTGCGATAACGAGAAACAGGAGGGAAAGGAAGAGAGTTCGCGCGGAGAAAATACGGGAGACTGGTTCGCTAGACCGTTTGTGTTTTCTCTGTGTGCCCAGGATAAGCTTCTTCCCGCGACGTTTTCCCGTACTCAGTTGGAAGAGGACAGCCTGGGTCGTCTTCCGGCTGCCAGTCCAGAGTTAAGTGAGAAATCCCCATTTTCGTAAGCATTTCACCAAGAAGCTGCCTGGTGAATACATGCTGAAGTGAGGCCAACAGTCCTTCGATTTGTCTCTCGCCCTCTCTCTCCGACTTGGCCGGCGTATTTTCGCGGGGACGAACAGCGCATGTAGACTTCTCCCTTTCCCATGATTTTTTTCTTTTTCTGTGGAGGACTGGGGATTAGAAACACATCATCTGCGTGCTTTTTTTCAACCCTGGAAGAGGAAGATTGTGAGGGAGAGAGATTCGTGCGCGAGGGGAGGAGAGGCGAACTGTTTTTCCTGTTCCTTTTCTCCCTGCAACGCCCGATTCGCATCTTGGCGACCGTTTCGTAGCGCGGGAACAGCTCGTTCCCTTTTCCTCGGCTCCTCTGTAAGAACGAGAAGAAAAAGGGATTCACCTGACTCCAAACACTCGCGGGGGGCGCGATGCTTCTCCAGCCTGTCTCCTTTTCCGCCGCTTTTGTGTCCCGTTCTCGAGTAGGCATTTTCACACATGCATGTGTGTGTGCGGACGCGCTCTACAAATCCTTTTCGTCAGACATACTGTCTAGCCCCTCTGTCTTCGTAAATGTATCCTATCACGCAGTCGTCTACGAAAACCCAGTCCCTCTGCTCCACGCGAGTCTCTGCAGTTTCTCATGCGAAACTCGACGAATGCAGCGTATGCCGAAAGAATCCGCACAGATGCTGTTTCTCGCCGTTTCCTTCCGCCTCTGAAAGAGGGACACTGCTTTCTTGAACACGGGAGGAGACTGCGTGTGTTTCTCGGGTAGGCGTGGTACATCAGTCATGTGTCGCGTCTCGATCCCGGTTGGCCCAAATCCTTTGCACAGACATCGAGGGGAAAGAACGCTACAAGAATCTCCTCATTTGCCTCCCCGGTCTTTTTTGCAAGTGTAACACGTGATGCAGCTTTTGCGTTCCTGTCCGGTCGTCTCTCTTCCTGTTGCCGTTGGCTTTCTCTTGTTCCCGAATCATGCCACTGAGAGGGCTTTTTGCCGGCCGAAGGCTCTTTCCATCATTGCCTCTCTTTTCTCCGGTGCTCGGCATCTTCTCTTCGTTTTCCGCCGGGCGCAGAGACTTGCCCGCCAAGCTCGCGCCTTCTCTGCGTCCTGTTCTGTCTCCGCTGACCCCCCGCCTCGTGCTCTGCCGTGCGTTTCGTAAACGATGCCCGGAGACAGGCCTCTCCCTTGACTGCATGCAGAGCTTCTGTCCCGGAGCTGTTCGTGGAAGTCGTCCGTCGCCCTTCATTTGTAAAGAGCGTCTGTTCTCAGGCGTGTCTCATTTCCACAATCGTTTGCGCACGGTCTACTCGCCCCCCTGTGCCTCTCGGAAGATCCATATCCTCTGGCTTTGTACGTTCTTCCCTATTCTTGTAGCTTTTTGTATATAAAACCTTAGAATAGGTAGAGACGAGCTGGCCCTTGCAACTGTTCTGTACGGCGCTCTCTGTACCTTTACATCCCACATCACGGCGACACGTTCCCCTCCACTTTTTCGGCCAGTTTCGTTATCTCCTATTTCTTTTCCGCACCGGTTTCTGAATCTTCTGCACTGTCTGTATCGGAGCTCCGTTGTTTCAGGATAAAGCGGGTCCGTCCCGCCTTTCGTTCTCTTTGTCTTTGCCCGGCTGCTCTGTCTGGCGTTCAATTGCCGCGGGGCGCAGGAACCACCAACGCTGCTGAGTAGAGGGACAACACACCAAAGAGACAGGTAGAAAACGCACCTATCACCATGTTCGTCCTTTCTCCCTCTCGGGAACGGTGACTTTCCCTCGCAGTCGAAACGTCTTCTCTTTGGTCCCACGAAGGAAGGTACCCGTGCCTCTGTTGGCCATCCCGAGCGCCTCGTCGAAGCGCACACTCTCGCAGTTCGTCTCCGGCTCGTTTTCCCGGCCAACCTGCCCCGGGAAGCTTTCGTTTCTTTCAATTCCGTGTGGATTTTTCCGTTCGGCTTCGTTGCTCAACGGCGTCGTCTCGTGTGACGCGTGGGAGTTTTGCTTGCGCCTCTCTCTTTCGCCAAAGTTCTTCTCTTCCGGTTTCGTCTTCGTCCCCCCCTCACCTTGTCTCTGACGTTCCTTGGTGATCCTTGAACCCGAGTGGGGGGCTACAGCGTCTGTGCTCTTGGCTTCTCATTTATCGGTTTACTGGAGGGCCGTCTCTCTCATCGACAATCATGGTGGCTGGCGAAGATGGACTGAGACACAATTCCTGGGCGCCGCCGCCTCCCCCCGGCGGCCCCATGCCCCGGCAGCTGCCTCCGCCGCCCCCCCCCTGTCTCCCGCCGTCTTCAGAGTCCGTTTCTGGCTTTCCAGTCCTTTCCCCTCAGTCGTTTTCTGCTCCCTTCGGCGCGTCCTCTCTCGGCTTTAGAGTACAGCCGAGGCTGTACGAGGGAGGCACTGGACCGTCGAGCCTCTCGCCAGCTCTAAACCGCGAGAACGCTTCTTCTCGTCTCTACCCCGCGCCGTCGGGGGGTTGCTCCATGTGTGAACCTCACGGCGCAGGGCTTTCGTGTGCCGCGCCGGCCTCAGCGAACGGCGTTTTGCCTTTGCCATCAAGCGTCTCGGCTGTCGGCCGCCCGCATGCAGCGGCTGCATGCGGCGAGTCCGTGCAGATCCGAACGGCATCGTCGGACAGCCTGCGCGGGCTCCCCGAGCGACCAGCGTCTAGACGTTGCCGGTGGGACCAGCGACCCAAGCAACCTTCAGGATGCGCCAGAGAGATGCTTGACCAGGAGAGGACAGCGCTGGAGGCCTCGCCGGTTCAGCCCTCGTCCCCACCCCCGCCGCTGCCCAGCGCTGCTTCGTCGAGAGGGGGAGGTCGAGACGGCGAAGGCAGGCACGGAAGAAAGAGCGAGGAAGGCGGCAACAGGCGCGAGAGGCGCCTCGGGGAGGGCGAGGACCGGTTAGCGAGGCCAAGAAGAGAAGGCGACGCGGATGCGGGTGAAGGCGGGGAGAATCCGCATTGGCGAACCGGGTACGAGGGAGACACACGCCGAGAGGGGCGACGATGCGTCTCCAGTATGGACGGAGGATATCAAAGTGGACGGCGTGAGTCCAGAGAAGATTTCCGTCTCCGTTGGTCCCCACGTCGAAGCAGGGGAGGCGCGAGAGAGGAGGAAGAGGCCCGCGGCCGGATCCGGACAGAGAGAGAAGAGAGAGGGAGTGCGTCGCCGAGAAGACGCGGGCCCACAGGGCAAAGAGACAGAAGAGACAGTCGCGACTCTCCGCCTTCCCGGCCGCGTCTGAGGGGCGAAGCCTCGCATTCGCCTGACGACCGTCGTGCCCCGATACGTCACCAGTTCCCGAGACGAAACCGCCATTTTCGCCCGCGAAGAAGCTCGTCTTCGCTTTCGTCTGCGTCGCCTTCCCTCCGTCGTCGGAGCCGAAGTCTCTCACGTAGCGCCTCCCCCGAGCCTGCGCCTCGCAGTTCTGGGCGTGGAGTGTGGCGAGGTCGCGGAGACAAGACGGGGAGACGGGAAGACAGAGAGTGCGAGGGGGGTCGGCGCCGTGGCTCGTTCGATTCCCTAACGCACTCAGAAGAACGAGCACTGTCCCCGGAGGGCCGCGTCTCGTCGCCGACGGCGACGCGGGGCTTCCCGGCAGCTGCTCGCATACACGACCGCAGAGAGACAAGTTGGGACGAACTGCAGAGGAGGCCTGCGACGGTGCCGGACCGCGCCACAGAGAGACGATGGGGCGCACAGGCGCCTGAGGACAATGAGAAGGACGGCAGAGCGGGGGGCGAAGCCAGTCATCGTCGGGTGAGTCGAGAGCGACACCGACGTTCTCCTTCAGGAAGGTCGCCTCCCTCGTCGCCTCGCCACGGGCGTCTCCGCTCGCCGTCCCCTGTCTCCCCTCAGTCGCGTTCGCCTTCGCGTTTTTCCGAAATGCACAGACCTTCTCGTCAGGGGGAAAGCTGTGCAGAGCGTCGATCGCTGCCCCGAGGTTCCAGGCGATTCGGAGACAGATCGCCGGCCTGGACAAGCGAAGGGCCCGCGGGTCGTTGCCACGATCGGGAGGCGCATGCACATCCGTCAAGGCCTCCGCCGGGGGCGTCTGCCTTTTCTCGGGGAAGGCGTGGGGAGGGGCGCTCAGTGTCGCCTCGCCGCGGGGACAGGGACGCGCCGCAACCCCACAGACGAGGCGCCAGGGAAGAAAGTGACGGGGAGACGGGCGAGCGCAGCACACAGGCCTGGCGGCCGAGAGGCGACTGCCTCAGCCACTCTCCAGGGAAGAGCGGTCGCTCGCGAGCCTCTCATCTGAGCGAAGATGAGAGAGAGAGAGACCCGTGGAGGGAGAGGCCGCGCCATGACTCCGGAGAGGAAGTGTCGCCTCGAGCAAGCTGTGGACTCTCAGAGACGCGACGCGTCGGGGGCGTTCGCATGCGCCGTACGCAACTCGTCGACACTTCGCCGTCTCGGGCCTCTCGCAGAGATTCGTCGTCGGATCGACAGTCGAACCGGAGCGAGTCCGGAGGGCGAAGCAGAGACACTTCCTTGTCAAGAGGCCCAACGACTCCAGGCGACCGTTCGCCGGCCTCCCTCAGGCAGAGATCAGCGGACCGGATGGCATGTCGCAGAGACGGGCGTGGCGAGGGTCCGTCGACGTCGAGACGCTCTGGCGACGGCCAGGCGGTTCGCGAGGCGTCACCTCAAAGGCGCAGTCGAGACGAGACAGAGAAGGCGCGCTGGCGGAGAGACCACAGGGATAGAGTGCCTGACGGGAACCGAACGGACGGCTCCAAGGCACCGAGACAAGGCAGCTGGCGAGACAGAGAACGAAGTCCTTCAAGTAGTCCTTCGAGTGGGGGGAGTGCGTCCCCAACTCGCGGAAAGCGCCTAGACCTCCCCTCAGAGCCGGAAGATCCAGATTCGGAAGACCTCGCTCTGTCGCCAATGACGTCTCGCCGGTCGCCGAGCCTCCCGCCCTCTGAACCCCCCTCGCCGATCTCGCCTCCGACAAAGACGGACAGTCGGCTGTCGGGTGCGAGCTCACCGTCGTCTCGGCGAGATGAACGCAGAGGATCTCGGGGGATCTGCAAACACCCAGCCACGTCTGCCGACCCCTCAGCTGTTTCTGAAGAGGCCTCGCAGCGCCGACGCGCGGTCGAAGGGGAGAGACTTGCGAGTTGGGCGTCAACGCCCCTGGCCTCTCAGTCTCGCGTCGTGGACCCGCGTCTTCCATCTGCCGCGTCGTTCTCGTCGCACCTCGCTCCGGCTTCCTCCTCTTCGTCTGCAGCTCTCAGCGCTTGGGAGAACCCTTGGGACGCACGGGTTGCGGAGCCGAAGAGTCGCGCCCTCCCTGCGCCTGCGACCTCGACATCTCTCCCGGGGACTGGCCCGAGTACGGTTCTATCTCCGCCATTGTCGGGCGCCTCGCCGGGTGTCCGTGCTCGCGAGGCCGCGGGGGCTGCGGCGTCTTCGCTTCGCGAGAAACTCGCGGGCGGGGTGAAGATTGCCTCGCCGGATGCGGTGTTCTCGCTCGCGGGGTTGGGGCCGTGCCTCGACGACGTTTTCGACTACGATGAAGAATACGAACGGTTCGGCTTTTTCCCCACGATTCGCACGTTCGCGCGACCGGAGCGAAGACGGCGGGCCCAGCGACCCGGTGCGTCAGGCCCCACCTCGGCGGGTACGCCGCAGACAGCCTCGTCGGAAAAAGAGGAAGGCTCTGAGGGCTCACGCCAGAGGCGAGAAGAGGGATTGGAGCTGAGCAGTGGCAACGCGGAGCCGGACGGCGCTGGGGAAGGCGCGAAGAAGAAGAAGGAGAAGAAGGAGAAGGAGAAGAAAGAGAAGAAAGAGAAGAGTCAGAACGAGTTGCTGGGGCGACTACGCGAGGAAGAAGGGCGTAGCGGAAAACAGTTGACAAAGCTGGAGCGAAAGCTGCTCCGAAAAAAGCAAAAGAAGGAACAGAAACGTTTGGCGAGGCGCGAGCGAGAGAGAGAAATGCAGACGGCAGAGCCGGCGGAGGTCGCATTGAAAGACGCCAGGGACGGTGGCATCGGAACGGGACCAGGAGCTGGAGAGCCCGAAGGCGAAATGGAAAAAACGGACGAAAAGGAGACAGAGACCAGGCGGGTCACTGGAGAGCAGGCAGCCGACGCGGGTCTCATGCAGCGGCCGCCGGCAGAGAGAGACGCAGCGAGGGGTGCCGAGGGCCCGCGAAGAGGAGCGGAAAACGAGCAGACAGATGAACCAAATAATGAGTCGGAAAGAGGGGTGGACGAGGAGGCAGTGACGGCGAGGAGGGAAGGACAAGGCGCAACGCAGGAGCCGACCGTTGGTGCCGAGGCCAGGGTGCTCGAAAGCGATGGAGACGCCCAGAGAGGCTGCGAAGGAGAGAAGGTGAGCGGAACGCCCAGCGACGGAGGGGGGAAGGACGTGCCTGCTGACAGCTGTGAACATGATCCTCTCGTGGGGAAAGACCCCGAATCCAAGCGTGGAAAGGAAAGCGCGGCAGGCTCTGGAGAGGAGGACCAGGAGAAGGAGGGACACGGCGGAGGCGCCGCGCCAGGGACGGCGCGCGCGTCTGGGAAGAAGAAAGAGGACTCGGAAGGCACTGGGGTGGCGTCAGCGAAGGCGTCGCCTCGGTCGGGGGGCTGCCGCAACAAGGATGCACTTCCCCGCGAGCTTCTCTCGCTTCTGCTGGACGATTACGTCTGTTCGTCTTCGCGACGAAGAAGACCTGGAGAGAACGTCTCGCCCTCGTCTCCGTCCCCCAAGGCTGTTCGGTCAGGCTTTGCGAAGCGCAGTGGAGGGTCCAGCAAACCGCCAGCAGGCTCCGCAATGTCCCTTGTGAAGCGCGAGGGTGAAGAGAGGACAGAACACGGCGCGGGAAGGGGCGAGGCTGGTGGCGACGGCGACGCGAGACCGGGGCAGCGTCCGGGTGAGGAGGGGAAGGCGCTGGAGACGCGTGGAGACGACGGGGATGCCGTAGGTCGCGGCGTCGCCGCGCTGGGCCTGGGAAGAGGAGAAAAGGACAAGAAACAAAAGTCGGGCGGCGCGGAGACCAGGGAAGACAAAGACGCCCGGCTCACGTCCGTGCGAGGGCACCAGTCCGGAGGCAGCGTCGCTGCCGCCAAGAGAGAGGACGACGCATGCGACTGGTCATCCTTCGAGGTGTTTATCGTTAGCGAGCGGCAAGCGGGGGTGGCGGAAGGCGCTCAGGAGTTTCTCGGCCAGCCTCTGACAGAGGAGGAGCTCGCGCGAAGAAAGACGCTGAACTGGGACGAAGAAGAAGAGTTTGTCCTCGCTGCTGCTCTCGAGGAGAGAGGCCCTCTGGAGGCGAGCAAGGCGCCGATAGAGAGCCTTCCCGGAGAGGAAGAGCCGTCGCAGCTTCAGCCGGAAGGAGGCGGAGGAAAGGGAGACGAATGCCCAGAGCAGGAACAGGGAGACGGAGAGACCCCGACGGCAGGAGACGCGGAAGGACAGGGAGAGGAAGACGAGCGCAGCGAAGGCCACGAGCAGGGACGGAGCGGGGAAACGGACTTGCCTGTCTCCAAAGGCAAGGAGCAGCACTCCTGCCGCCCAAAAACGGAACAGATCGAAGACCTTCGTGCAGATGAGGAGGCAAGGAATGAAGAAGAGGAAGACGGGCGTGAGATGGCGGGAAAGAGCATCCGAAAGAGAAAGCGAAGGTCGTCGTTGGACGACCCAGATATGGAAGAGAAACTGAGTAAGGCGACGGGCGTCTCCAGGCGCCAAGAGATTCCCTCGACGAGTCTTTCCCACTGGCGCCTCGTTTTCGTGACCAAACCTCACATATCCATTTATAGATACGAGCGTGCATGTGCCTCTACAGAAGTCTGTACAAAATCCAGCACAATCGCCGATTCGCAGGGATCAACGTAGGCAGGAACACACACACACACGTATATATATATATATATATATATATATATATATATGTGCATGCAAAACTGTATGTGTATTACATAGAGTTGTGTGTCCATGTGTTGATGTGCATGTGCGTGCTTACGCATCCATTTTTCTATATGTATTTGTATATATTTGGACGTTTTTGCGTTTGTCTGTTGTCTCATGGCGTTTTGCGCCTGCACGGCGCTATTGCTGCGGCCTCTGTGTTTAGCGCCCAACGATCCGTTGTACGCGTGCTTAATCGAGGGCAGTGCGATCCGGTTGACGCGCCGCATGATCAAGCAGCTGCACGACGAAGAGCCGCTTCCTGCCACTGTCTCGGCTTCGGGGCCGTCTCGGCCCTCGCTGTCGCCGTCCCTTGTGGTTTCGGCGGCGCTGTCTCCGCGGTCGCCGTCTTCAGGGCGAGGCGAGCAGGCGGCTGCGCTCCGTTCCCCGGAAGCCGGAACAGAGGCTGCAGCCAGTGCCCCGCAGCCCGGTCTCGGCATCGCAGGGAAGAAGCGGGAGAGATGCGCCAAGGGCCCGGGCGCGTTCGCGCGAGCTCAGCGAGAAGAGAGCGAAAAAGAGACCGGCAAAGAGCGGGGCGCAGACGGCTCGACGTCGCCGCCTGGAACCGCTCCGGCGACTCCCTCGCCACCCCTCTCAGGAGCGGCGGCTTTAAATTCCCTAGGCAGGAAGGTCGAAGTCCGGGACGATGCTCAAGGTAAGCGTTTGGTCTTTCCGAATGGGAAGCGGGTGTCAGCAACATGGAGAAACGCCTGCGTCTTCACGTCTTATCGCGTAACGACGGTGCGCAACTGGGAACCGTGCTTGGCTGGCGCTTCATCTTGATTGCGCCTCTCGCTCTTCCCACACGGGCACCGCCGGCTTGCGAGTGTGGCGCGTCCCTGGAGCGGAAAAGACAGGCCTGAGCCTAGAGAGAGAGACCCCAGTGCGCATGGAAGAGTCGTCGCCAGAGCGGAAGGGGCGAGTCTCCCACGCAGGGCTTTCCAAAAGGACAGCTTCTGTTTTCGAAATGCGCACTCATGAGACACTCTGGGAGCTCGTTGGGGAGGGCGCCTGCGACTTGGCCGTCGCTGCGCCTCCCCCCGGGTCGACGCTTTGTTCGCGCATGCGGCCGTCTCGTCTTCTCTCGCTGGCTGTCGTGGTCGCTCCGCAGAATGGTGTTCCGTCTCGCGTTGCTACCCCTTTCACTTCCTCTTTCTCTGTCGCTCTTCCTCTTTCTCTGTCGCTGCATGTCGTGCTTCTTTTTCTATTTTTTGTTTCCGAGCTCCACTGCGGCGCGCCGCCTGCGTGGGTGTTGCGTGCGCCTGCAGGTTTCTCGTACGTCGGCTGCCGCGTGCGCGTGGTGCGCAGCTGGCGGGATGAGAAGCAGCGCAGCACGTGGGAGTGGGGCGAAGGTGTGATCAAGTTCTTTCTTCCCAAGTTCCGCATGTTCTTCATTCACTTCCTCCTGAACGCAAGAGGCACCGACGCAGCGACGCCCTTTGACGCGCCGGCCGCCGAGCTCCGCAACGAAGACTTGCCTTTCTCCCCCGATGCGCAGCATCGGGGTTGGTTCTCAGCCGCCCACGATATCATTCGCCTCGCGTCCTCGAGGCGCGTCTGGGAAAGACCCGAGAAGCTGAAAAGACGAGAGCGAAAGAAGGGACCGGACGGAGAACGCGCCGCAGACCAGGGAGCGAGTGCCGAGGCGGACGATGCAGCCTCGAGGCTCGGGCAGAAAAGCGACGGCCTCCGGCCCGCAGCAAAAGGCGGAGCGGAAAGCGAGAAGCGCGAGGACAAGGACGATGGACGCAGCTGCGAGCAGGAACTGGAGAGCGAGGAAGATGGACATGGGCAAGAAACAGGAGAGAAAGAGACGACAGACACAGGGAAGAGCAGTGAAGACGCGGGTTTCCAGACCCGGGAGGGTGCCCCGCCGTGCGACGCGAATCGCCTCTCAGCTCCTCGAAACAACCAGCCGGACACACTTGCTAGGTCTCCGCATTCTCCAACTACTTCGTCTTCATCTTCTGCCTCTATCTCTTCGTGTCCATCATCGTCTTCGTCGCTTCCATTGTGTCGCACGTGCTGCAACCCTATAGCAGCAATACGGACTGGCGACAGCACGGACGACACATCCTGGCAGCTTTCCGTGCTGTCCCTGCCTCCTGAGACGCTTGACGCTTGTCTGCCTCCCATTCCCGCCGCGTCGGCTGCTGAGTCAGGTTCCCATTCTGCGCCGCCTTGTTCTTCCGGCTCGGTGTCGCCGTCAGCCACGCCGTCTCTCCAGCGTCCTCTGCCCCCCGCAGCGTACACCATTCTCTCTGACGAGGAAGCAAAGGGGATGTGGCCTTCGTCTGCGGGAAAAAACGAAGGCACGACAGCGATGCGGCAAGATGCCGCGACGCGAAACCTGAAACGCGTTCACTGGGGGCTTCGCTGCGCACGCTGCGAGCGCGTCTTCCACGCCTCATGCATTACGGCCCCTCACCAAAGGAAAATCACTGTCGGGTACGGCACCGCTTTGTCGCCTCTTCGCAGCACATCTACCCCTGTGCACCGCAGTCTCAGTTCCGTCCACATAACGTCATTCGCCTCGTGCATATGTGCAGGTGGAGCGGTCGTGCGGCGTCCATAGGCGCTCTGTATCGGATACAGCTAGACAGTGCCGTCGAAGTGGCGAGCAGAGTGGAGGGGCCACCGTGGCAAAGTGATTCGCGGACGAGACGTACACACATGTGCGTAGCAGCAGCGCAACGCCGGCCTTCACACAGACGTGTCTGGCGCGAAGACGTAGCAGTCGCCAGCAAGCAGCTTGGGTTCAGTCCTCGACTCGAGCCTCTCCCCAGACACTGCACTGGTGCAGAAACGCATCGCACAGTCCGTCCCCTTGTCGCCTGCAATCTCTCAAACATATTTATGGATGCACGCGCTTTCGACACGTGCAACCAGCCATTCATATATATATATATATATATATAGGTATATATAGGTATATATAGGTATATATAGGGGCTTTTTGCCCTATGGAGGGCTGCAGAATCGTCGATGGCCCGTGCCTTTGGTGACAAAAAAATAAAGACCTGCATATATATATATATATCTAAGTGTATTGCTGTGGGGTGTAGAACTCGTGGTTATTCTCTTGGTTTGTGGATTCCTTGATGTTTTCAAGAATGGATGAAGAGTCGTTGTGCGAAGAGAGCGCACGGCACCGTCGCCTCGTGGCTCGTCGAGAGGCTGCGATCAAGGCGTACGCGAAGAAGCAGACGGAGAAGCGGCGGGAAGACGCCTCTGGACTGGTACCGGCAGCGGATCCCCACGACGATGAAAAGAAGGCCGGGGGCGAGCAGGCGGCAAAAGGAGGCCGAGACGACCTCGAGGGTGAGGCACCGTCGACGTGGAAGGCGAGCGAGACGAGTTCAAGATCCTCAGGGCTTGAGGCTCCAAAAGGCCCTCGCGAAAAGAAGCCGAAGGCCCCCAGCGGCCCTCTCGGCAACGGCGGATCTGCGCCGGGGCGCCCGACAGGCGAGACAGCGAACCGATTGGGTGCTGCGTCTCCGAGTCCCGAGATCCCTGTGACGGAAGGAGAGCCGAGCGACAGACGCGAGAAAGATGTCAGTCAGAAAGACCCTGCCGAGGTCGCCCCGCCGCAAACGCTGCATCTCAACTGGAAGGAGGACGCCCAGGGCGAGGCTCTGTCTTCGCCGTCGCCTTCGCCGTCTCCGGTATCGCGAAGCCGAAGCGAGGGGAGGCTGCTGGCGGGTCCGACGTCAGGTGAGATCGGAGCCCCAGAGGCCGGAACTGCGCACGCCACCGCGACGACAAGAGGTGCCCGAGAGCGTACAGGGGACCGTCGGCTTGGAGCGCCTCGGGATGAGGCGGCAGGCCCCGCCAGTCGCTCTCAGCCGACTTCCAACGACGCCAGTCCCCAGGATGCCGGTGTCCCGTCGGCTTCCTCGGGGTCTGTCTCGCGCTCCGCCGACGCGGGCTCCGCGTCTCCGCGCATTGGTTTGGTCTTTGTCCCTCCTGTGCAGCCGTTGTCGGCGCCGACCTCGCCGACGGCGGCCTGCCGGAAGAAGCGCGAGGAGGCCGGCGGCCGGAGCCGGCGCTCCTGGGAGGACTGGGTCTGTGCGGACTGTGCAACCTGTCGATTCTGTTGCGAGCCTCTGAGTTTGCCGCCGCTTGGCCAGGAAGCCTGCGGCCAGTTGGCGACGCATACCAGTCAGCCGACTGTGAACTGCCACACATGCAACATGTACGCCCACGGAGTCTGTTGCTACCCGCCGGTGCCGGAGCTGCATCCGATTGCGACGTTCCGGTGCGACGCGTGCACGCGGTGTCGGAGTTGTGGCTACGTCGACTTGTACTGGCCTGAGTACGCGAACTGGGACATCAAGTTCCAGATGTGTTCCACCTGTCATTACGCCATCGAGGCTGGCCAGTTCTGCCCGGTCTGCATGCGCGTCTGGGGCTTCGACGGCCTCGACGACCTAACGCTCTTGGACGCGACGTCCTTCGGAGACACCACCGGCCGCCAGGGCGCGCCGGCCCCAGATGGAGAGGCGCTGGCGGGCGAGGGTGGCGGTGAAGACGCCACGCGGACGCAGAAAAAGAGACGGCAGGGCGAGGCGGCGGAAGGCGAGACCGGGCCCGGAGACACCCGTGGCGCTGCCGACCTAGAGCCGGCGGGACAAGGTTGGAAGACCTCTGCGGAGGCTCCCGCGGCGAGCCTTAACGCATGCAGAGTGCCAGAAAGACAGGACGAGGGCCGAGAAGAACAGAACAGTGAACGCAGACAATCCCTTGTCGAGTGGGTTCTCTGTGACGGATGCCGCCTTTGGGTGCATGCCAAGTGCGATGGACTCTCAGAAGAACACATGGAGCAACTCGCGTGCAAGGATGTTCTCTACAGGTACGACTCAACACCGACATCTCCACGTATGTGAATATATAGTTATATACGTACCTGCATGCATAGTGTAGATGCGCGATGTGTGTTCCGGTGTGTCCACACGCCCTTGTGCAGCCTCATCCGTCCGTTTGCGCGAGCCTGTCTGTGTCCTGTCTGTGTCCTGTCTGTGTCTTTGTGTGGGGTCGTGCCCGTAACTCCGCAGGTCCACGCACACGTGGCGTGCGGCCGTTTGCTGGAGCTCTCGGAGAGTTTCCTCGATGTTGCTTCGCCTCTGATCTCGTGCTTGACTCTTGGGTTTGCTGCCCGGGGAGGACCCGCTATTCCCACAGGGGCCTTTGGCCTCTTCGTGGTTTCTCGCCGCTCTCTGTCGGTCTCTCTGGAGCGTTGAAACAGACGTGCATCTGCTCCACCCTTTTCCACAACCCCCGGCACTGAGCACCGTGGCGAGCCCTTGTTTCTTGGGCGGTTCCCTCGCCCTGTGTGTACAGGTGTCCTGTGTGTCGGGGGTCGTCGCGGGCTCTGAAGTACAAGCGTCTTTTGGATCAGCTGGTCGCCTTCGACAAGACAGCCGAGTTTACCTTGCCTGCAGCGGCCTCGTTCACCCTCTACTGGCGCGTGGTGACGCGTCCAATGGACCTGACGACGATGCGGCAGAAGCTGCAGCGAGGGGAGTACAAGCGCGACGAGGAGATCATCTCGGATCTTCGACAGATCTTCCACAACGCGCGCATGGTGAACATGCCAAACACTCGCACGTACCGAAGCGCGGTGGCGATGGAACGGAAAGCCCATGAACTCCTTGTCGGCATTCTTCAGCTGACTCCGGGAAAGATTGTGAAACGCCGGACCGATAAGACGGGACGTCCGGGGTTGAAGGCGGGCGACGAGAGGGCCGGAAGAGACGCGAGTCTTCTGGACCTCCTCGGCGACTCTGAGGATATCGACGAAGGCAGTTGGCTAGTTGGGCCCGAGGGCGACGACGAGTCGGAGAGCGAGAAGTGGAAGTCACCCACGGGTCTAGGCGCAGATGCGCACTCGACTGGACAAGGGAAGCGAGGAGACAGCACGCGAGAGTCCGGAGACAGTGAGGGAGGGACCGCAAGTCCTCTCGCGCGAGAAGGCCGTGCAGCGGCTAGAACGCCGTCGCCGACCGCCGCGTCTCCGTCGTCACTTCCGAGTTATGGAGACACCGACGGAGACGAGAAGGGAGGTCGAGAGGCCGTGTTGCAACAGGGACACACACGAGAGGCACAGTGCGTGCGACCCCAGACGCAGGCCGCCGGCGCCGAGGCGAAGGCCGGGGAACAGGACGACGCTCGAGGTCTGACGTCTTGTGAAACTACTCTGAAGACCCATGGGCGATTCGCTGAAAGTGCGCAAAAACAGCCCTTCCATGTGCACCGTCTTCCAGAGTTCGAGAGACTCCCGATACCTCCTCCGAAGCCTCTTGACGCCCTCGAGGACTTGTTCATGCTCCCCTCTGGAAGCGCGCCTGTTTTGGCTTCGCCGTCGACTGTCTTTCCTGTCTCCTTCGCCTGCGGGTTTCCTCTCGCGCCGTCTTCTTCGCTTTTGGTTCCTCAGTTTCCCCCCACGTTCCAACTCGCGTTCTCCGCAAACAGTCCGCTTCCGGCAGAGTTGCCGTGCGCGCCGCACCCTGTGCTGGGCGCGGGCCTCGCGGCCCTCGGGTGTCCAGAGGCAGGGGAAGGACCGTTCCTCTGGGAACTCCCCACGCGCCGCGCCTTCGCCCCTCCAAAGAGGAAGGAGAAAACGCGGAAGAAGAAGGACGCCGCAGAGGAAGAACGGCGCACGAAGGCGAAAGGGCGAGACGCGGGAGCCTCGTCGCTCTTCGCGGGTGCCGTCGGACAGGCGCCGTCGGCCTCCTCGGCGTTTGGGCCTGGCGAGAAGAGGAAGAAGAGAGGTAGAAAGCCTGGGAAAATAGGAGAGAAGACGGGCGCCGCGAACCCTTTCCTGCCTGCTGCTGGCCTGGCTCTGGATCGAACCGAGGAAGAGGAGTCGAGGGGCGCGTCTGCTGCTGAGGGCTTCAGAGAGCCGTCTCGGTCGCCGGAGAGTGACGAGTTGCCCGGGTCCGACGAGGAGGACGAAAATGAAGACGCAGACGAAAATGGGGGGCACGCCAACGCGCGCGGCGACACCCACGACAACCTGCAGGCTCCAGGCATCCTCCCAAAGTGTACGTACATCATGCCGGCAGTTGAGAACCCTCAGGAGTTCTTGCGGGCGATCGAAGATCTGTACGGCGACGGAGACCCGATGCGAAAGCGGAGACGGGAAGACAAAAAGGAGAGAGAAGGCAGAATGAAAGCCGTGAAAAAGGGGGCACGGGACACCGAGGGAGGCGCCGACAGGCAACGCCAGCAGCGTGGGTCTCTTGCTCCACTCCCCGAGGGTTCGACCGCTGCTGCCTGCGAGCTAGAAGGCCCTCAATCGGACCCCGCTCGCTCATGTGCGCCGAACACCGCTGCAGCGCGCGCCGTTTCGCCTGCTGAGGACAAACAGGGCGACCGAATCGAGGCCAGGTCTTGCGGGGAATGCTCGGAGCGACACACAGAAGGGGCGAAGGAAGCTCGAGGCTGTTCAAGGTCGAGGCGTTCTTCCCTCTCGGGTGGCGAGGGCGACTGTCTCGTCGACGCCTGGGGACAACTTTCTCTCTTCGAGGACTGCTGCGCACTCTGCGGATCGTCTGCAGATGCGACGTCGCTCTACCACTGCCCCTCGTGTGGGGAATCCTTCCACGCCCAGTGCATTGGCGTCGCCCCTCCCCCTCCTTCTGGTGTTCCTGCCATGGACGTCGAATGCCCTCGGTGTGCTGTCTGTGTGGTGTGCGATGGCCGAGCGCCGTGTGTGCACATCGAGGATGTTCGAAATCGCCGATCCTCAGCCGGCGCGACTCGCGGAACGCAACCAGCAACGAGCTGCGGGGCTTCTGGGGCGCCGGCGTTCTTCGTCTCGCCGGCGGGCGGCCCAAACACCTTCCAGGCGGAGCGCCCCGACCTCCTCGTCGCCGCAGCTGCGTCCGCTTTGTCGCCGACGGCGGAAGCCCTCCGGAAGCAGTTCCACGTTTATCGCTGCGGCTCATGCGGAGTGTGCGCCCACGCCGACTGCGTGTGGCACAGCAGTGTCGAAGCGCAGTCTTCTGCCGCGAGTGCTTTCTCGCCCTCGCCGCCCTCGCAGGCGACCCGGGGTCAGCTACCCGCCGTGAATCCGTTGGTCGTGCTGAACAGCGGGACCCTACCCCCTCAGTTTCGGCCGCAGATTCCCCAGCCGTGGATGTCTCTCCCTTCTTCTGTCTCTTTTGCACCGTCCCTCGGGGCCTCGCCCCTTCAGCGTCTGCCGGGGGGGACGACGCCAGAAAGCAGCGGAGGCGCCGCAGCCTTCGGCGAACGTCAGCGACCAGCCTGTCCCCTGCAGGCGCATCTCGCGGGTCTGGGCGACCAGGAAAAGTTCCACCGGCCGCCTGGGCCGGGCCAGAAGGGACCAGGCGGCGGATCTGCCCAGGAAGGCGCAGGAGTCGCGCAGCCTCTGGACGGCGCAGGAGTCGCGCAGCCTCTGGACGGCGCAGGAGTCGCGCAGCCTCAGGCGGTCGCCTCCGGTCTCTCAGGGCCGGGGCCGTCTCCACAGCTCCCCCCTTCTGGAGTATCTCTCGCGTCGGCGCCTGGCGCGCAACCCGGAGTGGGAGCGCCGGCGTCTGCAGCGGCGCGGCAAACAGACCCTGGAAACGGAAGCGCCTCACGCGCGTCCCTGGTTTCTCAACTTGCGAACTTCTTGCTGTGCCTCAAGCTCCTCGTGCGCCGTCTGGGCTGGCGACCGACAGCCATTGCGCCGCTTCTCGGATCGACCCCGGAGACGCTGCATCGCGTACTTCTTCAACTCAAACTCGCGCCCTCGTCTCTCGGCGAAGAGGGCCAGAACGTCCTCCAGTGGTGCTTCCTCAAAGGTAACAAGAGCGATAAAAGACAAGGTGTTCCCGGAACAGATTCATGGATATACTGAGTGTTCTCGAAACGAGACAGCGACGTGCCTGCCTCTCCAGCGCTCCGGCCCTGTCGCCGCGGGAAAAACGGCATATCGTCCTGGGGCAGGAACGCTTGCTGGTGCGGCTGTAAGGGCTGCCGGAAGGCCCACGGGTGCATGCATGTGCGTCGGGATGGAAGCTGGGAGTGCACACTTGCAGGGGGAGGAAGTGTGTGAATTTCTTTTGGTTCTGCCTTTGTTGCGCCGGATGGCGTTATGAGCCCAACAAGCGTGTGCGTTGGCCGTTCTGCCCCTGGGTGCACGGCTTACGTTCCTCGGCTTACCTAATGGGGAACGGCAGTCGCTCCCAGGAAGGGACACTATGCATGTCCCCCCGTCGCTCTTTGCTCTGTTGTCTTTTTTTGAAACATCCTTTCCTTCTGCAGCTGTAGAAGCGAAGGAGACGCTGCCAGGGTTTGAGGGCGTTCGACTGCCGCTGCCTTCCGACGTCAAAACGCCGACTCCGACGATCGCTGAAATTCTCCCTCGACTTGCTGCACTCCGTCAATCGTTGCCCCCGGCTCCGTCGTCCTCTTCCTCTGCCTTTTCCTCTCCCGCTTCTGTCTCGGCGTCTTCGTCTGCTGGCCCTGCGGATCCCTCCAGCGTCGCCGTGCCTGTCGCTGCGCCTGGGGCTGGCCAGCCGCGTCAGGCGTCTTCACCGCCTGCATGTGGCACGGTCTCTTCTGCCTCATCGCTCTCTTCTCTTCCTCTTCAGCCACCGGCCTCGCTCCCTCTCCGCCCTGGCCCGGTGATGCAGCGGACTCCGAATGGAGTCGGCGCCCCACCAGCTAGTGGGGCGCCGACACCATCTCGTGGCGCCACTGCGGCGTCGCTGCCTGTTGCGTCGTCTCTGTCGCTCGCAGCTGCTTTGCCGTTCCCAGCCTCGGGGCTTCACGCCTCGGGGCCTCAAGCCTCGGGGCCTGCGGCGTCCGATCCGCGGGGCGGCTTGAGTCCCGAGCAGCTTTTGCTGAGCCAGCGACTGCTCCAGAGCTCGCTGGCATCTTCTCACGCTTCGGCGGGGTCGTCTGCTTTGTCTTCCGGACAAGCCGTCCTGCTTCTTCAGCATCTTCGGGAGACCTACCGAGACAAACAGCGCGTCGCGTTGCAGCAAGCGAAGGGCCTTCCAGTGTCGTCTTTGCCGCGAGACACAGCGCCTTCTTTTCCGCAGGCGAGTGCCGTGTCTGCAATAGTGCCGCCTGCTTCCCTCTCTGCGTCCAGCAGTGACAGCGCATCCAGAGGCGGCGGGGCGGACGAAGCGTTTCGGAAGCCGGAGCGGACGCTCCGAGAGGAAGCCGCAGGCCGCAGGAGACCCGACGGCGTGGCGACGAGAGAGAGCAGAGAGCCCTCGCCTCGAGGCTCGCGCCCAGGCGACCAGAACCCGCCGCAACTGACCGCCGATTCCGGCGGCGAGACGTCGGCCGGGAGAAGCGGGCTAGCCTCGCGCGAACTGCCGGCGCGAGACGGCGCGGGAGAAGGCCCGACTCAGGAGGTTGGCAGGCGCTTGGCAGACGAGAGGGAGCAGCGCCTTCTCGATTCCACTGGAGGCGACGGAGACGCAGGAGCCTCCCACGCTGCGAGCATGCCACTGGGCAGCAGGCGCAGTTCGGAGACACCGGCGGTGCGTGGAGAGGCGGTGCGAAGGACCAAACCGGACGCCGACACTGAGCGCGCACACGCCGAGTCTGCCAATCGCTTCGACACTGCTTCGAGCAGTGTCTATCCCGAGGCGGAGGTCCTTAGCCAGCTGCTGTCGAATTGTTTTCCGTCGTCCGTCTCGTCCTCGCCTGCGTTTCCGGAAGACCCGGAAGTGCTCGGAGATGACGACGACAAAACCACGTACGCCGGAGACCAGGAACAGCGCCGTGGTCGAGGCCGAGAAGTTCGCGAGGAGCCGCTTCACCGTGCAGCCTTCTGCTGTGTCGTCAATCCCTCTGGGACATGCGAGGCGATCGGGGGGTCGGCTCCTCATTCTCCACAGGATTCCGAGACGGACGAAAGGCAGGACGAGGACGAACAGCCTGCACGAACGTCACGCCGACGAGGCGAAACGCAAATGCAACGCCGCCCACTGGCGTCTCGTGCTGGTGCGCCTCGTGCTGCAGAACTCCATCTACGAGATTCATCTCTCGCCCCGCCAGCATATGTGGACATCGAGGACGAAGGGCGAGCAAGGTCCAGCAGAATGGTTCGGGATGAGGGCGTTCATGCAAGCGCGCCTCCGTCGAGTTCCCCGACTTCGAAACCCTCAGCCCCGTCTCCACAAACCGTGCGTGGTGAGGAGCCCGCGACAGGAGTTGCAGCCGAAACGACAGCTTCTTCCACAGCGCGCCGCACTTCGTCGGCTGGTACACCTCAGGCCGACGCTCCTGCGGCCGCGGCGCGCTCTCACGCTTCGTCTCTCTTTTCTTCGCTGTCGGCGGGAGACGTCCATAAACTCCTTTTCTCTTCCTCCGGCTTGGCCCTCATGACGCCTGAGCAACAGCTGTCGGTCCTCCGTTCTCTCCAGCGGCAGCTCGCGGCGAACGCGCCGGCGTCAGCGCAGCTCGCAGCGCTCGCTTCCTCAGTGAATCCCCAAGGACCAGCGCAGGCGCCGGCTTCGCGAGCGGGTTCCTCGGCCCCGCTCGCGAATCATCCACCCTGCGGAGGAGACACCAGGCCCGACGCGCGGGCGGCGACTCACGAGCCGCAAACGGAGTCGGTAAGAGAAGACGAAAATCTGGACTGGTTTGGCGGCATCTACAGCAGTGCGTCCCCGCGCGCGAGTCGCTTCCGCAGCGCTGCGCCTTTCTCGGGTTTGTCTGTCTAAATTGAATTTGCATGCGCGTGGACATGCTGGAAGCCTGCGGGTCTGAAGGGTTACGTCTAAAGGGATACACAACCGCGACAACCCAAGATACGAAACTTACGGTGATTCAAGGATATTCGGCTGCTACGTATATATACGCCATCCGTGGCATCTGGACTCGCACCTGTACGTAAACGTGCCCATGTCACATGTGGCTCTCGCCTATATTTATTATGTATATCTGAGTGTATAAGCGACGTGCTAGGATGTGAGAGTTTTTGCTTTCGTTTGTCTGCCCCGGGTGTCTGGTTCCAGGAGCGCTTGTTTCGCGCGGCCCTTCAGAGGAGCCAGCTGGGGGGGTCTCCGGAGCAGGCGCCCCCGGCGGGCGTGGAGAATCCGACTCGCCGCGCCTCGCTTCTCCAAATTGCTCAGCAGTTGAGGGCGGCGGCGCTTCAGTCGTCTTCGCCTGCATCTGCCGCGCTTCAAGAAAAGCTGCAGGCGCTGCTGAACCTTCAACAGCAAGCGCTGCAGCGTGCAGAAGGCAGCCAAACGGCCCCCATCCAAGCCCCGGTGCCCGGAGCTCCCTCGCCCCCGTCTGCGGCCTCTGCGTCTCGCGGACAGGCAAACTCTGTAGGGGATGGCGAGCGGAGTCGAGGCCGAGGGACAGGCGACGGGGGCGTCGCTCTCTTGGCGTCAGGCGGCCTTCCAGCTCCGAGCAAGAAGCGGCCGAGAAGCCCCCCTGGCGGAGCGACTCCAGGCGCGGCTTTTGTCTCCGAGGCTCACCCTGGACTGTCGGGCTTGCTTGCCGCAGCGCCTCGGCCGCCAGCGCCTGGAAGTTCGCCTTCGCCTGTCGGGCTCAGTGTCCCGAATCTGTCTCCGCCCGGCGCGGTGGCAAAGAGAGAGAGCGGAGCCGGAGGCGACCCGCTGGGGCATCGCCACGCCGCAGGGAGCCGAGGCAACCCAATCCCCGCTGCAGGGCGCGTGCCGGCGTCCAGCGGCTTCGCCTCTACAGTTCTCAAGTCCAGCTCTCTGCCGCCTGTCCAGATGAAGGCTGGCGTCCCAGGGCCTGCGGGTTTGCCACAGTCGGTGAATGGCGCCAGTCCGTCGTCGCTGCACTGTGTGAGACCGGGCCTCCTCCCTGCTTCACTCCCTGCCGTCACCTCGGCTTCGGCCTCGTCTGTCTACGCCGCGACGCACGGTCTGCCTCAGCTAGGCGTGCGTGGGGGGGCTGAGAACGAGGAGGTGCGAGGCCTTGCCAGGAGCCGAGAGGGCCCTCTCAGCCCCCCGGGCACTCTCCCGCTTTCCCAACGAGCAGCCGACGCCGCGCAGCCTCTCGCACTGCGTCCGTCGCCACCGTTAAGTCGACCGAGTGGGGACCAACAATCCGCTGTGTCGAGCCTCAACAGGACGCCGCCGAAACCAGGGAACAGTGTCGGCCCCAGCTCGACTCATCCTCTTGACAACGCGAGCCTTTTTCTGCAGGAGAGCAAGACGCGTGGACGTCCCTTCGCTGGAGCGGCTGCCATTCCCGAGCCTTCCAGCAGGGGTGTCGCGCAACGCCCGGGGCCAACGACGCCCGCTCTTGTTTCCCCGTCCGGGACGCAGGCCTTCCCGCCTCTGTTTCTTCAAAACGCACAACTGCCCTACCTTCCCTCCCAACAGGCGTCGCTTTCTTCCTCTCTTTCTTCGTCCGTGCCTGCGCTTCCCGTGCCCCGCCTAGGCATCCACCCTGCGGCGCCGGCGCATCCGGCTCTCACTGCCCCTGGGGCGAAGCTGCCGGAGCCGGGACGACCGGACAGGCAGCGGCGCGTCGACGGCGGGGCTTCGCGAGCTGCGTATCCGACCGCGCTGTTTCATTCGAGTTCCCCCGGCGGCGCAGCGTTGCCAATCTCTTCGTTGGGAACGGCAGACGAGCGCCTTTCACTAGAGCGACTGGACGTAGGGCGCAGCAGAGGCGCGGCTGGAGACAGAGGCACGGGCCTTCCCGACGCCAGGAGACAGCCTCCCGTCACGGGGCCCCAAGGGAGACTCCCCCAGGCCGCCCCGCCTCCACATCTTCATTTCAGCTCCCACGTGTCTCCTTTCGTCTCGCTTCCCGGGATCGGAGGCGCAGCCGCGGAAGCCTCGAAAGGCCGAGGCGACGGCGGAGACACAGAGACGCTCAGAAACAACCTACGAAAGGGGACCGTGTGGTGCACAGACTGGGCGTATCCGGGACTCTATGTGAGGCAGGCACCGCGTGTCTCAGGCGCGGGCGGGGCGACCGCCAGGGAAGAAGTGCGAGAGGGAGACGCGGCGAGCCACATGCCGCCTCTTCTCTTCTGTGGAGGCTGCTGGCGGAAAGAGACGGGCGTAGGGGAGGCGGAGGCTGGAGACGTGCTAGGCCGCGAAGAGGACCGCATGGAGATCATTCGACGGAGTGCCGTCTTGCCGCAACAGTTGTTGCTCCTTCCTGAAAGCGGGTATGTGAACGAAGCTGAAGACGCGCGTTGGAATGCAACTACCGTCCGAGTAGTCGAGAAGCTGCTGGACCAGGCTCCGAAGCCTTTAGTGCCTTTACGGCGACGAGATGAGAGTGCGCAGGCCCCAACGCCTTCAGGGGGAGCGGGAGAGAGAGCAGCAGACGCGCTGGAAGCCGAGAGCGGAACTGACGCTTGCTTGAGACCGACACTAGAGGGAGAACGAGAAAGGGACATCGTCGTGAAATGCGGCTTTTGCGGCCGCCTGGAAGGTTTCGCCACCGCCTCCGCTTCTTTGGGGTCTGCCGCCGGTGTCCCCGGCCCCGTTCTTGTCTCGCTGCGAGCCGCCGCACGTCGTGTCGCTGCTTCATGCTCTGGATCGGGCGCCTCCAAGTCGGCTCTTTCCTTGGAGCGGGCGGCAACGTCTGCTGCGCCTGTGTCCTCGTCAGAGGCGTCTCCGCCGTCGGCGCGTGAGGTCGCGGGAGGATCAACGGAAAAGGAGGCTTCGCAGTGCGCGCTGGGGCGAGAGGTCGAAGACGACCACGACTGTCGAGGAGAGGAGACGAGGGCGGCGGCCGAGAGGAAGCGATCCGTGTTGCTTTTGAATGGCCTCCAAGGGGTGTGCGCGAAATGCTGGCCTCTGGGCGCGTGGCGAGACGGAGACAGCGTTTCGCGCGGGCATGCAGCAGCGTGTGTGACGCAAAAGACCGAGTTTGGTTCAACCGCGGAAGACGGACGAGAGCCCGAGGACACTGCCGCGGGTTTCGGGCGACGAGGGGAACACGACAGAGAAGACCTAAACGCTCGCAATCCCTTCTGCCGCGTCTGGCTCTTCCAAGTAGGGAATGCAATGAATTCTGTAGACGTTTCGGATCTCAACGGACTCTGCCAATCTGGCTTCCTGGGCTTCATTCGTGCCTGTGCGTGCCGTGGAATCATCCGTCAATGTACCCGTCGTTCCACCCGTGGGGTCTCCTGCCTGTGGGGGGAGGAGTGAGACCCTGTCTTGTCTGCTCTCCATCTTCGTAGATAAACTCTTCGCGGGGCCGCGTGGGTGTTGGTGCGGATAGCGCGCCTTTCTGCGTTGCCTGCCTTCGTGTCGGCGTCTGCGTAGGTATTCACCTATCGCTAGGGGCCAGGCCTTCCCCTACACGAGGTTGCTCGTGTCTCCGTCGGTGTCCTTTCCTGTGAATCAAAGTTGTGGCGAGCGGCTGTCTAGCTCAGAAAACCTGCGTGATGGCGATTCTGTGCGAAGCCTCTGGACAAACTGACGCCGCTCTGTCGTGTTTTCTTCAGGTTACGCGGACGCTACTAACGGCTGCTTTTGATGTCAGCCTTCGAGAAGAGGATGGGCAGAGCCAGTGTGTGCCGCCGTCGTCGGACCCACAGACTCAGACATCGCGGGCCGAGGCTGTCACTTTCTTTGCTTGGCTGCTGCTGGATGCAGTCCTCCCTGCCGAAGCCGAAGCCGCGGAGAAAGACAGCGCGACCCCGAGAGCGGAAGCAACGTGTGAAGCCGCGTCGCCGGCGGCGCCTTCGCCGGAGTTACGGACGATTTGCATGTCTCTGTTTACTTGGTTTTGTGAACAGCCCGCATGCAGTCGCGAGATCAGGGCCATGGTCAATCGGCTGCTGGGAAGTTCGGGCCCGGCGACAGAGGGCGAGAAGAAAGATCTGGAGGCCTCCGCAGACTTGGACGCGCTGCTCACCTCCCTTTTCACCGCCTTTGCCGCCTTCGCGCCTGCCGATCCAGTTTCTCTCGCGATCTGCAGGAAGGACAGAGTGTCAGCGCCCGGCTCAGCAGCCGAAGGTCAGGCGAAGAGCGGAGGCGAGACGCTGCGTCAAGATGATGGCCACGAGGCGAGAAACATCGCAAACAAGGAGATGGAACGCCACAGGGGCGTGTCGGAGGCGGCGCTCATGTTGCCCTCTTCACGTTCCTTCCTCGGAGCCGCGTGCCTTCCGCCTTCGCTCGGCGTGAGCGCGGCTTCGCCTGGCCTGGCCGCGCACGGGTGCTTGGCCCGACCTTCCATGCCTGCGTTGTTCGCGGGCGCCTGGTCTCCAGAAGGCAAAGGCCAGCGTGGCGCGCCCGTTTTAGAGTTCAGCCTGCGGTGCAATCTGTGGTTGCTTCTCGAGTTGGCTTTTCAGCGCAAAGTAACGCAGGCCCCTGCCGGCACGGTTCCTTCCCGGCTCGCCTCGCTGTCGTTGCGGCCGCTGTCCCCCGACACACCGTCTCTCCTCGTTCGCCTTGTTGCACAGCGTCTTTGGCTCGGCGACGCTCTTCCCACGAACCGTTCGCTCTCGCTCTCTTCTCGCTCTTCTTCTCTCTTGGCCTGTCAGCTCTGCGGAGAGACAGGAGACCGCCTGGTTCGAGGCCGCCTTCTTCCCTTTGGGGACGGCGTGTCCCTTCACTCGGAGTGCATCGCTTGGTCTGTGGATCCTGTGCTTCTGCCGAGTCTCGCCAATCCCCGGCTGACTCCGGCTGCTTCGGACGCTGCCGTTCCTGGCGCACAGGCTGTGCGAGTGGAGAGTGCTCTGACGCCAGCGGATCAACTCAAGGTTTGCGTCGACACCGCACGTCCCTGGAACGGCGCCGCGGGGGCCGAGACAGTCCCGACGCGTCCGAGGGAAGTCGCGGCGCAAGACAGGGAAGAACGAGCAGGGAAAAGGCCAAAGACTGGTGGTGACGACCTTGCCGATTCTGCTTCAAATCGACAGCGCCACACCGCCGAGGTCCCCGCGGAGACTGCCGGGTCTCTTTTGCGGTCTTCTCCGGGGGTTCATTTTCCCGCTTCGTTGGAGCCGTTCCTCGAGCTGTCAGTCTGTCTTCCCCCCGTCGAGATCCCGAGCGAGGAAGTGGGGGAAGTCGTGGCCGATGCAGCTGTCTCGCGCTGCGTCTGGTGCATGCAGCTCGGGGCCTCTGTGTACTGCTCAGCTCCAGAGTGCTCTGTGAAGCTCCACCTGGCCTGTGCGTTCGCGGCAGCCACCAACACACTCACTGGCGCCTCGGCGCGGCCTGGCCGCGGAGGGGCGGTTGCACATTGTGCAGGATGTGGCCCAATGGGCGGCTGTGGCGACTCTCTCCAAGAGGAAGAGAGGGGCGCGACGCACAGCTGTGGAGAGGAAGGCGAGCGCACAAAGAAGGGAGACGCGCGAGAAGACCCCTCCGTGCGCGTGACGCGGAAAGAAAGAGAGCAAGTCGCAGAGACAAGGAAACGCGCGTTCCCCATCCATATTCTCTTCAGCCGCAGGCAAATCTGGTGCCATGCATGTTGGAAAGGCTTCGTGCCTCGGCCAGACCCGTCTTTTGACCCTCTCTTTCTCGCTCTCGAGGGCCTCTCAGGAAGCGTCTGCTTCATCATTGCTCGCCAGCTGTCGCAGTCGATTCGCCTGCGCCCGCCGTGCTCTCGCCTTCGCGACTTGCCGACCGCCGAGCAGGAAGCGAGTCGCCTCGTGGCTGCCTCGCTGTTGCCTGTCTCCGCCTTCTTCTCCCACCTGCCGTCTCCGCTCCAGTCGTCTTCGTCCGCTTCTTCCGCTTCGCTGCCGACCGGGCCCCTGCACTTCTTCTCCTTCACGCCGACCTACGGCCCAGTCGAGAGTCTCCTGGCGCCGCTTCTCGCCTTCCTCACTTCGTCCTCGTCTCTGCTGCTGCCTTCGTCCCCCTCTTCGTCCCTCGCTGCCGTCTGGTCCCAGAAGGTCGCCCTATACACGAAGCAGAAGAACCTCGTCTCCAGTCTCGCGCCCTTTTTGCTGCGCTCGCCGTCGCTTCTCGGCGCTCTCGTGGCGTCCGTGGACAGTCGCCAGGTGATGCTTCGCCTGGGCAAAATGTCGGGCCTCGACGACGCCCAAGACAAACGGGGCCCTCGGAGGCTGCTGGCGACGAAGGGGCGAGACCGGGACGAGGCAGAGCTCCACCGGCGTCCGACTTCGCCGGACTCGAGCATGGAAGAATGTCTCTTTGCCGCGTCGCGCTCGGACGGGACCGACGAGGAACTCTTCCAGCTGCGGCAGCAAACTCTCCCACAGGGCGACTTCTGGCTGGGTGGCACGCCGCGCGCGGCTGGGTCGTCTGCGGCAAGGCAGACGCAATGCCGAGTTCGGAGGGGCGGCGAGAAGGCGTTCGGGCGCGAGTTCGTCGAGGTTTTGGAGCGGGTCGCAGGGGGCCGCCAAGGCGGAGGACGCGAGGACATCGCAGGCAAGGAGAGACACAGAAGACGTGCGGAGCCGTCTTCCGCCTTCGACCTCAGAGCGGAGGATGAAGCGAAGACGAGAGGGGACTTCATGCCTTCCGCTCATGGAGAGGGGAAGGATGCGGCACAGGCGTCTGCCGCGAGTCCAAAACACGGACGCACCCATCCACATGCCTCCCTCGGCCTCTCGTCTTCTCTCTTCTCTGGACCTTCCCTCAAGCGTCTTTCGGCTGCTCTGGCGCCGTCGTCGGAGACTCCCTCTTCCGCGACTCCTGCATCCTCGTCTACCCTGTCGCCCTCAGCCTCTCCACCCGCGTGTCTCCCTGCTTTCTCCGCAGACGAGAAGAGACACCGCGTCATCCGCCATGGAGGCCTGACGGTTCTCAACGTTGGCATTCCCCTGTCGTACGAGGGCGAGACGCTCGTCTATCCAATCGGCTTTGTCTCCGTGCGTCGCTTTCACCTCCCGCCGTGTCTCCAAACACCCGACCCTTGCCGAAGACGCGCAGCGAAGCGCCAGCCGGGCGCGGACTTCTGTGCATCTGCGCGACATGCAGAGAAGACTCCACGGGAAACAAGCCGCTTCGAGGCGCGTCCACTCCCGACCAGAGCCTCCTACGTTTGCGCCATCTCCCTGAGAGACGGCCGACCTTTCTTCACCATTGATATCTTGGCTTCCTCGCTCGGTCACAGAGCGCCGGTGTGTGCGTGCCTCTTCTCCTGGCTGCGGGCCCCGTCGAGCGCGTCTGTCGCCGCCTTGGGCTCGGCGCCTCCACAGCCTGCAAGGCGACAAGAGAGGGACATGACGGGTGATGCGGAGGAGGCGAAGAAAGACGAGAACGAACGCACGCCAGGGTGTCGACGCCCCGGCGACGAGGCGCACAGCCCAGAAAAACTCCTCACGCACGTGGGGGCCGCCGCTGGTGGCGCCTCGGCCGTTCGAAAAGGGAATCAGTAAGGCGAAAACGAAAGACACACTGATGGACGATGAAAGACGATTGCAGGAATGGGCTCTCCATGTCGTGGAGGGTCAAGAAAAAGGAGACGCAAATACGTTCTCAGTGTCTTTGTGTCCCGCAGATCAGCGGCTTCTCGAGCTTTCGGAAGCATCTTCTGTGCGCCCCACGTGTTGCCGCTCACGGCAGCTGTGGTGTTAGAAGGCCCTCTCTGTGCGTATCTTTGCGCGTTTGGATTTTTGCTTGCGCCTCTCCCTTTTCATTGCAAAAAGCATTGCAACAGGCGTCTCTTGCATGTTCTAAGCCTACGTAGCCGAACCGGTAGAACGTCGCCTCACAGGAGACGCTTTTTCGCGGAATCGGGATTTTCGCGAATGTAGACCCCGTGTGAAAGGCTCCTCTGCTCTGACGCTCAGAGAAGAACACAGAGAGATGCGTGCGCGTGCGACGCTTTAGTGAGGGTTAGCCCTTTAGCCGAATCCTTGTCGCTCCCGTTTTTGGATCGGCGCCTCCAAGCCCCACCGGCGAGTCCCCGATCTCTCAGAAACTCCACACCAAGTGCGAGATCGCTTTCTTTTGCATCTGTCGCTCGCGTTGCTTTGCAGACGCAGCGAAGGCCCGGAGGCGGAGGGCCAGGATATGGCCCAAAGTTGCCTCGCGGGCGACCGTCGTCGGAACGAGCAGAGAGACAGCGAAGAGACGCGGTGCTCACCCGTGTGGGGTTGGCGGTTGGCAGAAGGCGACGACCTCGAGGAGACATTCTCGCGCTTTGTCTCGCTCTTCCACCTCCGACCGCCGAGAAAACGAGAACGCGATTTGCCCTCGGATCACCTTTTGCGCAGCGACGCACACCCCGAGGGAGCGAACGCGGAGACGAGGTCGGCGGCGAAGCGACAGCGAGAGGGAGACCCAGAAGAAAGAGAAAGGAAGAAGACGGTCCAGAGCCAGCAGCCGGCCGCGGGCCAGGGGGCGGCTGGTCGGCAGACTGCTCAGGCGGAGACAACGAACCAGGAATGGAGCCTCGCACACCCACGCTGGGCCCAGGGCTTTTCCACTTCAGGTTACACCTTTTTTGGCATCAACTCGCCTTACGTGGTGGATCAACTCAAACCCAAAATCTTCGACGTCTTGGCGTGGCGAGCGCTCTCCCGTCTTGGCGACGCTCACCACAACCGCTTGGGCGTCCTGCTGGGTAACTGCCACCGGATGGAACAGTAAGCAGTGCCTGGAGGCTCTCGAAACCCATCATCTGGGTCTTTTCTCGCCCGACCCCTGGGGCGATTTCTCGTGCTCTCACCTTTTTGGAGTTCTCTATGAGCGTGCAGAAGACGACTCCAGTGGCTGCCGAAGAAAGGCCGCCTTGCGCATGTCTGTCAATGCCCTTTTGTTCGCCCCGTATCGCCGTCAGGAGTGGTTGGTTCGAGTGTCTCGTGTGGCTGGTGCATGCGTTCGAACAAGGCATCGCAGTTGCCTTTGCGACTGCATGCGCCGCGGTGTGTCTCGATTTGCGATTTGCACGTCCCTGCCAGGTGGGAACGCCGGTGGCCGACGGCGACGCCTGCTTTGCAGACCCGCGCCGGCGGAAGACAACGCGAGGCGGGAGGTGAGCCGCAACTCGGCGTGCCGAGAGATCTGCTGACGCATCCCCTGGAGGAAGATACGCAGGCTGAAAACCTCGACGAACTCATGGTGTGCTCCTTCAATCGAATCGGCGAAAAGGTAAGGAGCAAAGCCCAGAGTGTATACATATATATATATATATATATATATATATATACGGATGCGTTCAAGGACTGGGACGTTATAAAAAAACAGTCGTGTACATGCTTGTGTCGAGATTGACTTGCATGGGTCTTGGTACGACTCCAGTTAAGTAGTTTTGCAAACCGACAGCTTCGTGTGCGCTCCTGGGACCTGTCGTTGGTATCTTTGTCTCCTGGTCCCGGTTCTGCCTGGCTCACCTGCGCGCCGCCCTTCGCTTGATTTCTCATCTCGTGCCCTGTCGTCTCACATATTCCGTGACATGCTGTCTCTCCGTCCCCCCTCTTCCCTTCGCCTTTGAGGTCTTGGGCCCTCTTTGCACGGTTCGGTTCAGGCCGGAGACGCTCTCTCCCACCCTGAGGCTTCGGCGTTGCCATCGGCGGCGTCGCCGGCTCTCGCCGTGTCGGCATTTGCCTCGGCGTCATCCTCGTCGGCTCTGCCGCTCTTCCCTGCGTCCTCTTCGTCTCGCTCCGTCTCCGTTCTCTCGCGAGCAAAGGCGAAGAGACAGTTTGACCAACTCCCCCCCTCGATGCAGTACCGATATCTCCAGTCTGTGGGCGTCGACGACCGTCTCAGCGTCAGGTCCAGCACCATCCATGGGCAAGGCCTGTTCGCCAATGTGCCCCTAGCCGAGGGAGAGGTAAGTAGGAGAGATCTGGGCGACGGCTCCACAAAGATGGAAACTCCCGGCGCAGCGGGGAAAAGGAGTTGACACACACACGTCGTTGCCGTTTTCATGGAATCCTCGTTCAGGCAAACAAAAAGAGAGGAAAGAGAAGCGTCACGCCTCTCGTCGTCTCTCGCGTTTCTCTCCTTGCGACGCGGCAGTCTGTCTCCACTGCGTCGCTCGTGTGTGTGTGTGTGTGTACTTTGCCTCGTGTGTTCAATGTTCAATTCCGCTGCTCAACTTCTTTCATCGCCTCCATCCGACACTCGATCACGTTGCCTTCGTCTCTCGTGTCGTCCTCAAGTTTCCGCCCTCTTCCACTCCCCACGGGCGCCGCCCTCAGAGCCTGCACTCCTCCCAACCTCCTGCATGCTTCTTCTCGCTAACCCTCCCTCGTCGTCTGTCTCCTCCTCTCCATCTGCTACGCGTTTCGTTGGTGCGCGTTCACAGTGTGCGTTTTCCCGGTTGTCGGACCAGACGTTCTCTCGCCTTTCTGCGGAGTCGTGCAGCTTTTGCCTGCGCACTGCTCCCGTGACGTATCGCCGTCAGGAAACCTTTCGAATTTCGTCTCGTCGCGTTTCAAAGTCTTGCATGTTTTCTTCTCGTGCGTCCGCAGCCCGTCATCGAGTACGTCGGGGACATGGTGCGCAACTGCGTGAGTGACCTGAGGGAGGCGCTCTACGAGAAACAAGGAGGAGGTGGAGACGGCGCCTGCTACATGTTTAGGCTCGACGACAACTTCGTCGTTGATGCCACACGAGCGGGAAACGTCTCCAGATTTATCAATCATTCTTGCGAGGTGAGCGATACAGCCATCGAAAAGCAAACGCCACAGGCGTATTTACAGTATCCACTTATCCATATATATATCTATATATATCAACATGTGTGTATCTATATCTATGTAAGGTTTACGGTTTTGACTGTTTTTGTACGAGAGGCGAACACCGCAGCGCCTGTGAAGTAATCTTGGCGCGTTAGGTTCCTTTCCGTGTTCTGTTCTTCGCGTTTTTTGCTTGGCTTTTTCTTCCGTTTGTGGTCGCGAAAGACCATCACCAGACGTGAGCGCCGACGCCTGTGCAAGGCGATAGGCGCCTTGTGCCGTCTGTCGCGTCTTCAGCTTTCTTTCCTCGATTTTTGGGCTGGTCTCCCTCGCGTCTCCTTTTCTCTCGTCATTCTTGTCTCTTTCTCGCGTTTCGCCTGCTTGCAGCCGAACTGCACGTGCAGGATTCTGGTGTGCGAGGCGGGGCAGAAGCACATTGTCATCATCGCGAAAACGGCGATTCGCGCCGGCGAAGAAATCACCTACGACTACCAGTTCGGCATCGGCAACGAGACAGACAAGCTCGCGTGTTTGTGCGGCGCCCGCACGTGCCTGGGCAGAATGAACTGACGGGCGCGGCGTCGCGCACACCGCCTTCTCGCGGAGACGCTCGGCGCGGAGCGAAGAACCGCCGGGCAAAGGAGAAGGCAGAGGATCGAAGCGACGCGCAGGGAGGACGGATCCGACGGAGAAGAAGCAAGGAGAGAAGAGGGGAAAAGGGAAGAAAGAGAGAAGGAGTCCAGCAGAGAGAGAGAGAGTAGGGAAGAAAACAGTTTTTGGAACTGCAGCGCCACTGCCTTCCGGTTGCTGAGGGGGAGGGCGAACGACGAGAGTCACGGTGGGAGGCGCGGTGCCCGAACGGCACTGGCGCATCCGAGGCGTGTGGAAAAGGGGTTGAGCTGTGATTTTTGTCAAGCACACACGCACGCGGAGGACGCATGTGTGTTCCGAATGGTTCAATTGAGCATCGAAACGAGAGTCTGTGCGTGGCTTGAACACCATTCTGGTTTGCCCTCGGATTCTGGGGCTTCCGTTGTGCGGTTTCTCGCGCCTCTTCGCCTTGCTTGTTCTTGACTTGTCTTGGCAAACGCGACTGGGATAAAAACCGTTCTTTAAATCGAGAGAGAGAGAGCGGCCAGCGCCCGTGAGGTTCTGGGGCGCTTTTCGCGCCGAGCGCACGACCTCAGTTCTCTCCGCGTCTCGCGCGTCCTGTCCCGTGCTGTGGCGTGCACTCGCTCTCGCCTCCCAGCGTTTTCTGGCAACTTATCGAGGAGACGTGGGGACCGGACGGCGCCCTGAGGGGCAACCCCACAGGGTTTGGCCTCCCACGTGCCCCGCAGCCCCACAAAAGTGTCTCCTTCCCTTTCAACGCCACAGCACATGCAATGAAAAAACGCACGCTTCGACTGGCACACCCTCCAACAACAAATGCCGACCTCCCATATATATATATATATATATGCATGTATGTATACTTATATACACGTAAACGACGGTATGTGTGAACCTATTTGCGATGTGCTGGCGGATTAGTATGCTGTCATGTCGTAACAGACTGTTTGAGGGTTGTGCTTGGTGGCGACGCCGGTCTCACACTTGGAGAGTTTTAAGTCACGAAGACACCACACGCGCCAGTGGCAAAACAGTCACCGCTTACACGATTCACCTGCATGCATCTGGACACAGGAACAGACACTCACACACATCTACGAATCTACACCCACATCACCCCTCTCGTTACGGCTGCCTTTCTGTATCGACATACATTGTATACATGTAGATATGGGAGCACGTGAGGGCAGCTGCTTGGATCGTATTCAGCATATATCTATATCTATATAGATATGTCGTTTTGTCGGCTGTACATGACGTAGAGATACGTGGACCTGTATATATGCATATGGCAAGCGAGAAAAGGACGGTCAAACGAAGAAAAGAGCGATGCGTTTCCTTTCCCCTCATGCGTTTCGTCGACTGCCTTGCGCGTTCTCGACGATTGGCACCGGAAGCAAAAGGGGAGAATCCAGGGCTCCGAAACCTGCAGCCACGCCGCCTTCTTCGCTCGTTGTGCTCTTCGTTCGGAGCATCCATCCGGCGAAACAATTTTTGTATTCAACATACTCGGACGAGGAAGCGTCTCTCGCAATCTCCGAAGTCGCCTCGGGAACGGCCTCTCGCAGAGACGGACGAGGCGCAGCTGAACGAGGGGTTTGCGAGAAGAGCCAAGACGCGCTCGACTCGCGACCTTCCCGAGTGTTCCTCGCCTGCGCGTCTGACGAGCCTACGCTTGGCGAACCCGTCGCAAGCATAACACCAAATAATCCGAGTTCCTGGACGCCTCTCTGAAAGGTACACGCCAACCGCCCGTCCCCTCTGATTCGGCCGCCTTCGAATTCTGTTTCTGTCTCACTTCTAGCGTGGCGTGTGCCTCTCGGCGCTTCCGCGTCGCCTGTTTCACTCGCGTGCGCGTCGTTGCTGGCTGAATCGGCTGCCCCCACGTTTCCCGCCCGCCGCGTCGCTTCGTGGTCATTGCCTCTCTCGTCTACTTTCTTCTCCTGTCCTCGCTCTGTGCTCGCGACGTCAGAGCGCACGAAGAGCACGGGCACCGACGGAGGCTGCATCTTTCGCATCAAGACAAAATGCCGCAGTTCGTCTTGGAGTCCCCGTCGTAGAAGCCTTTGCATCTCGTCGCCGTGAACATTGTTCCCGCCGCCTTCTCTCTGAGGCTTCAACAGAAACTGCTTCGGGCCATCCTCGCTCAGCGCCTCCGCCACAGCCTCTTGCGCCAAACGCCGGCGACGCTCGAGCGCACAAGAAGGCGAAGAAGAGAGAGAAGAGGAAGAAGACAGAGCAGAGGAAGAAGACAGAGAAGAAGGAGAAGACGAAGATGAAGAAAACGAAGAAGAAGAAGAGGGACCAACACAGGGAGACGGAAGGCCTTCGCAGGGGTCAACCTGGAGCTGGAAAACCCTTTGAATTTCCGTCCTAGTGGCATCATCTGGAATCAGATAGCGGAGAAGCCATATACGGTCTGTCGCGTTCCCTTCTCGCCCGCAGGATCCGTCCTCTGCTCCAGCCTGCACTTGTCCTCCCGTGTGCGAGTCCGCGCTGCGGGGAAGAAGAGAAGAAGGAACGAAGTGGAGAGGCGCGCGCATGTCGCTGAAGCTCTGCTGGATTTTTTTTGCCCCCGCGAGCTGAGCCAACACCGTCGGAACTTTCACTGCGTCCGAGGTCTCAAGAAACTCTCGCAATCTCCAGACCTCGTCGTCGTAGTGGCTAGGGCTGTACATGCTGCGATAGTAAACGACAGATATCTCTGCATAGATTCGCCGCTGGACAAGCCGGAAAGGCATGCAAACGCCACCGCCTATCGCCTCCTTTCCCTTAACTTTCAGACACGACTGCGCGTGCGTTTCGCCCACCCGATCTCCGACCTTCATCCTGGCTGCAGGGGTGCACTGGTCTTCGTCGCTGCGTGCCTCGCCTGTCTCTTCTTCCTGTGTCTCTGCATCGCCTCCGTGTGCTCCTTGCCTTGCTCGACTCCCACAACGTCGCGTCTTTGGCCGTCGAGACGTGGCGGCGTCCTGACCCTTCCGGCCCCTGCCTAGCCGCTTCGCCGTCGTCTTCATGAGAAACAATCGGCCTGGTGGCGCATCTGTCCCGTCTCCGAAAAAGACCATTTCTCCAAACTCAGTCGTCTCCGCAACTGGCGGTCCGTCCGTGGTCCGCCCCGCTCGCGTCGGCGTGTCTCCTTCGCTCTGCTCGCCGGCTGTCCCTTTGCTTGCCAGGATCGCTAACGCTCCGTTTCGCCCGAATCCCAAAAGGTCGGAGAGGGTCACGTGGAGCATGTAGACGCCGAACTTCTCCACCAGCTCTGCCTGCAGCAGGCGCTGGTCGACCTTGTTCTGCTCGTCGTCCAGCGTCACGCATAAGAGGAAAACGGGGTGCGAGGAAAACGAAGCGCCAGCACCGGACGCCGAAGCTGAAGGCGCGGAAGATTCCGATGAAGCGGACGAGGGCGCGGTCTCTGCCGCGCTTCCTCCACTCGTGGATCGCACCGCTTCCACGCCCTCGCGCACCCGGCGAAGATAGGCGTGATGCGCCTCCGCGAGGCCCGCAGCCATTTGTTCTAGAGGGCGGTTCTCCCGACAAAGCTCCGTGGCAATGCCTCGCCGGCGCGTCGCGACCTCAACGAGAGGATCCGCCAGGCTCGGCGAGGCCGCGGCTCGCCAGGCCGCAGGCAGCGATGGACACGCAGTCGAATCTGTCGACGAGGGAGGGGTGCCATCCATGCTCCAGAGAGGAGACAAACAGGAAGAGGAAAAGGAAGCGGGCGAAGAAGGAAAGAGCGACGTAGCAGCGAGAACCAAGACCCGGTGGAGAGATGAGACTTTCCCTGCGAGACCAGCGAATGAGGCCGCAATCGTGTTAACCTCCACTTGCTTGATCGACAGCTGCTTCATCGACTCGCCAACCTCTCCCTGCTCGAAGCGCGTTGCCAAACGGTCTATCGACAACGCTCCTCGCTCGTTCCACGCGCCCGCCGTTCTTTTGTCGCCTTCCGCGTCCCTTTCTACCTCTCCTGCTCGGTTCCCTTCTTCTGCTGCGCCGTCTCCGTTTCCTTCGAAAGTTTTTTCTTTGAACTGTAAAGGACAGTCAACCATATAGTCACTGCGCAGGATGTGCAGGCGAATGTCTTTGCAGATGTCTCGCTTTGGAGGGCCCTGCTCCCTCATTTCCCCCATCTCGCCTTCTCCCTCTCCATTGGTTTCTCGGCCGCTGGCCTCCACGCCTTTGTGGCATCGGCAGCTCTCTTTATAGCCCGGCGACGAAGGCTCTCGACACATCCACCTCGATTCTGGCCTCGCTCTCTCCGCTTCGTCTGCAGCCTGCACGCGCTGCAGGCTCGAACACCCCTGCGGCTGTACGTACACCCGATATGCAATGCAGCATAAGTTGCGAGTGAAGTCGTCCACTTTAACCGTCTCGGCGAGTAGAAACAGCAGGAGTCTCGGACTGCACGTGAGGCGGTCGACCAGTCGGTTAACCGGCTTGGTCAAACCGCACACTTGCTGGAAGAGGTGGAGAGGAAAAGGCGTAGGAAGCAGCGTGAAGGGCGCGGCACGCGGAAGAAAAGGAAGTGCCAGGGAACCCACTTCGCCCGACGAGGAAGAAACAAGCGGAGAGGGACAAGACGGCACGAAGGGTGTGGAGAGGAAAGGAGAACACGACGAAGGCCAGGACGCAGAGGCGGGAGAAGAACACGCGTGAGAACACATGAGGAGGCCATTGCCATACGCCCAACCCAGGGCCAGGTCGAGAAGACATGAAAGTCGGCGTGTCGTGGGGCGTTGTAAAGCACACGAAATTATAGATTGCCGCCGCAGATCTACACCTGCGTGCACATTGCCTGCTTTCTCTTCTTCCCTCTCTTCTTCCGTCTGGCCTTCCTTCTCGTCTTCTTCCTCAGTCTGGTGCTGTCGCTTTGAGGCATCCCCAGCAGGCGAGGCTTGGCCTCCATGTTTCAACTTCCCCGTCCTCGCTGAGGCTTCGTCGTAGACCTCTGAGAAACTGCGAAGAACGCTGGCTGCAAATATCACATCCTCACCGACTTCTTGCTCGGCCGGAGACCTTCCCTTTCCGCGGGTGTCTCTCTGCTTGCTGGCCTTGCCGCTGTCTCCCAGCGCTTCTTGCTTGCATGCACCCTCTGCTTTTATCTCTCCCGAAGCGACAGGTCGCCGTCCGGCTCCTGTCTCCTTTTGCTGGCCGCTGTGTGTCCCTGTGTAAGCTCTGTTTGGGGAGGAAGCGCGTTTGTTCTTCTTATCCCGCGTTCCTTCGACGAACTCGCCCTCTCCCTCGCAAGTGTCTCCTGAAGGAGAGAGACGCTGTCGTCTCCTTGACGCCCTGTGGGCCTCCATTCTCTGGCGAAACGGAAACAAAAGGAGACAAAGAGGCTCGAAAGAAGATAGGCTGGGGGCGGAACGCGAGCAGCCGCGGCCAGTTGCAGCATTGGAGGCAGAGGGACAGACAGGGGAGAGCACCCGGGGAAGACAAGGAACAACCGAGGCAGGAGAGAGGCGGAGTGAAGGGAGGAGAAGAGACATAGAAACCCGAGAAGAGATGGAGTGAAAAACACCCGAACGGAAAGCCCGGTGTGGCCAGAGAGACAGCAATGGCTAGATGGTCGGGTGTGCTGTAAAGAAACGGGACGGGAAGGAGACGGACGAGAGCGCCGGCATCCTTGAGTGTATAGGTATTCCTTGAATAGCTTTCGTGTGAGAATTCTAAAGAAGACAAAAAGATGACAGAAACACACTCCTACGAAACTGCATATACATGTATATATGTCGATTGACTACCTCAGTGTGGCCAGCGAGCGTCGTCTCCGCTGGTCTCTTTTGGCACAGCGGCAGACGATCCTGGAACCACAGACCGAGAAAGAAGGACGACAAAGACGAGAGAGAAGACTGCCGAAAAAGCCTCGTATTTTGAGACGAGAGCAGAGAGCTCCCATGTGTGCATGCAGAAAATCCGGCTGTTTTTGCCACTGTGCATGCAACCTCAGAAGGCCGTCCGATAGGTTTTGTGCGCTTCTTTTTGTCTCTGTCCTTTTGCTCACTCTGTCTAACACGGTTCGTCCCGGTCTTTCTTGTCACACTCGCTAACCTCTTTCGTTCCCCGTTCTCCTGGCTGTCTCTCTCCCGCGCCCGCCAGGCTGCCCAGGGAAGCATGCATCTCTTTTTGTCTCTGTCGAGATTCCTCGATGCGACGACGCTGCCTCGCTCGCCATTCCTGCTCCTCTGTGTCTCACACGTTCTCTTCTCGCGTTTTCCTCTCTCCGCCTCTCTATCTGTCTTCTCGCTTCTCGCGCGCAGTTCCTTTTCTCTCGCGCTTGTTCTCTCCCCTTCCCCTCTGTCGCTTTCCCTAGCGCCCGCTGCTCGCAACTTCCGCCTCACTGGCCTTGCTTCTTCAGGCTCTCGTTTCCTTCAGGTCTCGCCTACTTTCTTCTTTCTCTCCGTGTTTGTGCCTCTTTTCTTCTCGCTTTTCCTAGAGCGGCTCATTTCTCTCCAAGCGTCTCCGTGGAGCCGGGAAACGGTGAAAATCGTCGTGTGCATGCAGACACCGACGCTATTGTCTGTGTGGACAAACTCGGAGAGTCCCAGTTCTCGGTGGTCGCTTCGAACACAACAGGACAAATTCTTTTTTGGGGGAAGACGCGTGTCATGCGTTGATGCGACTGGCGAATCTCGTGCTTTAGCGCGTGAGCAGACAGCTACGGGGCCCGGTCCAAAACTTGCTATTCTGTGCTTCACCCCAGAGACAGAAAGAGACAGAGAAGCCAGCGAGAGTCTCCGAGTGTCTGAGACCTCGGGGAGCTGTTGAGGAAGGGATAGAATTCCAAAAAAATTGGTTCTTGATTTCTTTGTGGTCTCGAAAAAGAGTCCTTTCGCGTCCAGCGTCTGTTTTTCTTCGCCCTTTCTCAGATGATCAGACATGGCGGCGGTTCCGCCTCCTTCGCTTGTTTCTTCTTTCTTTCTTCCCTTCCTGTTTTCCCCCCTCTGTTTCTCCTTCTTTCCTCCCTGATTCGCCGTCTTCCAGGCGTTTTTACGCTTCCGAAATCTGGCACCGATCCTCAACACGTCTGTTTGTGTATCCCTCTGCGCGTTGGAAGAACCCTGTGTCTACGCCTTCGTTTCTGGCTCTTCGCGCTTTTTCTCTCGCTCCGGGGCCTCTTTAGCCGTTCCCGAAAGCCCCTTTTTCCAAGGCGAACAAGAGGCGCGCGCTTCTTACTGCTGCTGCTTGTCCCCGAACTCCACTCTCTTTTTCCAGTCTCGTCTTCTCTCCACAGGTTTCGTTCAGTCCCCCACTTGTCTTGCGCCGCCGGCTTGCCGATGGACCATGCAAGCTCCGGCGCCTCGTCCTCTCCCTCGTTCTTAACTGGAGCATCTCTCTGGTCAGGTCGCAGACACTGGGAGTCTCTCTCTCCGCCTCGCGTTGTACGTCGCTCTTTCTCTTCGTCGCCTTCTCCTGGCTCGTCAAACCCTTCCTGTTTTGCTTTCGGTCCTCCGTTTCCTTCGCGCCCGTGCGCGTCTGCCGCCTCTGCCTTCTTTCCGTTTCCCGTCTCCTTTTGTTCAGTCCCTCACCTGCATGTTTCTCCCTTCCGCTCGTTGTGTCCGTGGCCCACGGCTTCCCCTTCCGCGCTCTCTGATTTCTGGGCTCCTCTGCTGTCTCCTTCCTCGTGGTCGTCTCTCTTCGCTTCTTCGTCGTCTTCTCTCTCGCCATCTGGCGAGAGTCTCTCGCGTCGCCTCGGTCTCTCTCGGCGGGCGAGTGCGGATTTGTGGCTGCGCTTGTCGCACTTTTCTCTTTCGATTTCTGGGCAGTCTCTGATCGAAGACGCGAATCTGCTTCTAAGAGGCGGCGAGCGCATTGCGCTCGTGGGGCCCAATGGTGCAGGCAAGACGAGTCTCCTGCGCATCATCAAGGCGGCAGCAGACCAGCAGCGAAGCGGCGCGCCACCTGTCTCTCCAGGGCGTCTCCTCCACACGGTCCGACCCCTCGACCTCTCCGTTGCCGCAGGCGACACTTCGACGGGCTGCGCGAGCGCGACCGAACTGCGCACGGCTCGCCAGCGCTATCTGGGTGGTTTCGCCCCTACAGGGCAGCCTTGGAGCCGTGAAAACGAGGACGGACTCGAGGGGGGAGAAGGCGAGGGAAAAGAGATACAGGTGGGCGGTGAAATCGCCTTTTCGCATCCGGATTTGCGCGTCGGCCTGTTGAAGCAAGAAGGCCTAGAAGCTCTGACCGGCGCCGAAAGAGAGAGGACAGTGGAAGAAGAAGTGGAACGGGAGGCTCGCCGTCGAAGAAAAGAAATTGAAGCAGCGATCGAGACTGTCAGTGAGAAGATTGAGCGCCTCTCGCGTGGTGAGACGGTCGACGAAGGCGGGAGTTGGGACTCCAGTGAACCCCGAGATCCGCACGAGCCGGAAGCGATCCCAGGAACCCCCGGTCCGAGTCTCCAGAACCACGCAGACTGGAAGAGGAGAAAGTCGCATCGGCGGAAGCAGCAGGCGTGGGAGCCGCGACGTAGCTCGCGCGATGACGCGACAGGCCCTGACTCCTCTGACTCCTCGTTGCCGGCGGCGAGCGAGGGGACTGCGTCGTCGGCACGTCTCGCGTCTCTCCTCGACCTGCTGGCCTCTCTTCAAGAAGAAGAGCTGTCTTTGCACCCTTCGAAACACGACCTTTTCCTCCGTCAAGTTTTAAGCGAGACCGGCTTCGCGACGTCCGGGGAGCGGTCGCAGCCCCTGGGGGCGCTGAGTGGAGGGGGTCGCATGCGCGTGCAGCTTGCAAAGGTCTTGGCTAGCCAGCCCGACATTCTTCTTCTGGACGAGCCGAGCAATCATTGTGACTGGGCAGCCACGGACTACATTGCGCGTCTTCTCGCGCGTCTCCCCCATCCGCAGCTTCTTGTCTCGCACGACCCGCGTCTTCTTCTCTCTTCGCACGCTTCGGTTTCCCGGCGAGGCCTCAGCAACCGCGGGGAGGCCCGCGACTTGTGCTCACACGTCGTCGAGCTCGTCAGCGGGCGTTTGAGCGAGAAGGTTCCTGGCGATTTTGCGGTGTTTGAGCGCAAGCGGGACGCGTGGATGCGGCAGTGGATGGACCGAAAGGAAAAGCTCCAGGCCGAGCTGGAGTTCCACAGGCGACGCATGCACAAGTGGAGACTGATGGAGCAGACGGAAGGGAACAAACTCGCCCGGAAACGCGGAGGCGAAGGCCTCAAGCTGCGGACCGGCGAGGAAGAAGAAAAGATCCAGGACTTGGAGAGACAGCTAAAGGACGAGGCGCAGCGCGAACCGCCATGGGAAACGTGGAAGAAACAGCGAGGCCAGGGCTTGCGAATTCCATTCGCCGAGGACGAAGAAGAAGGCGAAATTCTCCTCCGGATCTCCAGAGCCAGCGTCGGCTACTGGGCAGAGGAAGACGACACGCGCGAGCGAGAAACGGCGGGCGCTCCAGGCCAAAAGCCGGCGGACGACGCAGCCAGCGAAGAGGGCGAGGAAGGCTCAGGCGAATATGAAAACGTGGGCAGTATGGCCGAATGCGACGACACGAGAGAAGGAGGCGCCCTCGAGCCTCGGCGAGCGGACGAGAGCGACAGGGAGACACGTGGAGATGCACCAGGCGTTTCGGGGCGGGCGTTCGCAGGGCGGAGGGCGTCGCATGCGGCCCAGCCCGAGGAAGGCTCTGCGGAAGTCGCCGGAGTGCGGCGAGGACGGAGCGAGTCGCAGGAGCGCCACGCCGTCCTCGAAGGCGTTGATCTCACCCTTCGGTCCGGCTCGCGCGTCGCCATTGTCGGCCCGAACGGATCAGGCAAGTCCACGCTTCTCAAACTGCTCGCAGGCCGCTTCCGCGTGGCCAATGCGGAGCTCGGAGGGGACGGCGAGGCGGGGAGGGCGGAGCGCGAAGGCGGCGAACGGGCGTGTGGAGACTCAGGGCGCCGGAAAGACGGGGGGAAAGCCCTTGGGGGGGCGTGGGGTCGGTTGCGCGCCCGGCCGCAGCAAGAGACGGTGGTTCTGCTGTCTGGCGAGCGGCATGTTCCAAAGCAAGTCGAAAACTCCATTTGTCTTCTTGAGCAACACCGCGCGGACATCCTGCCGCTTCACCTGACGCTCCTCGAGGCTCTGCGCTTTCTGAGGCGGCGGTACGCGCCCGACGGCGGGGGGACCGAAACGCTGGACGCGACGCAGCGGCCGACACGGCGGCCGCAGCCATGTGAGGACGAGAACGCGCTTCGCGCGATCTTGGGGCGCCTCGGATTCAAGGGGAAGGAAGTCCACAAGCGAGTGTCTGTTCTCAGTGGGGGCGAGAAAGCTCGCGTGGCTCTTGCAGGGCTGATGCTGGCCGATGCGCCCTGTCGCATTCTTCTCCTCGACGAGCCGACCAACCACTTGGATGCCTTTTCGGCTGCGTCGCTTCAGAAGCTCCTCGAATCCTTTTCGGGGGCGCTTGTCGTCGCGACTCACGATGCAGCGTTCGCTGCGAAGGTCGCCAACGAAGTTTTCCTCGTCGACCGAGCTGTGCAGGGTGCGGCCTCCGCAGAGGCGGGCGCCCACGGCTCTCTCCGCCCGCTGGCCAGCGCTCTACAGTGGGAGGAGAAAAGGGAGACACGTGAGGGAAGCGATGGAGACAGCGAGGGATGCGACGGAGACAGCGAGGGGGGGAACCTTTCTGCGGCCCCGCCCGGCGAGGCAAGCGCCGTTCAGGGGCGAGGTCCACTTGGGGCAGAAGACGGGACGGACGGAGGCCGAGGCGAAGCAGAGGGAGGAGAGGGAGGAGAGGGAGGAGAGGGAGGAGAGGGAGAAGGCGAGAACGGAGGCGACACTCAAGGTGTGGAAACCGAGGCGGCAAAGAGACACTCGGGTGTCGCGGCGACTGAGAGCGAGGATCGCGGGAAGCAGGCGTCGATCCAGAGATCCATGGACTCGTGGACAGTCGGATGGGTACGGGAAATGCGCCAGCAAGGATGGAGCCCGATGGCTTCCCTCCTGTCTGCGCCCACGTTTCATTCGCGGCCAGGCGGGAAAAGAAAAATGTCTGAGAAGAAAAGAAAAACGTTCGGCGGAAAGGGCGCTTCCGGAAGAGTCAAAGGCGTGAAGAATTTGAAGAGGTGGACCGAGTAGCTGGGGCTTTGCGTGTATTCGTTTGAGAGGAGTTGTTTTGGGGCATGTTTAGGGCCGGACGTTCAGGTCACCACATCTCCTGTTTCGCGTGGCAAGCCCGGTGCCTTTTTTCAGTCGACGGCGTGCGTATTTCGACGCGCTTTTTCGCCGAGGAAACCATGCAAAAATTTCTTAATGCAGGGGACGAACAGACTCGCCTACACAGCCTCGACGCATCGGGTAGCCGGCTTGTCGCACGTGGCGTAGCACCTGTGTGCGTTCGTGGGTACCTGATTTCTTGAGTTGTCTCCACTGTCACTTGTCTTTTCTTTGTCTGTCTGCCACCGCTCTACCGGTCTTTTATCTAGGGGAAGGGCCATGTGTCTAGCGACCTCTGAGTCCGTGCATGCAATCGTCGGCCTCATTTCCTGTTTCTTGTCGAACCGTGCCCACTTCGCCACTGCTTCCGCGTTCCTGCTGCCTATGTAGACGACTGTGCCTCGCTAGAGGGCTGTGTGAGCCGTCAGATTTCACCTCACTTTCATCGATGGAGGGAGGAACCACCGAGAGCCAGACAGAGGGAGTGCGTAGAAAGGGAACGAGAAGCAGAGACATAAGGTGGAAAAGCTTCAGCTGCTGGAACAGGAGTGTAGTGACAGCGAAAGGGAGCTCAAGCGAGAACATGAATGAAGAAGAGAAGACGCCTACACAGCACAGAAAAGAGGGAGCAAGAGGCGTGACGAGCAACACACAGACATCACAAAGTGCTGCCTGGCGCAGCTGCAGTCTCATGCTTGGCTTCTCCAATATCTTTGTCCGGATGACAGAACTGGGACACAAATCCTACAGGTGCTTGCATGCGTGATATGCAGAAGTTTCCTCAGCTCCTCTCTCGGCTTTCTTCAGCAGTTGTCATGTTTCCTGAAAAATGTTTCTCCGAGTGTCACCCCAGAGGGCCCGCAGAGGGTGAGGCTGCCCTACTTCTACAAACTGGCCGATTCCCGTCACACGCGGGAGCGAACAGTCGCGGGAACGACTTTAGGTCCGTTGGTACAACGCAGCAGACCTCCCGCGACTTAACTGAGTGAAGTACTACAAGGCAGGACATTAAGGTTATTCCGCATGGGTTATGAAAAGAGGTTATGAAATAAGTGGGATATATGCATTGCGGATGGCACTCATCTTCACATTCAAAGACAACTCTTCCTTCAGCAACACAGCTTGCTCGAACGCGCCCTTCTTGAGTCGCTTTCCGCTCCTCTCTTTGTGTGTTTGTTCCTTTCGCTTCCCCTCATTTTCCCACTGTTCCTATCAACATCGGCAGCCGCTCTGGTGCGCTTCTCTCTGCTGCCGTTCGTTGCCACACATCTATGAGCTATCAGTCCCTCAGCACTGGTTCGCGTAAGCAGCGTTCGAGTGTGGTGCCGCATCTCTCTCCACATCTCCTCTTTGCTGTGTTTCGCCTCTCTTGCCTGCTGAAATGAGGTGTTTGTTCGCCATCTCGAGTCCCTGGATTTCCGCTCGTGGACAAGACAGGCTCGACCTCCTGGCAACGGCATCTGCTTGGCGCCGGAGAGCCGCACAGGCCCGCCACTGTACATACACCCGAGGCTTCCCCTGTTGTGGAAAAGGGCCTGTTTCGGTCTGGACCGCTTAGGGCGGAAAAGGAGGCGCGAATGAAAAGTTTCTGGGGCAGCCTCTTTGTTTTTCGCGAAACCCAAAGGACGAGCCCTACACAAAAACGGACCCGCCCGCCGAGCAACGATTCCGTTCACAGCTGCATGCAGTCTCTCCTGCCTGCACGAAACCGCGCCGTGAACGGCTCGCGGATTTTTCGGGTGGATCTGGACAACAGAAAAGAAATGAGAAGACGTGTTTTCGAGCGAAGGGGACGCTGGCGATGAATTGCGTGCCCGCTTCGGTGAGGAGCATCGCCAGAAGAAACACTTCCGCCATCGCCCTCCTGTGCCGCTTTTTGACCGGCTTCAGTTGCTGTCGCTGTTCGTTTTCCCCGCTCTTTCGGTCTTTGCCTCTGTCGATCCAAGCGCGCTTCTTTCCCGGTCGTTTGTTGCAGTCAAAGTTGGCTGGTTCTCGTTGTTTCCTCGAGGAATTTCACTCTTTACTCTCCGTCTCCCGTGCTCGTCTTCGCCTCCGCATGCCTCGTCCCCGCCGAGCGCACTCCCCGTTGCTGCTCACCTTCGCTTCGTGTCCCCGTGTTTTTTCTTTCCTTTGTCTCTTTTCTCAGGACCGCAGTCATCCCGTTTGCACAGGCCGGGGTCTCCGTTCCGGTCGAAACGCTCTGAAGTTGAGTGTGTTCTGTCCCTGGTTTCTGACAGCCGGCGGTCGCAGTTCTTCCCGCGGCACTCTCTGCCTTCCCGTAGGCGAAACAAAGATCCTCTCCTGCCGCAGTCACGACTGTTGCTTCCGGAACGCGTGACGTCTTGCGCTGCCTCTTCGCCTCGTCTTGCGTTCCACTTTTCTGCTTCGACCCCTCACTCCCAGCGTGGGGAAGACGGAGAGCTGCGGGGCGAGAACCGACGACAGGGGAAGGAATGTCCGTGCAGCGCCCAGAGGGTGGCAACGCCCGCCCCGGGCAGTCGCCAGCGACGTCTCCCGGGATCCCTGTGGCAAACCCCTCAAACTCGCTACGTTTCCAAGGCCCGGAGAAGGGAGACGCGGAAGGCGCTCAGAAACTCCATCCTCCTTTTGCCGCCAGCCTTTCGTTCCTTTCTGGGGGCGCTCCAGGCGCTGGGATCCCCCAGGGCGTCCCTCCGACTCTGGGTGTCCCCGCGGTCGGCGGGGTGCTGGCTGCCGTTGGAGCCCAGGCAACGGCTGCCGGGGCAGCGCCTGCTGGAGGTGGAAGGCCAGGAGACTCCAGGCGGTCCAGCACGCCCGATGGAGTCGGCTTTCTTCCCTCCATGCAGATCTCGAGCGCGGCCTCTCCTCTGTTTGCTGCTCCCTCTGGGCTCGTTTCCGCGAACGCACCTAGCCAGTTCCGAACTCCTGCCGTCGGAAGGCTTCCGGGCATCTCCACTGTCTTGCCTGGTGTCGTTCCCCACGTGGTGTCGACTCCAGCAGTGAGGCCCTCGGAGGGAACTGTGCGGGTTGTCGTGCCGCCGGCCGTGGTTGGGGGAGTGGCGGGGACAGTCCCCCTCGGCTTCAGCGCTCCCAGCTCCGCAAGGCCGCTCTTTGACGCCGTACTTCCGGCGTTCAATCCGGCGGCAGCTGAGTTGCTCGGCAATGCCCATGGCCGCGTCATTGCTTCTACCCTGTTGAACCAAACCCGCGGAGACGCACATCTCCTCGCCATACGAAAAGCGCCGACCTCCACGGCGTCTCCATCTCCCGCCTCGGCTCCACCCGCGGGAACAGGTGTCGCCGTCGCCCCGTTTCGCCCGCAGCCCCTGCCAGCCAAGGGACCAGGAACCGTCGGCGCCGCGTTCAATGCTCCGGCCCCCGCAGGATCTTCGACGCCTACCGGACTGCCTTCGCCGAAGAGCGTGCAAGATCTCGGCTCAGCTCGCGTGCAGAGTGGGCGTCACCGCGTGGAGACACCGACTGCGCTGTCGGAGTCCGCTGTCGGCGCCATCCAGGCCCCGACCCTCCCGGGGGCTCCACGGCCCCACCTGGCCTCGACGTTTACCGCTGCAGACCGGGAGAAACCAGCCAATGGGGGGAGTGGTCAGCTCTCTGTTCGTGCGAACCCGGTGACGGAGACACAGGAGACCCCTGGGATTTCGTCGGCACCCCTCTCCGGACGAGGAGCGAGTGGAACTGAGGCTGGCGCAAAACCCACTTCTCGCTGGTTTCCTCAGGCACTCTCTCCGGCCGGTGTCCGGCCTCCCCCATTCCTTTCCGGCGCCAAGAGCCCTCCTTCCTCTGTCCCTTCTTCTGTCCCTTCTTCTGTCCCTTCCTCTGTCCCTTCTTCTGTCCCTTCCTCTGTCCCTTCTTCTGTCCCTTCCTCTGTCCCTTCTTCTGTCCCTTCCTCTGTCCCTTCTTCTGTCCCTTCTTCTGTCCCTTCTTCTGTCCCTTCTTCTGTCCCTTCTTCTGTCCCTTCCTCTGTCCCTTCTTCTGTCCCTTCCTCTGTCCCTTCTTCTGTCTCTTCCCCTGTCCCTTCTTCTGTCTCTTCTTCAGCATCTGCTGCTTCTGTGACGGCGGACAGGCCGGCGACTCTCGCTTTAGGTCGCAGTTCAGCCACTCCTGCTGCCGAGCCTCCGTCGCTGCCAGCTTGCGGGTCTGCGGGGGCTTCGGCTCCTCTGGCGCCTCCACAGCAGCCCGTGGAGTCTGAAGCACGAGTGCGTCAACGTCTTCCGCTTTCGAGCGACTCCTCCCCAATCTCCACTTTGTCTTCGTCTTCGTCTTCTTCGTCTCTGCCTTCCTTATCACTTTCTGTGTCTGCCTCGCAGCCTGTTTTATCTTCTGCATCGTCTCCGGTCCCGTCGGTTTCTTCGGCGTCTCCGGGTCTTCCGGCCATGAGCGCCCGAAGCCGGGCGTGGTTGGCGCACGACAGAGCCCACGGGACGCTGTGGGGTCGGTCGCGGGAGGAGTACGCGGCCTTGGAGCGGTCTCTGCCGCCTGGGATCTCCGTCTATGAGGCGACGGCGGAACCGCGTCGCATTGCAGATGCGCGTCTGAGTCGGCAAACGAGCCTGGGAGAGAGCGAACTGCGGTGCGACCTGAGCTGCCCAATCTGCATGGGGATTTTCCAGAACGTCGTCGTGGTCAAGGACTGTCTCCATCGATTCTGCGCCGACTGCATCGAGAAGTGCGTGCGCACGGGCCTCCGCGAGTGTCCCCAGTGTCGCATCCACGTGGCGAGTCGCCGGGCCCTTCGCCCCGACCCCACATTCGAGCGGATTCTCAACAAGCTGTTTCCCGATGTCCGCGCCTTTGAGGCGAAGAACACGGAACTCATCACGCTGTCGAATCTGCGCATGCGCACGCCCAGTGCGCGCTTCCTGGCATCCCCCGGCGGGAAGCACGGTGGAGGGGCGGAGGACCACGAGGGCGAGGAAGATGAGAGCCGCGGTGGGGGGCGAGGGGAGGGCGCGCGCGGCAGAGAGGAGGAGGACGACGAAGAGGACGAAGACGAAGACGACGACAACGGAGATGAGCGAGGCGAGCGATTCGAGGCGAGCAGAGAAAACAGCGACGAGAGCGACTCCCTCTTCACAACCAGTCGCAACCGGAGACGCCACCGGCAGAACCAGCAGGATAGACAGCGGTCGGGAAGGCGGCAAAGGCCGTGCTCGAGAACGTCGCTGCGGTCGTCGCTCTACTCCCTGCTCTCGTCCACCTCCCTTCCGTCTGCCAAGTCCAACACGGGCTCCGTCCTTTCCTCTCTTGTTCGACTCCGCTCGAAGCCACTGCCGCCGTTTGTGGGGTCCGACGGCTGTCTCGTGACTGCCCAGGGCCAGCGCCTGACCACTCAGTCTTCCTCCCTTTCTTCGCTTTCTTCTCGCTCCGCCGAATGGCTCGCCGGCGCTGCGGGGCGGCCGCTCCCCGGGCCTGGTCTCCGTGGGGAGCTTCTCGCCGCGTGTTTGCGTGGGTGGGGCGACGAAGCAGCGACTGTCTCCTCCAGCCTCGCTGGCGTGGGTGGGGCGAATCTCAGGGCCCTCCTGAGGCTCCAGAGGCAGGCGCTGCGACGCAAGAGACAGGAAATCGACGCGCACCTCGCGCGCGTCCCTACCGACGGCCGGCTGCACTTCGAACTCCTCCCGGACCCCTCTCTGCCGCGCTTGCCGTTTTTGCCACGTCGCCGTCTCTCGACGCAGAAAGCAGGAGACATCACGGTCCTGCAACTCGCCAGATACGTCGCCACACAGCTGGCGGAGTCGACGCTCATGAGTCTGCCGGCGAGCAGTTCGGCTTCGACAGACCGCCGCGTCAATTCCGATAAAAGCGCAGCTTCGGAGACGCCAAGTCTGCCGTCATCTGCTAGCGTTCAGCTTCTTTGTCAGGCCGGCGCCGTTTCGAGCGCGTCAAGTTTGCCTCCCACTCCTGCACAGACGAACGCAGCGGCTCGTTCCGCGACTTCTCTGGTAGCTGCGGCGTCTCCCTTGGGCGGGAACTTGCGAGGCGGCGACTCGGGCCTCGCAGGGGGAGCTGAAGAAAGGGACCTGGGGCGAGGCACGAGCCAGGGGGGACCGGCGGCGAGCCTTTCTGGGTCGGGCGAAGGTCTACAGATTCGTTTTTATTCGAAGGAACACCGAAAACCGTTCAGTCCAAACCTAACTCTCGCCGCCGTCCACCAGTGGTCCAGAGCCCTCAGCATGCAAGTCCTCGTTTTGTATTACACGACCCGGCCGTACGGCGATGCAGGCGGGGGGGTTCTCGGCGGCACTCGGGGGTTCGTCGTGGACCTTTGGGGGCCCGGGAAGAAGGGGACTGTCTCCGGTGCGACTGGCGAGGGCAGTGCAGGCGCAGAAGGGGTCCAAGGCGGCAAGAGGCGCAGAACGAGCAGTGGAGTTGGAGGCAAAGCTGAAGGCGGAGAAGCTGAAGAGAAAAAAAACGCGGCAAAACCAACAGCGGGGGAAGACACGTGAGCGACGACGGGAAGGAAGACGAAAGGCGAAGCGGACGCCGGGGGCCTGAAGAGAAGACCCGAGCGAGGGGGGTGGACCAGGCGAAAGCAGTGGGAGGCGCCGAGGTCCACAAGAAAGCAGAGGAAGAAGCAAAGGCCGTAGGGTCGGAGCACCAAAAGACAGATGGCCAGAGAGGGGAGGAAAAGGGAGAGAACGAACAGACACTCTGTGAGAAGGCTGGAGCCAACAGCCACCTTGGCGTCGGAGGGGAAAGTCGACGCTGAACGCAGATTCTCCCTTAAGCATCGGAAAACCCGAAACACACAATGCGGCGGGGGCTTCTGTCTTTGCGGGGCCCTCTTCGGGTCCTGCCGCCATTTCGAGTTCGTCTACCTTCTCGCCGCCTGCACCGTCAGCCTCTTCGCTCTCAGCGGCAGTGAAGGACGGCGAGTCTTTCTCGTGTGCCCAACAGGCGCCAACGGATGCTACGGTAGTTGTCACTCACTATGCATGCGCCGGCTGACCCACGGGTCGCGCACACAGGCACGGCGTCAGGTGTCTCCGGTGCGTGCCTCGGTTTGTCTTCGGCCCCAACCCTGGACAAGGCGGAACCTGAGCGCCCCTCCTGCAGCAGCGCAAAACGGGGAGATCCCCTAGCGCTGTTTCGATGTCTCTGCTCCCCCGGGGGCCCGCAGTTTGCCGTCTCGCTCGACCCTCCCATCCTGGCGCAATATGGAGAGTCGGCAGGAGGAAGGAAAGAGCGACGGAGAGGCGACGAGCGCGAAGGATAGGCCGAGACGGAAAGATGAAGGCGAGGGAGAAAGAAAGTCGAACAGTTTTAGTGAAACACCAGAGAAACGAATGGGAGGCCACGAGGAGAGAAAGGGGGTTCGACATACGTATGTGTTCTAGGTGAGGCGTGTCTTCGCACCGAGAGGCGATTGGGAGCCAAAACAGGCAGCGAGGGGAGGGGCAAACCTGGTAGGGTGAGCGCGGGAGGCAAGTCTAGAACTAGTGTCACTCCGACACGCAGGAGATACAAAAGGGGAACAACGCAGAGGAAACTGTTTCCCATTCAAGCAAAGCGTTTTCGGCAGAGTCGTTCCTTCTGTTACGTGTCCTGCCCGACGTCTTCGCTGTCCGCTTCTCTCCGTGTCCTCTTTTTTTTCGGTCTCCATGGCTTTGCCTGCGTTCCGCCAACTCTGTGCCCCGGCTGTACTGGGGCTACCCAGATTCTGCCGTGCGTCGCGTACATCCCTTTGAGAAGACTAGCATACGGTTGCCACTCAATTTGTACGCTCTGCACACTCCACAGAAATAAGCCAAGAGTGAACCGGTTTGCAAAGTGATTTCTTTCTTCCACCTCCCAAGGCCCTTTCGTCACGCCTTCCCTTTGTTTCAGAATGAAGAACCGTTTGCGGAGCTTCCGTGTCCTGTTCTCGAAAAAAGGATCGTGCATTGTTATTCGCCTCGGTCTGACTCCGCAAGGAAAAACTCGGGGCAAGTAAGACAGATGGGCACCTTTCGTCGCCAGCCCTCTTGTCGAACGCGTTTTCCCCAGGCGCAGCATCTGTGACGTATATTTTTCGATAGGTGCACAGCTCGTTTCGATGCAGAAACAGTGAGCCTGATGCAGAGCAACGTGAAAAAAATAAAGTTCTTTTGCACTTCCTCCAGCTACTTTAACCGGGTTTGCTCCGATTGTGGTACGAAACAAGCAGAATGCAGGTCGTGCCTCCTGCGCTATAGGGATGCCTTGTGGCGAACGAAATCGAGCAAGTGTCGGAACCGGCATAGGCGCAGAGCACGAACTGGAGAGGCAATGATGAACGTGACCTCTCCAGGACCAGCAAGCCGAAGAAATGCTGTCCCTCGAAACGAAGGGAGTGCGCTCTCCGGTACTCATCTCACATACGCCAACGAGGCACAAGAGACATGTGGCCTTGCACGCTCCTGAGGAAGAACGGGGTGATAATGTATAAGAAAGCACGTTTTCCTGTCTCGGTTCAGACAAGAGTCACTTTCAGAGACGAAAGTTGATGCAACACGAAAAAGCAATTATTTTCTCTGCAGAGAGGATCAGAATTGCCTCAGCACTCCTTCCTCTTTTCCCAGTCGCCGTAGGTTGCAGGTTCACTTCTTCTGCCGTGCTTTTACACAGAGACAGAGACCACCCTGTATTTGGGTAGAAACCTGCTAACCTCTCTGAGTCTACCTGAGGACGTGCAGCGGTGTCAGCCGAAAAAACAATTTCAAAATCGATATTGCTCCCCATGGCGAAGATGGCATTGTTCGGCGGCAATCTGGCCTTAGCTGGCTGCTGCTTGGCCGGCGCCGGGTTGCCGAAATCGAGCCCCGTCCGACTCCCCAGGAATTCCTCGTCGACACCGTGGTCGTACAAGAAACAACAGGGAGGCCCTTTGGCAACGGAATCACCTGGTTCTTCGTTTGTGTCCGGTGTTGCGACCACTTTTATTCTCTCGTCGTTTCTCTACCCTACCTTTCTCCTGTCCCCTGAACTACGTCCCTCACCCTGACGAATACGCTGACGCTTCACGTTTGCATCCACACCCATTTTGCGTCGCTATACCTTTCCACACACTTTTCCGTCATTGTGCAGACTGTCTGTGTCTAGGCTCCTTTGTGCCTGCGTCGCCTCCCCTATTTGCACGTGTCTTCCCGTGGCTTGCTCTCTACCGTCTCGCGCTCTTCTTCGCTCTGCTGGTTCTTGTTCCTCTGACAAGGCCGCGACGATTTCCGCCGCTAGGCCTGTCTCTGTTTCTTCTTGCGCGGAGGCTTTGGCTTCTCCCTCTAGCAAAATCACGCAAGTGTCTCCTTTCTGTTCCGCCACATCGTCTCGCCCCTCGCCGTCCCGGCCCCCGTTGCTGGCACAGCTCATCCTGCTGCCTTCTGGGTTGTCTCCGACCTTCTCTCGAGTGCTAAACATCATCTCATTGCCGTCCTCTCTTCTCGTTTCGGGCTCCTGCTTTTCATGCTTGAGGATGCTAGCTAGAATGCCGTCTCGCGTCACGTCCCTTATTCTTCCATCTTCTTTTTCTCTTCTGAGGATCCCCCTCAAAATGCTCTCCTTCACGCGCGTTCGCTCGCTTCTTCGCTCCTCCTCTCGTTCCCGCCTTTTCCTGTTTTCCGTCGCCGTCATCCAGCTTCGTCTTCTCGGCGGTTTCCCTTTTCTCTCCTTACCTCTCTCTTTCTTTCCGTGCCTGCATCCGCTGGGTGAAACCAGATGCGTCGCCGAACCCCCTTCATCTCTACTGGTGAACTCTGCTTCTTTTTCGTCTTCTCCCGGAGTGCCAAAGCGAGCTGGGGAGTACGTTCGTGGCCGCAGGAGCCGCCGCCGGTGGTTTCGAGTCGAAGACGAAGAAGCGCTCTGTGCACCAGGAGGGGTGCATGAGCCAGGAATGTGGCACTGAGGAAGGGAGGAAGAGAAGGCCGAAAGCGAGAAGCACTTCTGCGACTTAATGGCGTCTTCCTCTCTTCTCTGCGCAGTGTTTAAGCCTTTCGAAGGCGCCTCACACGCGTCGACCTTCCTGGCCGACGTGACAGATACAGCCGGTGTCTTTGTGTTTTTCTCCTCTAATGAACGGGCTCTTGCTGACCAGCGCTCTGCGTTTCGCAAAGCCTGGAAAAGGACAATTTCTCTAATCCTGTCCGCTGGCAACACTCCCAACTGGACCTCATCCTCCGACGGGCGTTCGCCTGAAGCCCGAAGCGTCTCCTTTCGCAAGTAGAGGCTGAGGGGAGAAACACTGGTTTTCTTTTGAGTTTGGCACGTTCGACGACTCGACGCCATGTCTAAGGACCCGTAATTCTTACTCGACGAGCTTGTACTGTGAGGATGACTGCTTCCCGTGTGCATCGTACTCAACAATGAACTATTGATTGTGCTTTTGTCTGCGGTTTCCGCCCCCGCGGGCAGCGAAGGCAACCCCTGCGAGTGCCGGGGTTGGGCTTCCAGGCAACCCACAAGCTCGTTGATGAGGGGAACAACGAGATAGTTAATGAAGCTACTTTGAGATTTGTGGAACTCTATCTCCGGAGCTTTTCTGTCGCACAACGGAGAGACGGGGAGACCCGCTTTCAACTCTGCGTCTCCCTGACAAGAAAAACACAGGACAAAAACAGAGCAGGAGAAATCGTGAGAGCAACACTCTCGCGAGCAGAACGAACAAGAAAACACGGGCAGACGCGGAAGAGAAGCACGCCTGGATTTGATACGGCCCACACCCTCACAAAAAGAAGATTCCCGCCTGAGTACATTTATCTATATCTACGTATTTTCTATCTATGTACATGTAAACATAGTCTCGGTCGTATACTCAGTCTTTCGAAGTCGCTCTTTGCGACCAACAGGGGTCGGTTACAGGGATGCAGCTGCACAGTCTTACACACGTGTTGTGGTCTCTGGCGTGTTCCTGTCCCGTGTTTCTATCTCAAATGGTGGCTATCTATCTACTGGCTCTATCTGGAAAGATAATTTCAAGTGGACTTCGCAAACACGACACACACTGTTGAATCGCCTGCATCTTTTCTTTCCACCCCATGCAGCCATCTCGCCACCTGTGCAGCAATATGTGCACCTAATGGCCTACCTGCCTCTTTTTCTCTCAGGGCCTCATGTATCGTCTCACGCGCATGAGTATAGAAATATATATATATATATATGTATATCTGTGCACGTAGACGTGGAGAGAGGCATATGTAAATGTTCACCGACGTTTTTCGAGCCGTGTATGCATTTGTGTTTTTGTGTCGTGGCGTGAGTATGGGAATATATATTCACCCTAAATTCCCAGCGCCTTTCGCCTTCCAGCTTTTCAGTTCCCACTGTCTTTCTCTGTTTTTTACTTGGAGAAGGAATTCCTCGGTGACCCTCATCGACCATTTGTAGTGTTGGTCCCACTCGAGTGCAGCGTGGCCGATATCTCCGATCTTTATGCACAGTTTCTTCATCATCCACCGGTCCTCCTCATTCGTGGAAAAGTTAAAGGAGCGGCTTTCTCGTCGAACTCGCACAGTCGAGATCGTGCTGAAGTGCTGGCTCATGTCGGTCGCGAGAATCAGTTCGATGAGATGCTTTCGAAAATACCGGTACTCTGCCGGAGTTATCCCCTGGACGAACAGTAAAGACAGAAGAAGGGGAGAACAATGTGTAGGGAGCAAATCACCGGACCCATCACGACGTATGGAACACAAAGAGCACAAAAAACCCACACACCGGTTTCATGGCTGTATATAAACGTATACGGGCGATCCGCAACCGTGTGCCATTACCCACCTCCAGATCTGCGTGCCCATCTCCTGTTTTGCCCTGCCTAAGTATTCTGGTTTCTCCGCACACGTGTCCGAGTACACACGCCACCACACGCGCATGGCCCCTGGCATCTGGATCTGAAGCGGGAGCAGTATCTCCGGCGCGATTTCTCTGTTGTCTGTGTTTTTTTCTCCCTGAGTGTGTGCTTTCTGCCGTCTCGGCTTCTGTTTGTCGCTTTCTTTGTTCTCTTTTCTCTGCGTCTGCAGTGCCTCTCTACTCCCCACCTTGAGAACGCTGCTCTCGCCCCCTTTGTCGTTTTTGTTGGTTGCGGCAGCGTAACATGTCAAGGTGCGGAACGTGATGTAGGCGTGATAGTTCTCGAGCACCGCGTGGTCATTGTAAACGAGAGCAATCGGCTGATTGGTTGCCACGAGGAAAGCGTTGTTGAATCCAGGATGCCCGACGTCATGGCCTAGCGCGGCGAAGCAAAGAATTGTTTCGTCGTCGATCATGCGAGCTGCTGCGTCCTGCGCGCCGCGGTCACTTTTTGGATATCGTTCCCCTGTCGGTTCTGGCGAGTCTTGCGGAGACGTCGGACGCGGGCGGCGCCTGCTCTCCTCACTTTCCTTCCCGTCTCGTCCTGCGGGCCCTGTGAGATCCCTCGGCCGCCCAGCGTCTCCTCTCAGAAACGCGTCTGCGGCTGGAAAGGCTTCCGGCCCCGACTCCCTCCCGCTGTCTCCGTCGCGTGCTTTTCGCCGTTCCCCCTCGCATCCACCACGGCAAGATTTTGCGCGCCGGTCTCCGAATTGGCTCCCGCAGTCCCGGTCGACAGTAACGGTTTTCACATCATCTTCCTCGCCGTAGATTCCTCCTTTCTCTCGCGCGTCGTGGCCGATGGCGTGGAAACTCCCTCCTGGGTCTCCGTCGGAGCCGTGAGGGGTGGGCGCCTGCGCACTCTGGCTCGGAGAGAACCTCAAGTACCGGGGTCGTGAAGGAAGCGGAGAAGGCGTTCTTCTGCCTGCTTCACTCCCGTGCGGTGCTGAGGCTTCGAAAGAGAGCGACGCACAGCGTGTGTGCCCAGAAGACTGGGGGTGACTGAGAGAGGAGAAGGCAGCGCCGCTCACGCTCTGCCCCTGAGAGGCCAGAAGCCGCGCTGGTGGCTCCCATGCGCTTTTCTCTGGTCGCGTTGGACAGGCGGAAGTCGCAGATGCGCGAAACGAAGGCGGAACTTCGGGGGAATCGGGCTGAGACTCGGGTCCCGGTCTCGCCTCGCGGAAAGACTCCAACGCCGTTGATGCCGGCGTGCTGCGTGGATTCGAACCGGAAAACGAGGGGAGTTGACTCGAAGAGAAGTCGGACGGGAACGCACACGCTGTCTGGGTCTCCACATCGCTTCGCTCCCACGAATGGTCAGTTGGCGGACTGCGGAGCGTCGCTTTCTTCTTCGCCCGCAAGGAACAACGCGCGGGCCATGGACTGAGACCCGCGGTTCGAGACAGGAAAACCGACAGGTGCGCGACAGTTGCCGCGTGGACGCGGTTGTGATAAAGATTCGGCAGATACAGACTCTGGAGATTCTGCAGGAACGAGCCGAGGGCGGCCTTGGAGCAGCGCAAATGTCCCTTCTCTCGGTGGGGAAGCAGAAGGTGGAGGCCGACGGCGACGAGGACCTAAGACGCGAAACGGGCACGGGAACGCACCAACAGACCCCTGATAGGCAGACGCGAGTGGAGCATCGACAACGGTTCGTGCATACTCCTGTGTTTATTTAACAGCTGCACACGATCTGTTCAAAGCAGAGGAGAGACGCAATGCTGATGCTCCGGACCGCGTGCGACATTCTACGAGGAAGAGAGACAGAAGAGAGAGTTGGAAGAAGAAGTGCAGAGGGGAGAAAAAGATAAAAAGCATGGAACACCGGGAGGGCGAGAACACGAGGAAAACACCAACGGAAAGGAGGGAGTGGCGGGAAGGGGAAAAGCACGCAGAGGTGAAGACAGCAGCGAGAAGGGCGCGGCAGAACCCCTCGCGTACGTCGGAAAAACAGCGGGTCGCGAGAATCGAAGAAGAAAGTTAAGGGGAAGATAATCAAGCGCGGAGATAAGAGGCGAGGATCGGTGGCGTAACACCGTCGCGAGAGGTCTAGAAAGGAACGGTTTTTCATGTGTGCTATCACAGGTGCTCCTGCGTGGCTCTCTTATACTCCTTAAGCCTACATGTGATACGACGCAACTGCGATATTTCCCCAGTTGTTTCCTTTCCTCAGAGCTGGTCGCTCTCTACGCTTCTTGTCTCGTTGTGTCCTCACGTTTCCATTGCTCAGCGCATCGAGGGAAAACAGATCGAGTGTCCAGGCGAGGCCGACACGGGCAAGGCTTGCGGCAGGCTTAGGTCGTCGAAGAGAGGCGTCAAGGCAGACTTCACTCCTCGTGTCGAATTCTCCACTTTGCCACTTTTGTGGGTTTCCCTTCACGTTTTGTTCCTCCTCTTTCTCACTCGCAACCTCGGTGTCAGTCTGTCTTTCTAATGTTTCTCCTAACTCCGGCGACGAAAACATGCGCTGGTCGAAGCGGCTCACGAAATCTTTCCTTCCTTCTGTCTCGTCTTCCCCCTCTTCGGTGCTTCCACAGTGAGGCTCTCTACAGCCCTCGCGAGACGCGCTGCATGCGCCACCAGAGTTGATCCCGACCTCCTTGTTCATCTGGAGACTGTGATGTCTCAGTGATCTCTTTCGGACCTCGTCTTCGCGCGATCTGCCGGGGGCAGAATCGTCGTCAGGAACCAAGCAAAATCTTAGGTTTTTTCTCGCTGGTGAACCGAGCGAGCGTTTGCTTGTTTTGCTTTCTGTGGCATCCATGTTTGGCGGTTTCTTCTCCTCTTTCACTCGCTCTCTCTCTTCCTCTTGTGTCTGGTGCTGGCGTCTCCCTGCTCTTGGTTCCCACGGTTCTTCCCTCTGCTTTCGCCCCTCTGTTCCTTCGGTTAATTGGTTTACACTGCCCGTCGAGTACACCCTCTGGCTCTTTCTCACCAAAGAAACGGGGATTTCTCTATTCCTTGGTTCACGCGAAAACGGAAACGCGAGGACGCCGCGCGTCCCTCTCTCGTCGTTTTCTGTACTCGCTCTCTCTTCTCCTCTTTCTCTGTCTCGGCGAGTTGAAAGAGGCGCGCTTCGCCGCACAACAGAGGACCGGTCGCCAATGACTTCTTCAGCAACCCAACCTCCGGGGGGGAAAGCCCCATCCTCTCTTCCTTCTCCCCCTACTTCCCCTTCCTCTATCCCTTGTTCGCAGCCGGTTTTCGAAGGCGAGGCGAGACGCAGACCCTTTGAGTGAGGTGTTTCACGAGAGGGATTCCGCCTAAAGTGATATGGACGCACGAAAAGGAAGGATGGGCCAGTTAAAGACTCCGAGCGGGAGAGCGGGACAGCAGAGTTTCTCGCTCCCGTCGCCTCGTCCATGTGCTCGTCGTCCTGTCCTGCACTTTGTCGTGCCTCTCCTTCTTTCCTCCCAGGCGAGGAAAAACGACCGAACGCCCGTTGTTCCGTTCCTTCCGTTTCGGTCTCTTGCCCAGATAACGCACGACGCGAGTACGGAGCAGAAGGCATGAATCTCGGGGACAAGAGGAGATCCATAGCAAGGCCCGAGGGGGAGGGAAAGGAACGCCCAAGGCTTCGATAGTCACAGAGATCGCTCCCGCTTTCCCTAGGCGAATCCGACAGCTTCGGTTCGTTTCTTGAACTGTGCCTCGTCGTCCAGGGTGCCGCAGTTCGCCTTTCTTGTCTTGCGGACATCTCCGTCGCCCCTTTTCTCTTCTCTCCAGCTTCCGTATCTCCTCTGTTTTGTTCCTGCTCGCCGTCCGGTTCCGCGGCCGTCTCTCTCTCTGTCTCTCCTGTCCCTGCTCGGTTTTCCTCTCCCGCATCCTCCTTCTCCGCAGCTGACGGGGGCTTTGACCCGCCTGCGGCCTGTTTCAGCCGCGACCAGAAATCGCTCACCTGGTCTTCTGTGCCCTCGCAGTCTTCGCTCTCATCTCCCACTTCGTCTCCGTCGTCTCCGTCTTCTCGCGGGTCCTCCTGTAAGGCTGTGCATGCGCCGAGGACGCCGTGGAGACACGCGCCGGCAGCGGTCGCTGCACTTCCCACTGCATGCGCGTAGGCGTTTTCCAAGTGGCGTGAGCAGTGGAGATGTATTTCTCTCGGAACAGTTTGCGAATCCCACGTGACGGCGTAGATGTCTGTCCCAGAAGTCAAGACATCTAAACACTTTGTTTGCAAAGAACGAATGTGGGCGAACGAGAGGTATGTGTGGCGATCCAGACGGTACGTGTCCACCTCCGCTAACGTCGCCTCCATTGTCTTGACGAGCTCGGTGAGCTGCTCCAACATGTTTTTGCCGCTGAACGGCATGCGTCTCTTGCCCTCGTCGTCCGCCAGCTTCCGCGCGCTCGGGACGGGCGCGTTCCCTCTGGCAACTACGCTGTAGAACGTTTTCCGATGCATCAACTCGCTGAGGGATCCGCCTATGGCGCAACTCGCCATCACCAACCAGGTGGCGACGCCTAGGCACCACGCGAAGAAGAAGAGAGAGGAAGGGAGACTCAGGAAGCAGACGCCCAGGACAGTGAAGAGAAGAAGGAGAGCGAGGAGGAGAAAAACGAGCAGTCTGTGGAGATGGAGGAGCTGGCGGCGCCGAACGAGACACACAAGGTCAACAAAGACGCACCCCACAATCGCTCGCAGAAAAACCGCTGTAAGACACGTCTGCAGAGAGAGGGGGTGGACCTGAGGAAAAAACCAGATAGGCAACAGGGGAACAGAGAAACAAGCTCAGCAACACACGCAGAAGGGACGACGGATCAGACCACCGGGAAGCGAAGCAAAAAACGCGACGCCACACAGACGCGCCGAGACCGGCAGCCGGCTCACACCCCACGGCACCATGTGGAGGAACGTGTAGAAGCGAAGAGAAAACGTAAAAAACCAATGGGGAGAACACGGCTGCCCGAAGACCAAAGTCGAGCGAACCGAAACCAAAGGAGACGACGAGGAAAGGGCGCCTCCTCGAAAGGAAGAAGCCGCAGGAGCATAACATTCACACGGCAGAAAAGACGGAGGCGCAAAAGGAGGAAACTAGTGGGTTTCGACAAAGGCGAGCGGCATATATGCTGCGGTGGGACTGAACCTGCGCGAGGCCAGAAAGCCAGACTTTTCTTCATGATTTCACCGTTTTGGCTTTGTTTTTCCGGATTACTCGCCCGCGCTCTCCAGTCGCCCGACTCGGTGTCATCATTCCCCAATGGCGCGCGCTTTCTTGTAGACTCACCTGTCCCGTCGAGACTCTGCCGTCTTCCTCCCCTGGGCCTGCTCTTCTGTACTGTCCGTTCCCTGTCTCTAGCGCTTCAAGGGCAGCACGTTCGCGCCCTACAAGGTGGGAAGTGTGGCCGAGAATGATGATCGGCTTCAAAGACGAGAGGAACGTCGTGGAAGTTAGAGCCAGAGAGATGCACTTCTCTGTATGGGTTCTGATGAACGGAAGATGACTGGAAAACGTGAGGCCGAGCTGAAGAAGGAGCTCGCCGATATCGAAAGACACCCACAAAACCGCCATCCACGTGGGAGCAGAAGAAGAAGCCAAAGGCTCTGCTTTCGTCGGCAGTGCGTCGCTGCCTCTGTCTACGTGGTGTGGCAAAACGGAGAGGATGCCCTCTGGGTCCGACAGCGACACTGCTGAGAGGCGGCGAGGCATTCTTCGGCTCTTCTGGTGATGCAAAAACAGAGAGTCTCTGTGCGCCGGAATCACAAGCAAGGTGCTGCTGCTCCCTGCTTCTCCACTTCCCTCTCTTTCTTCCGGTCTTTTTCTGCTAAAGAGTGATCTCCCGGCTCTTCCAGTCAGTCGCGTCAAGCCTGGGTCCACCGACCGTTCTCTTCTCCTCCACACTGTCCCCGCCAACCTTTCCTCAGAGGCGCGCGTCGCCCGCTCTTTGTCGTCTGCGTTCTCTCGGACGCCTTCATCTCCCAGGCGTCTTCCCGTGCTTCGAAATGTTTCCCGCACAGCCTGCCGGTCATGCCGCGCTTGATCCCTTTCCTTCTCTCCCCTCGTCGGTCCCCCGAACCGGAGTCTTTCTTCCTCGCTTGCTTCACGAGTGCCCTCGGACCCTCCCCAGGGGCGGCGAAACGCCTTGCCTCTCTCTTCGCTCGCTCCCATGTCCACGCTGGAGCCTTCAGGATCCGCAGGCATTTGCGCAGGCGCGATGGCAGAAGGCCTCGAGACTCTCGCCTCAGGCGCACTGTCTCTCAACGCCGTCCTGGCGATTGTGCGGCGATGTGCGTCGCCCCCAATAGGAGTCGCTGAGGGATTCAGCCACCACTTTGGAAGGCCGGAGTCTCCGTCGGTCTCGAACGTCTTGCCTCGGTTCCACTCCCTCACGTCTTCCCGGCAGAAAAACGAGATATACTCGGGGATGTCATACATGAGGTTGAGGAGAATGAGGACGATGCCAATGGCGACGAGTCGCGGGCGGCGCATTTTCGCGAGGTAGGACCCATACGCTTGTTCCACTGCGGGGTCGGCGAATTCCAGGACAGGCCTGCGCTTCAGATAGAGAGGAACGTCGCGGGGCGTCGAGGCCAGAGAGAGACGCCTGCCGCCTCGCGAGCCCTCGGAAAGATGGCCCGAGAACTTGACTTCAGGACTTCGCCCTCGGTGGAGTGCGCCAGGCGACACCGCCTTCTGTGGGGGGGCGGCGGCCGGAGGCGACGGCGCGCGAGTTTCCTGCCGACGCGGCGAAGCGAAAAAACGAAACGAGGTAGTGGGAGAAGAGCGTCTGTGAGAAGCGGAGGACGCACCTTCGGAAGGCCGTTGCGAAGGCCCGCTCAACCGAGAAGTCAGCGAAAACAACGAATGGAAAACGCCCGAGCCAGGCAATCCTGACGACGAGGACCACGTTCGGGACCGCCGCTTGGGCAACAACTTCGCGTGTCCAGTGGCAACGACAGGAAGGAAGCGGAGCGACTGCGACGCCACCGAGAGGAGCTGGGTTGGCGTCGACCTCTGAGGGCCAGCCGGAGACAGGGAGACGCCGGAGGAGGAGATCCAATCCGTTTCGACGGGCTCCGGGGAAGGCTGGAGAGGCCGACAGAGCGCTGGAGACGCTGAAAAAAAAGACGAATAGTCTCGACCTCCACCCAGAACTCGGAAGCTTCTGTGTCGACGCAACGTGGGGGCTCTGCGAGATAACGGAGACGGGCGAGAACAAAGGCTGCTGATAATTACTCTGTGCAAAAAGGTGTGGAGGTCACTGGGCACGTGCAAACAGAAAGAGAGATACAGGTGCGCTTGCATATGTACGCTAGACGAGAGATTCACACCAGCCTCAAAGATTTGCCAAAACAGCGACTGTGGGGGGGGGGGGGGGGGGCGGGGGGGAGGGCCAAGTCGGTCAATAGAAAAACGAGAGCCCACAACTCCAGGCACAGCGTCGACACCTCGCTGTGGAAGCTCTTGGAGCGCTTCCGTTCTTTCGGGGTTTTTTCGTCTATGTTTGGGCGTGTGTCTGCCTTTGACACTTTGCCTGTTTCCGTGTTCACCTGTATCGCCTTTGTTCTCGGCCTGATAACTGTAGCCTGGATCTCCACGTTTGCACTTTCTTTTCTCTGTGGAGCAAGGGTGTTTTCAGCGAAGACCCGCTTTCCTGCATTTACCTGAAAGACGCTAGAGGGGACCGCAGCTGTCTCCGTGTCGTTCCGACTCGCCAGTTCAGCCCGGGCGAGACCCGAATTCTCCGCAGGCAGGCTGTCCTTGATCTCCCGCCGGCGGCTGTGGAGCTTCGCGGGAGGCCTCCGCCACTTACGGAGGTTCCAGCGCGCTGAGTCTCTGGGGACGCGCGGCTGAGCGCCGATGAAGACGAGTCGAAACACGCCTCCAGTCCCTCTTCGCGTGCATCTCCGTCTCGCTTTCTTCTGTCTCGCCGTCGCCTTCTCAGGCGTCCCGTGAAAGGGGGCGAAAAGCCAGTGCCTCGGGACGCAGGTAGGCCGACGTGCGGAGCCAGCCTCGCGAGTAGCTTCGCTTCGCCTTTCTCCTCGGTCCACTTGTCTTCAGCAAGCGAAGCTCGTTTGATCTCCGCTTGCTCTCCACGCAGGGTGCGCCTGCGTTCTCGAGACCCTAACCCCAGCCCTGCCCTCAAGGGGGCGCGGCTTTCCGCGTCTTTACGAAACTGTCCCTCCAGTCGATTCGCGGCCACTTCCTTCTCCAATTCAGAGCTCTCGCCTTTTTCGGAAGTCGTGTCTCCGTGTTTGCCTCTCCACAGCTCTCCAGTGCGTCCCCAGTCGCCGTTGCCTTCTCCGTCTAGCCGACGCCCTTGACGGGGTGAGCCGACGTGCTCAGAAGAGGCGCGGCGGCGATTTGTCCCAAAGCCTGTTTCTCCCTGTCGCTTGTTGGCTTCCTCGTCGCCCGCACCCCGAGCCTGCTGGTCCCCACCGCGCGAGGAGACAGGTGTCTCCGACCGTCCAAGACACTGTCGCTCCGGACTTGCTCCGCCATGTCTCGTTGTTGACTCGTCAAGTGCGGGCCCCCGCTTCCCTCCTTTATGAGATGTTTTTTCTTCCTCTGCGGCCTGTCTCCCTCTCCTTCCAGACTGCAGCGAAGGCGACCCCGTGGCGTCTTCGAAGCCGCGCCAAGGGAGTCGCCTTCGTCTCTCCGTCGCGCGGCGACGTGGATCTTCTTGCCTTCCGCCTACGGCGAGAGGAGACAGCAGGTGCGGAGCCGATGCACCTTTGCGTCTCCGCGGACGTGTTCGGAACGAGGGAGAGAGAGGAGCTGAAGAGCCGTCCGTCACGGCTGAAGGAGACACTGGGTAGCGCTGGCGAGTTGAGCGGAAGAGGGACGGCGTCGGCTCCTTCTCTCCCGCTCTCGCCCGTCTCCAGACGGCCTCTTCAGCTCGGTCCTTCTCTCTCGCAGAACCACTGGTGCTGTCTCCGAACTGCGGGGCGCTCCCGGCAGTGGATGGGGACAGGGTTAACGCTGTGCCGTCCTCCAAGGGAGACGTGAGGGACAGGCCTCCGGTTTTCAGCACGCCCCTTTTCAGCGAGGACGAGGGACACGAAGGCGTCTCCTCGCGAGAGGCGTCGCCGCGATGGGACGCTTGCGGCGAAGGATACAGTAGCGACCGATTGATGTCGACGAGGAAACTGTCCTCAACCCAGTTCTTCACAGCCCGGTACGCCGCGTCGATTTTGCTCAGAAGCTGAGAGGACGGCGAGGCGTTATGATCAACCGGAAGCTTCATTTCGGCCTCGGTCCGCCTTGGCTGGCCTGAAAAGAGCGGGCGGCCCTCGTGTCTCCGACACGGGTCTTGAGGGGTGGACGCCCTGTGGCGAGGAGACAGGAGAAGGGAGGCAGTCCCGGGGGGAGACAGCGAAGCGAGTGCGGGGTGAGAGAGCGCTCCTTGAGAGCAAGCAGAGCCTCCAGGCGAAGAAGAAAAGAGGCTGTGCGAAAAGGAGTCCCCGGGCGAAGAGTAAGAAAAACCGCTGGCGGGAACTCTCGCCTCGCTGAGACGGAAACCTGTGCCAAACGCCGTCTCGTCCGATTCGCCCCGAGAAAAGATGCGTGCGGCATAGTGCTGCAGCGGGGATGGTCCAGAGCCTCGACCCCCGGACAGGGCTTCCTCTTTCTCCCCCCATTCTTGTCCAAAGGTCGAGGCCAGGGTCCCACCTTCGCTCTCGCCGCCAATGGACAGAGGAGACTCTTGCATCTCTGGAGTTGATGGCTTGTCGCGCATTGGCGCTGCATATGTTTTGTCGCCTTTCGTTTTTTCACTGTTCAACGAGGTCCGAGGGATGCGAAAAAAGAGATCTTTGACTCCGTCGCTCCCGGGACGAGAGCCGGCCCGTAAACCCCGCAGGCTCGTTTCCTTTCCTTCTTCCTGCTCTCCTGGATCCCCTCTACGGCGTGCCCACGGTGTACGAAGGCGTCGTTCCGTGGCAGCGACGAGAAACGATGCTTTCGAAGGGCGCGACGTGGAGGAAGACGCAGTACCGTGGGAAGAAACCGACGCTTCCGTGCGCAGGCTTCCCCTTCCAGCGGAGCGAGAAGACATCGACACAGACAGACTGGACTCCTGGAACAGCTGGGGAAGAGCCGAAGACTCTGTCGCGAGCGAGTGCCGAGGATGCTCTGGCGGGGTTCCGTAGGTGTGCTTACCTCTCAGGGCCTTTCCTGGTGGGTATTCCTCGGAGGCCTGGACATCCGGGACGGGTGATGTCACAGTGGGTGCGGACACCGCCGCGGCGCCCTGGAGGGGGAAGAGCGGCGCTGCGGCACTCTCCACTGGAAGCTCGGTTGTTCTTCTCTGTTCCTTGCCAGGTTTCGAGTAGAATCTTCTTTCGGTGCCTAGGGAATTCGTCTGTGCGTCTTCGTTGGGAATCACGCAGGGATCTCCCTGCTGTCGTCTTGGTCTTGCCTGATTGCTCATGGCATCGGTCAGCTCTGCGCTGGACGACGCAAGCGATCCAAGCGCGGAGGTGAACGCCTCGTCTGCCTGTTCCGCGGTCCTGCCTGTAGGACCATATCTCTCCATATTGTGCCCAGCAAGACGCTTCAGAATCGCAGGAAAAGGATGCAGACGGGGAAACGAAATTCACACACAAGGGGGAGAGGAAGGCCCGACAGGACGGCGGAACCGTAAGAGAGAAACAGACGGAGGACAGTATCTTGGGAGCAAAATCGCGAAGCGAACGGCCCGGCAACCTAACGTCTCGCCTGGCGATAAACCATCGTCGAAGCCAATGAGGGCGTGAACGAAACTATCCTTGGTGGAGGGTATCAGTGTGAGGACCCGACGCAGTTCTTCGTCGCACTGCTTGGTCACGTTGCTGCCAAGAGAAGAAGGAGTCGACGGTGAAGCAGAAACGGCGCATTTTCCCGAGTCTTCTTTTCTGCATTTTATCGCGCGTCCAGGTGAATCATGCGGGAAAAGGCGAGCGCCGCTGCAGGTGTTCTCCGCACGCCAAGATCGCGATGATGCCGGCGCGCAGGAACGGGGAGAGAGGCAGAAAACTGAAGACGGCGACGGCGAGGAAGGAGACAGAAGACGAGGGGGAAGAGCGCCAAGGAGAAGATTTGAACGAAAGAGAACACCAGCGACAGCACGGGAACGAAGGCCAGGACAAGACATAGGCGAGGGTGCTCAAGGCAAATCGAGGCCGTTCCTCCTTTTGGGTGAGAAAAAGGGTAATTGGCGCGAAATGCAAAGACGAAATACAGCTAGGAGACGCCTGAAGAAGAGTTATGGCGAAGATGAACGGGACGAAGAAGGAAGCGCCGTCGTCCGGCCTGACGGAAAACATGATGTGCGGTGCACAAGCAAAGTGTTGTGTGTGAGGCGCCGCGTTCCAGATCAGGACAGAAAAAGGCAAGACAATCCGCCTTCTCCTAGGCTTCCTTCTCCTCTCATAGTTGCTTTCTTCCGTTCTTCCCCCTGTTGCTGCGGCGGGCGCGTCGGAGTCCGTCAGCGACGGAGAGAGAGACTGGAAAACGGTGTTGTAGGCCACCGAGAGAGCCGCGGTTTTGGCGATCCAAAGAAAGCGAAGAACAGGGAACCCGGGTTGGTCTTTCGTGGCGAAAATGCACATCTCTTGTCTTCTAAGAACAAACCGTCCGCGACACGGGGGCGGGGGCTACGTAGGGGAGGATCTAGCGCGGCGACAGCGCTACCGGCTTCGCCTGTTTCTCGTTTAGCTGGACCTCTGCTGTCTGGTCTGAGAGAATCGAGGGCAAACAGTGCCGATCTAACCGAGAGCTTCAATTCGTGGGTGCGTTTGGCTCTTACTGCCGCCCTTTTGGGATCGGTAAGAAGCGGTAAGGATCTCAAAAGAGCAGCCGTGTGCTTCAAACGACACCAGGATCTCCGTGCTTTTGGTTGCGTAAGCCCAGAAACATGTGCGCGCCTAACGCACCGAGTCAAAATCCGCCACAACCAGTCACAAAACGACACCCCAGACACTCGTGTGTTTCTCTCCTGGTGAAACCGATGAGAACAGTCGACAGCGACGAGGGATTTGAACTGCTCCAACAGACGCTGGCACGGCACACGACGAGATCCCTCCGTCTCGCGTTTTCAAGTGTGTCGCCACTACAGGGGACTTCTCCACCTCAGTATGCGAGCGCTTTTCCTCGCTAGATAGGTACATATATCCACAGGAGGAAAAAGGTCTCTGGAGAGTGCGTGTTTCCCTTCTCCTCGAGACTCCGAAAAAAGAGAATCCCTGTCCAAAAAACCGCCAGCGCACGGCCTCTCCGCCGATCTCTGTGTCTCGGGAATCTCTCTTTCGCTCGGCCAGGCCGGGCACGGGCGACCCCCCCCGTCTTTTCCGCGTTTTCGTGCCGCCCTCGCCTTGCCGAAAATCGCGTGCGGTTTTCAGCTGGTGCGTTCGGCCAAAGGCGCTGTTGACCCATTTTCTGCTGGCATTTTCGTTCTTCTTTCCGCGGGTAAACGAGAAGCGAGATTTCCCTTCCTTCGCGGTAAAAGCGGTGAGTCGGACGAACACCCCCCCATTCGGCGCGGTTTTGCCCCGGGCACAGAACGGACGGCGGCGCCGACTCAGGACGGAAAACGAGGGACGGCAAATGCGACCAGTTGCTTCTGAGGGGGAAAAGAGAAAACAGAGACGCGTTCGCCGCCCCCCAGCCACAAGGATGTGAAGAAGGAAACCGGGGAGAGACACGAAAGAAGGCGAGCGTCATGTGCAGCCGAATTTTGGTGGACGCTTCACATACGGCACGGAGGATCGAGAGACAGGGGATACAACACACCGAACAAGAAGGCATCAAAAGACGTGTGGGTAAACGTGAAGCCGTAACCTCTTTCTTCAAGGGGTGATCCCCTCATAGGGGAGGAGCTGCTGCGGGGACAGTGAACGGGCGTCCAGACGACCGGGTAGTGCTGGTTAGAGAAAGTGAAGAGATTGTTGGAGGGGAGAGAGAGGGAGCGAAATGGAAAAAAGTTGAGAGTAGGACGATTGCTGTACCGAGTGCACTTTGAAAACGCGACTTCGCCTTCTGCGCAGCATTCCACCTTTCTCTTCCAAAGTTTCTCTCTCCGCGCCCCGACCGCCAAACTTCCCGTAGGGAGGTGACTACAGGGAGAGAACGCTCGATCACGCACGGGAACAAAAGACAAGGTGTGTTTCACTAGAAGGCAACAGAGAAAACGCAAAAGACAGAACCTTGGCGACGCCCTCCATCATCTCACGTGTGCCGACTACAACTCCCCCTGTTGCTTCCCCCTAAGAGACTTACAGCCCCGCGCACATTTACTGCCGTGCGCCTTTCGCTTGCCGTCTGATTCACTTTCTCATTTCCACCACTGTGGAACCTCTTTGGGCCGACGAGAACGTCTGCTGTTTCGCAACTCACAACTCGCTTCTGTAGGTAGTCGCGCGCCCTTACCAAAGAAACCCGACACGAATCACCGCCAACAACGCAAATTTTCGGCTACCGGCCTACGTCTACTTCACCAGTGACAAGACAGAGCTCAGTGAACTGCACGGCTGCCTCCCCAAGAGCCTTCCCGTCAGCGAAATTCCCTGAATTCGTACATCTGTGCGACCGGTTACGGACCTTCTGCTTGGATGCCAAAGTGGACAAGCCGCGCTGACGGCCACAGTTGTATGGCTTTTTTTCGTTTGTAGAGGTGTGTCTTTTCCATGCAGTGCATTCACCAGCGCCAGCAAACTTCGTTAAACACGGATGAGCTGTCGGGCGACAAGCAGCAAGAAGATGAGGGGAATTTATGACACATAGCCGGTCGGTCGGTACGGAAGCGACACAAGTAGGTGAAGGTGGGCAAGTTGCTGGACAAACATTGTAATTCGCCGTGCTGGCTTTTGGGGATTGGTCAGGCGGGGACGGAGGAAGACATACCCAAAACGGGCCGACGAAAGCCCGGAACAAGCCTCGACGGCTACAAATCCTTTCGATGCTTGCGCACCAAGTAGTCTGCTGGCGATTGCACAGAGTGTCTGGAGCTGCCAACTCTTGCATGCGCAGTTTTTAAAGGCGGCTTTGTTACGTAGGACCAGCAAAACTGCAGTTTGAGCACAAAACACGAGGCCGGTCCCTAAAATCGGAAGAGACTGACTATACACCCGGGGGACGACCTGCGTCTTCGGGGGCTCCGCTGATGCCGCAAACTATCAGCGCAACATAACCCTATTGTGAAGCGTTTTGGTGCTAAGGCTCTCCCTGTTAATGATTGGAGAGAGGTCGGCTTTCTGCCCGCAGTTGCCGCGTTAGAGAGCAAGGGGAGGCTCTGTGGAAGCCATCACGTATTCTCTGCTTCGCTGGAAAACCCGCTGCGGCGCCCAGCCTCGACTTGCCCCCTCAGCTACAGAGCTGCTTCACACCTCGTCGGTTACCAAATTGCCAAGCATTACTCCTGCTTACGGCGATCAAAAAACATGCACCGACACACCCCAGAGTCATTGTCATCCCGCGCCTCATACGTTGTCCACTTCACCACATCGAGACTCCCTTGGCACACGCGAGTTCGCAACATTTGAGGGGTTGTCCTGCCTTCCAGGGCAGTTGCAGGAGGTGTAGAATACCCGAAACTCTTCCCTCGGTTCACTTTCGTGCTTTTCGGTCCACAATTAAACCCCTAATTTCGCCAGTTCGCGGCTCTCCAGCCGTCGACTAATTTACCGGGTAGAGCGATTCCCACAGGCGCATCACCCTGCCTTAACTGCTGCTGCTTTTCCTTTTCACTCAAGAAGGAACAAGCGAAAGAATTGGATTTGGTATCGTTGCGCCGCAGACGCGTAACTCGCAACAGCGAGAGAGCCCCTTCCGGCGGGAAGCAACCAAAACTTGATTGCTCGTCCGCCGGCACTCCACGTGTGTAGAAGGGTGGAGGGGATAGCTGGAAGAAATGTGAACCCTTTTCTTCGGTATTTTTTAGCGCGTGCACCGGAGTCTCGGAGGCGTCAAAACTGGAAATGGTTCGGTTCGGGTGGTCGTTTTCGTGCTACGGACGCTGCAACAGAGTGGAACTGGGCGCACAGTGTGATCCACTAGCAGTGTCGCCAGCCGTCGCTTTTGGTGACTCTTTTTCTGTGTACATACACCCGGTACAAACGCAGAAGAAAAAGGGTTTCTCGAGGCGAGCGGGTCATCCCCATGTGGCATCGGCGGCGAACCGCGATTTCTCTGCCATTTTCACCGTACAGTGCAGATGTCACCTGATATGGACGGGAGCAGGCGTTCTCCCGCGCGCTGTCGCCTCGCTCTCTCCCCGTGTCCGTGTGTGTGCGAGGCCGCGAAAGTAGAGACGCGACTCGCTAGCAGGCGGACAGTCGATTGTCGCAGGAAAGCCTGCGCGCGACGATCATCGAGCCGGGGACGAGAGGGAAGCGTCGAGGGCGGGCAGGACGAGGCGATGTGTCGAGCGCCTTCTCCTCTCTCTCCTGTCGGAACTGAACGCTTTTGGAGCGTCGATGAATTTCCCAAGGGCAGACTCTCCTGTCCGAAAAAGCTACAGATCCACGCAAGCTGTGCGACAGCTGCAGCAATTGTTTTTCGGGGCACAAAAAAGCGTCTCGGATGGACTGTACTTTCCACTCTGGAAAAGAATGCGCAAGACCATCGAGAGTTCGTGCCTCCCCGTCGCGCTGGTTTTTCTCGATTTTCGCAACTGTGTATTTCTTCCCTCGTTTTTATTATGATCTTCTTCCCAGTTTCAGTCAGTCCTTGTTAGGCGTCTTTTCACGTCTTCGTTGCTTCATATCCCCTCGCAACTCTCCGGGCCTCGTTTGATACACGGCGTCTTCGCCGCTCTCTTCAAATCCGCGCCTCCCCTTGTCCAGTGGTCCGTTCTCCTACGCTTCAGGACACAGTGTGCAGTTTTCCCTCCGTACATTTCCTCCCCGAACTCTCTTTTTCACGAGAAGCGTGTTGGCGGTAAACAGCACTCCCGTTCCCCCTTTTCCCGTTGTTGGGCCCTTTTTGTCCCCGTCGACTGGTTCCTCCCCTTCATCCCGTTTCCAGTCTTCTCGCTTCTTTACTATAAACATCCGCGGGTTCCAGCGTTCGCTTCCTCCCCACGCATCGGCAGAAAATTCAATCTACAGTGGAGCGAGTCTTCTGACTAGGACCCGAAGGCGCCTCGGTTCTGTCCCTCCGCCGCAAATCGGCTTGGCGTCGTGGAAGCGGAGAACCCCTCTCATCAAGAGTGAGACAGGAGGAAAAGCAGTTGGCTCTACACCCGCGAAACTCTCCAATTTAAGAACCCCCCAATCTCTCTTATCTTGTGTGATTGATCTCCCTAAGTTGCGCTCGTCGAGCCCGCAACGGTCTGATGTGCCGTCAACGGCGTTTTAGCTGTTTTGCTTCGTCTTGGGGAACTCTTCGTAACATCGCAGTTTTTTTCTCGTGGTCGCCTCGTTCCTCTGTTCCACTGTCTCCTTCTTAGTGCGTATCCCGAGAGAGCGCGGCATGAACACCAGGCAGTTTCACTGGAAAAACGCATCGATGTCCCGGCTACAAGCAATAATACGTGAGGGAGAAACTGCAACGACGGAGAGAGCTGTGCGAAAAGAAGAACAAGGGAACGATCCTTGCCGTTCATGCACATGTTCCCTACATACAGCGGCAATATATATATATATATATATCTGTATAAATAGATAGATAGGTATATTGGTGTTGTTACCGTACTCTCTCGTTGTCGCGTGCTCATTTGTCGTGTTTTCATGTTTCTTCCTGGCGTTTGGGTAGCTTGCTTCTGTGTTTTGTCTCACTTTTTCGGGCCCCACTTTTTTTCTCTGTTGGGTGAAACTCTTCACCCTCTCATCTAGCCCTATATATATATATATATATCCTTTACCCCACTTTGAATTCACGGAGATGGGTTCTCATTCACTTTCTTGGTTGTCCTGTGCGGGTGACGATTCGTTGAAAAGCTCTCAAAGGAGTTGTACGGAACATGAGGAATTTTCGCCATTCTTCCCTGTGCTGGATGTCTTTTCTCTGGTGTCCTTGCAGCTGTCGCGGCTCTCTCCTCGATGCTGGTGTTCTTGGCAGTCGCGTCGGCCGCTGCCAGGTGTAGAGGGCCTTTTCAGTAAACACCCGTTTGTCCCGTTTCTGTCGCCACAATGTTGCTGTCTTCCCTGACTCTGTAAGTGTCCCGCAAGTCACTTGCGGCCTTTCGCCGTTCCTCGAAATGGCTAGAGATGACCAGGGAAGTTCGAGCGGGAGGAGGGGAAAGGTGGACGGGAGCTTCGTGGGAATGAACCTTCTGTGGTGTTACAGTTTTATAGACAGGTGAAGCAGCGGCTGTGCTCATTCGTGTGCTGACGCCCCCGTGAACACGTGCGTATATTTGTACACACTCTCGTGGACCTGTTCGCCTTGTCTGTGCATCTATCGACAGCTGCTGAAAGTGGAGGCTTACTGCCTTTCTCCCTCTCGCTCTCCTGGGTATCGATAGACATTAGCAGTGTGCATTTTTTAGCATCGAAATCATTGCTGTAAACACACGTTTGTGTTAATTTCTGGAGGTCCATGTTTCTGTTCACGGTCTCATATCTTCACACACGACTTTGTGGTTGCATGTTGGTACGCACGATGCCTTCTCTGCGTCTCGGTTCGTCCACGGACACGCCCAGACGCGTCGCGAACGAGTGGGATTTGTCTGCATATATAGCTGTCTCTCTGCTTCGAACTGTGACTGTCGCTCCAAAATTCATTTTCCTCTTCATGTGGGCGTTTAAACCCGTTCGCAAGTCGTAGCATTCGCTCTGTCTGAGACCCGAGAGAATTTCCATGTGTGACGTGTACTATTTTCAGAAACGACGCGATTTTGTTCTTCGCCTTCCTGTATTCCTCGTCGGACATCTTCATCGACTGGGAAAGTTTTGAATCGTGCGTCAAGCCGATCCAGTATTGGCTTCTCATCTCCTACGCGTCCATCATCACTTTCCGCCTCTCCCACTATCTCGGCCAGTGTCTGTCGGAGGTAAATGCTTCGGCCTCAACTAACAGACGAGCCGGAAACTGCGGCAAACAACGCTTTCAATCTCTTTTCGCCTCAGTCAACCTTCCTTTTCCTCCCGCGATATACCCGTCACAATTGGCCTTCGTGCTTCACTCTTGACTCGTCTCCCTGCATGCGCGAATAGCGTCCCGCTGCCCCGGCTCTCGCTGTACTCGGCTGACAAATAGCTCGGTAAAAGCAAACGTTTGCGTCTGCACTTAGGCGTCGTTCGTCTATTCGCACGTGGGGGTTTCACGAGATATTTTTGTGTAGCGCGCAGCACTGCTTGTCAGTCCTCACAGAAGAGAGACACGTGGCCAAAGGGAAAAGCCAGGGGCTCTGTCCTGCATCGGGTTCCTCTCGTCCAGTTCTTCCGGGTGTTGTTTTTGCTTTCACTCGATGCCGGTCTCCCGTCGCCTGTTGCGTCTCGCAGGATGGAGAAGACTTCATTCTCTATCGCCAGAGAGGGCCGCCCTTCTGGGTGAATGTCCTCATTCTTGGAATCCTCTTCCCCTTTTTCTTCTGCTGGACAATTGTCGGGACAGTCTGGTTCGCTCAAGTCCAAAGCCAAACGCCACAATGTGTAAGCTCAGGCATGCGTTTCCGCATCGGAAAGCCCCTGAAACTGCGCCTTTCTTCGACACGTGCTTCTCCGCAGGCGTCTACTCCCATTTCCATGCCTAGGTTCTGCAGTCACGTGATCATACGTATATGTGTTGATGTCTGTATATCTAACATAGGCATACAGATACTTTGATTTCTATGCATGTTGTTTGCATTGTACGTTCTTAAATCACTCTCTATACAGGAACATATATATATACATATATGTATATGCACATGTGTTGGCTTCTGCCGCATGCAATCGTTTGGGATATCATCGAGGTGTGCACGATTCGGCACACGGATGCATGCGGAGCATGGCGGCTTTTTTGTGAGCTTCCAGAAACGCTGTGGAGTGGGAGCCTGGGGGCGGTTTAAAGCGCGTTCCCGTCTTCTTCGGATTCATTATATTGAGAAAAGCGAGACACGACCCCCAGTGTCTCTCTCTTTTCGCCCGCAGAGGGTCGTGCCAGCGGGTGGATGTGCGTTCGTGGTGGAGCTAGTCCGTTTTTTCGAGCGTCTCCCCCCCCCCCCCCCCCCCCAACCGCGCAACTCGCAAGGCGCGTGCCCGCTGCCGATCCGTTGTTTGCATGCAGCTGCCGCGCGGCAGTCATCCGTGGTTCTTTGTCTTCTGGCTAGTTCTCTGCTACGTTTGGATCGTCATCTACATCCTCTTCATCGGTGAGAGAGACGGACTTGGACACGCTCGTAGATCTGCGAGGAGTTCTTTCTGGAAGCAAAAGAAGGCGTAGAGAGTTAGAGTTCCACATTCGTGTGCATATATGTAGTCCACATACACATATACTATATATATATATATATATTTACACACATAGATACATGGCACGTGTGGCAGGGGGCGCGGTTGCAGGGTGCACTTCCGAGAGGAGATGGCGGACGGTCAGTGGCAGTGCAAACGGCGCGTTTTTGCGTTAGGTCCACACGCGCAAGTCGCTTTCAGTTTCCCGGAAGTGGATTCATGGTTTTTTCAAAAGCTCCTGGCGCATCGTGTTGGTTTTTCAGCGATTGCGGCGGTTTTTGAATATCGCGCCCGCCGCGCAGAACAGGAGTTCCAGATTTTGCAAAACGAGGACATGCTTACAAGGTAAGACACGGTAACTCTCCGTTCCTCGCACTTCGTCGTTTGTCTCTGACTTTCCCCCATGAAGCTCCTCTTCTTGCTCATCTTTCTGGACTGTCCTTGCTCATCTGGGTTGCCGTCTCCTTTGTCATTCCTCACCTTGACACATTCTCCCTATCTTCTATTTACATTTATACATATATATATATATGTATATATATATATATATGTATATATCTATATACATATATATATATATATATATATATATGTATATATCTATTCGGGGGTGCGAGTGTCCAGCACCCGTGTTTCGCTGTTTGTCCTGTTCACCTTTTCCCTCTCCCGTGCTCACATCCAGTTTTTTCGATTTTTCTTCTCTGGTGTTGCTCGCCTCGCCGTTCACATTGCCTCCACATTCCCCCCACCGTGGGCGACAGTTGGTTCACATAGACAGGTCCCCGTTGTGGAACAGAGTCCGGTTCGAAATGGGCTTTCACACCCCCCCCCCTTCGGGCTCCTCGATTGCGTTTCCCTTCTTCAGGTGGGGACGGATCAACGTCTTCGCGCAGTACGGCATCCACATTCTCCGTAAAGGTTTGACTACAGGTGCGCGAAAAGGGGCGGAAACTTGATTTTTCAGGCGCGTCCTTTGGCTGTCTCACTGATGTGCTCACGTTGTTTCCGACCCTTTGGTGAAGACCGTCGTGGAGTTGTGCCGAGCTGCCGCGTTCGAGTGACAGCACCTGCAAAGAAAACTCTCGACCTTCCGCGACCGTTTTTTCGCCTTTGCCTTGTGGCGCGTCAGACCAAATCCAGCGTCTCCCGCACGAGAAGCTGGCGACCGTCCCCGTGGACCAGCCCGCGTGCTCCATTTGCCTCGACGACTTTCGAGCCGGAGACGACGTGCGGGTGTTACAAGCCTGCAGCCACCTCTTCCACAGAAGGTCGGGAAACGAGGCATCTCCGTAGAGGCAAGAAATCTGCGAAACGGCGGGTGCATGTAAAGGGGCTTCACGCACAACCACACGTGGACATCCTGCTCCTGTCAGTCAATATGTATATATATATATATATATATGTATGTATATATATATATATATATACATATATACTTTGGTGTGGCTGTGCATAGGTATTTGTGTGTAGGATAGGACTCGGTAGGCAACTAGTCATGTGGATGGGCATGGGCAGAGAGTAGTGGACGTAGTGCACGTAGCTCGCCTGGAAATGCAACTTTCCCCAAACTTCTTCGTGCACCGGAATCTCCCCCTGGCAAAATATAGTGCAACGTGCAGATTGACATATATATATATATATATATATATATCGAGTGTGTTCATTCTGGCTGTGTTGTGTGTGTGTGTAGTTGCATCGACATTTGGTTGCTGCGAAACGCGATTTGTCCCAACTGCAAGAGCGCAATTTACTGCGTGGGTGGGGCAGGGCGCGAGGAGCCTTGCTGCAGGATCCATGACGGCGAGAGGTTCTTCTCCGCCGATGCAGATGTGTGGCCTTCGGAGGAGCCTTTCAGGTGGAGCGCCTCTGATGGCGGCGCCGACGAGCACGCATGCGAAGACGGAGAAGGTCCAGGTAAGCCGCCGGTCACACGCGATCTTCAGCGTGGACATCGGCCGCACCTCGGAGGATTCCGCGCTCAGACGACGGGGAGATTCGAGGCAGCAGAGGCGGGAAGACGGGCGAGAGAAAAACTGCATGCACCACGTTTCCCCTCCAAACTACCGCTCTCTCGTTACCTGCGAGTTTCTTGATTCTCGCAGCCCTAGGGCACACAAGGGAGCTCGCGGGCGAGGCGTTTGCGTTTCTTGTCAGCCTTGTGATTGTCTCTTCTTTTGTGTGTTACATGCGAGCAGGGATCCTTCCCCAAAGTCGCGTGTGAGTTGCCCGGCCTGGATCTGGCTGAGCTTTCGGCATGCGAGGTCGGCACTTCTCGCCTGCGTCGTCGTTTCCGTCTTCGCGTTTTTCTTCCTTTTCACGCTTGCTGGTTTTCCTCCTCCCCACCCCCGCAAAACAAACCAGCAGATGAAAGGGCGAAAGGATTTTTGGTGAAGAGCGGCTTTAGAATTCTGGATCTTTCACAGGGGGGGGATCCCTTTTTCACTGGCTCCTAAACGGGCAACGGATATCTCCATCCTCCTCATTCGACTCCAGATATATATATATATATATATATACATATAGATGTATATGTATCTATCTATATATATATATGGGTGTATCTCTTGGTTGTCGGCAAGAGGAAATGTGGCGCTGAGTTAGGTTCTGGCTTCAAGAGACAGTGGGCAAGAGAGAATGCAGTGCTCAAGCGTCGTTTCTGCCGATTGTGCGCGCGGTCGGCGTATATGCGGAGTGTCGAGGCAGGGGCGCTTGCGGAGGCGAAAAGGACGTTCGCGGGTGTGTGCCGCAAAAATTCTCGGATGCTGGTTCCTCTGTGTTCGCGACCGGGGCAAATGCATGCAGTCACGGATGCATGCGCGGTTGGTCGGATTATTTCCCTTTTTTTGAGCTCACCACGTGGAGCGCATGCAGCAGACGTGGGTGCCTTTTTCGCGTCGGCGCCAGGGATGCGAGAGCCGAGAACGCCGGGAGCGAAGTGCTGTCTAGATCTTTTGAGAGAGTGCCTAGGTTTAAGTTAAGACAAGGATAAGTCCCTATGCGGCATCTAGACATTTTCGGAAAAAGATCGAATGCCAAAGGTTGGAACGCGACGCAACAGGCAGCTTTTGACGGAAGCGTTGGTGACCTAACTAGGGGGTGGTCAAAGTGTAGCAAGTTCGAAGAGGATCTATTCTTTTCGACATGAAAGTCTTGAACAGGTTCTAGCTCCAACGAGGTTTAGGGGCACAGCTTCTCACAAGGAGCAGGATGTGGGGAGTCTTCTGCATCGCAGACACGAAGCTGAGGCGTGTTGTTGTCTTCAAGCGACGCCACGCTACACAAGTAGCGTTGGCTTCTTTAGCACAAAGAGGGGAGAACTTGGAGAGAAAGTTTCGTTCGAGACAACGGGCACGCGCGGGGGGACGTGAGACACAATCTGCGCGAGAAGTCCGTAGTTCTTAATATCAGCTGTCTCCAGAAGCACGGGAGCGAGAGGCGTGTCTTTCTTGAGGATTTGAAGTGAGCGATAGAGAGGAAAGCAGCCAGGCGGGCGAGCGGAATGACAAAGAAGGCGAAGAAGAACGTAACAAGAAAGGGACACTGGGCGTGCTCCGACGAGGAAAGCTTAGGTTGTGCGCGTTTGCGACCGCGATTCGTTTCCGTTTTCCCCGTTTTCTTCTCCGTCTGTGTCCGGCCTTTTTTCTCCCGTGGCTTTGTTTTCTTCGACGCTGCCCTTCCCTGTTTTTCCTGGTGAATGAGACTGCCTCGGCTTCGTGTGCTGACGTGGCTCTCCAACAATTCCACGCTCTCCGCTCATAGATACTCTCACATCTAAGTGACCGTTTCGTCAAGGGCCAATGGCGTCTGGTTCGGTGTATCTGTTTTTCCCTCTGTTTGTCGCTGCAGTTTTGTGTGCGTGATCTGAAGTGCATCTGTCTTTTCCCTGCCGCATGCAGCATAGTCTAGATCTTCCTTTGCATGCAATGGACGTGCGCCGATTGCATGTGCACTCGTCTCTCCTGCCGTTTTTCCCCACCACGCAATCGTCACACTCGGCGCTTTCAGTCGTCGAGACCTCTGTCGACTAATGTTTTTGCTGAGTCCATTTGACGCCAGACGAGGGAGTCTCGCATGCGCCGAGGCAAAAGCCAACAACAGCGAAAAGACCGGTCAGGCCTCATTCGACTAGAGAAAGGCAAATTCTGTAGATCTTGTGCATTTCAACACATCCAGCGCCTCCGAACGGTGGGGACAAATCGTGTAGGAAAGATTTGACACGCATAGACGACACTTCAGACGAATCGCAGAAGACCAAAAAAGCACATCTGTCGTTCGAGGGCAGAAGCGTCGCTGTAAACTCAAGCTGCTGAACCGCAAAGGTGCGAAGCCCGTGCGGCACGAGGAACGGAAAAGTGCGGACCATCCAGGTTCGTACACGTTGTATACGGCGCGGTGCACACACGCTAGAAGGCCTGTACATACTATACAGATGACAGCTGAAACGTAGGCAGCCGCACGTGAACTTACCGCAAAAAACCCAAGGAGTCTACACATATATAAGCGGTCTACCACACAGGTGGATAGACCGTCTATCGGAAGATAACGTTATATAAATGCCTTGTAAAAGATATATATATATATGTGTATATATTTGCATGTGCAAGGCCGACTATAGAGTGGGCTGAGTGTGCTGAGACGGGGGAATGAGATGCGTGGTAATGTGTTCGTCGCTGTATTTGTGGAGTCAACCTCCTGCCTTCTGTGACCGCCACAGCCAGAGAAGAAGACCAGAAAAGGCCAGGCAGTAATAGGCGAAAAAGGAAAGAGGAAAGACACAAGCATCTCAGCGTGCGCGTAGGCAGTGACGCCGTCAAGCGAGGCAGAAAAACAGCCGCCGGAGTGGCGGAAGAGCAAAAACGAGAGGGTCAGAGGAGCAGTGGAGACACTGGGAGAGGGAGAAAACGGAGGATGGAAACAGAGAGGTGAGAAGAGAAAGGAAACGCGTCATGCGAAAAAACGAGAAAGGAACCTTGTGGATCTTGCCGCGAACTGAGTCTGCTGGTCAAGGATGCGTGCACGGACTTCGATCAAGAACGAGCAGCGCCTGCTGGCAGATGCCACCTCCGATGGCCGTGAGGCAAAAATCGCAGAAATAACGAGACGAGAAACCAGACACGAAATGAAGACCGAAGCCACGGGTCTCTCCACGGCACGAGAAAACGAAAAGGAAATCGGGAAGGGAAAGAAAACGCCACGAAAAGTTCGCCTCCCCTCTGAGCCAAACGCAAGCGCAGATGTACAGCTACACATATATATTTATACTTGCAGATATATAAATACATATAAATACATATAAATATTTATATACATGCATATATATATATATATATGTACATGCGCGAGGTCACATCTCTCTAAATCTACATCGACATCCACATACAGATTTCGGCTTCTAAACAGATTGATTGGGTGCGTGATATCAGTCGGCAGAGATCGGCGAAATGCCTCTTCTTTTCTCGATGCTTTCGTCTCCAGTTTCGCTTCGTCTGTGTGTGGGCTGTGTCTCTTCCTGCCGGATGGCGGGTCAGTCTCTCGAGTGTACATGCACCCCTCGTACACGCAGGGGCTTGTGTGCGGGTTTGTGACGTCGACTGCTCGTGCTTTCCTTCTGCGTCTCCCTTTTGGGAGGCGTCTCTCAGTGTCCCTCCGCGTGCTGCTTCACGAGATTTCTGAGGACGTAGTGGAGAATGCCGCCGTTCTGGAAATATTTCACCTCGAGCTCCGTGTCGATTCGGCAGCGCACGTCGAAGGTCTTCCCCTCTCTGGTCTTGACGGTGATGAGAGAACCGGGAACAATCTCCCCCTTGTTGAGGGAAATACTGAACTGCTCCTTCCCTGTCAATCCCAGGCTCTCCGCGTTCTGACCCTCCTGGAACTGCAGCGGCACGATGCCCATGCCCACGAGGTTCGTGCGGTGAATGCGCTCAAACGACTCTGCAATGATCGCCTTCACACCCATCAGGTAAGGGCCCCTGCAAAAGTATACATATACATATATATATATATATATATATACATATATTGGAATCGAGTTGGATCGGTAGCTACCTGTATCCGTTCCTTCACCGATTCTATCTTCACTGTTTGCCTTCGAAAACAGCGGTGAGTCTTCGTTTTGTCCCAATCTCATATATCTACACATACGTATATATATATATATATATATATATATATAGAGAGAGAGAGAGAGAGAGAGAGAAGAGAGACGGGTATCTGGATAGGGAGATAGAATTATACATGAGACTGCAGATATACGGATAGATACGAAAGAATGCAAACAGATTCGATTTGCCGTGAGAGTCTTACTTTGCGGCCCAGTCGCGAGAGCTGCCACTTCCGTATTCCTTTCCGGCGAGAACAATCATGGGTTTTCCTTCTGCTTTGTATTTCATCGCGACGTCGTAGACAGGCAACACTTCTCCAGTCGGCACGTGGACAGTCTTGGGACCGTCCTTCGGGCAGAGCTTGTTCACCAGGCGGATGTTTGCAAACGTGCCACGAACCATGATCTAGAGAGAAAACAAAAGAGTAAGAAAACTGTGAGGAAAGTGAGGAGAGCGAGGAGAGAGGATAAGTGAGGGGACACGGCGCTGCAGCGTTTCGAAATGCATCCGAAATACACGCACGAGCGAGCTCCTGCTAAACTCGCCTAGCCACCCGCCTCTGTCTACCCCGAGGAGAGACACGGCAGCGGGAAAGCAAAGTCGGAGAAAGAAGCGTAGAACGGTGGAGTGACGAGGCGGGAAGAAAGAGAGAAAGAGAGGAAGAAAGAGAGAAAGAGAGGAAGAAAGAGAGAAAGAGAGAAAGAAAGAGAGAAAGAGAGGAAGAAAGAGAGAAAGAGAGAAAGAAAGAGAGAAAGAGAGAAAGAGAGAGAGAAAGAGAGAAAGAGAGAAAGAAAGAGAGAAAGAAAGGAAGAAAGAGAGAAAGAGAGAAAGAAAGGAAGAAAGAGAGAAAGAGAGAAAGAAAGAGAGAAAGAGAGAGAGAAAGAAAGAGAGAAAGAAAGAGAGAAGGAAAGGAAGAAAGAGAGAAAGAGAGAAAGAGAGAAAGAAAGGAAGAAAGAGAGAAAGAGAGAAAGAGAGAAAGAAAGGAAGAAAGACGCATGGAGATCGGACACCTGAAAAAGCGAGAAACGCCGGAGTGTTTTAGAGGACACCCCCTGCAGGGAAGCAGAGCAAGAAAAGGACGGCGACGCGTGTGCGCAGCCTGTCTGCTTCGTCGAGGTCTCACCTCATCGTTGCCCCGCCGGGCTCCGTAGGTGTTGAAGTCCTTCCGCTCCACACCCTTCGCCTGCAAGTACTTTGCTGCCGGGGAGTTCATGGCGATGTTTCCAGCTGGGGAAATGTGGTCCGTGGTGATGCTGTCCCCCAGATTCAACAGGCAGTACGCGTCTTCAATGTCAGCAATAGGCGACGGTTCTTTGCCCATTGTCTGGAAAAAAGACACGGAACAGAGACAAAAAAGAGGACAAAACCAAATGGAAACGCGGAGACACACGTCAAAAAACCGTCGTGGAGAGAAGACTGTCGGTGCTCGTGGAGGGTCCAGTCTGCTTACCTGGAAGAAGGGCGGGTTGTGGATGTAAGTCGATTTCTCGTCCCACTCGAACAAGTCGCTCGCCTTGGCTGTCTTCAGGGCGTTCCACGCCGGCGTTCCCTCAGTGATGTGCTCGTAGATCTTCACGAAGGCGGAGGCAGAGAGCGCCTTTGCCTCCACTTCTGCGATTTGGCTAGAGAGAAAGCACGCGAAGCGCATGCACACAGGCACACAAGCGCGCAAGTTCAAGCACAGACACCGTCGAGGTTTCTTCACACTTTGGCTTCACTCAAAAAAAGCCCGCGACGCGCCTCCCTCCAGTCTCCTCGTGTGAGTTTCTTTTTCCTTGCAGGCGTGTGCCTTGTCTTCAGCTCTCTCTCTCCATCGGCGCGAATCTCTCCTTCGCTCTCTGTATCTCATTCTCCGTACCTCTCCGTACCTCTCTGTACATCTCGATCTCCCTGTCTCTTTCCAAACCCGCCGACATGGGTGAATCTGTCTAGCGAGCGTCTCCTCCGTTTCCTCCCCGTCCCCCTTCTCTCCACGTGTGGAGTCGCGTCTTCTCCCCGGTACCCGCTGTTCCCTTCCCCCAACCCCTCGCCCGTTCGTTCTTACTCGCGGCTGGGCCAGATGTCTCTGAGGAACACGGGTTTCCCCTCAGAGTCGTTGCCGAGGGGTTCGTTTTCGAAGTCAAAGTCGACGCGACCGGCGAGCGCGTAGGCGACGACGAGGGGCGGCGAGGCGAGGTAGTTTGCGCGCGTGAGGGGGTGGACGCGGCCCTCGAAGTTGCGGTTTCCAGAGAGGACTGCGGCAACCACGAGGTCGCCCTTGGTGATCGCCTCCGACACCTCCGGATCAAAGTCTCCAGTGTTGCCGATGCACGTCATGCAGCCGTAGCCGGCTGTGTAGAAGCCGAGCTTCTCGAGGTCCGTGAGGAGACCCGAGCGCGCGAGGTACTCGGTGACGGCTTGGGAGCCTGGCGACAGGGTCGTGACAATGTACGGCGGCACAGAGAGGCCTTTCTGCACGGCGTTGCGGGCGAGCATGGCGGCGCCGAGAATCACTCCGGGATTCGAAGTGTTGGTGCAACTCGTGATGGCCGCAATCACCACCGACCCGTTCGTCAGCGTGTAGGTCTTCCCCTGGTAAGTCATTTCAACCTTCTTCTCCGCCTGCGCGTCGGCCAACCCAAAGCCCTTGAACCCCACAGGGTTCCGCAGCGACACCTGGAAATCCTCCTTCACGTCGTTCAGAGGGACGCGGTCCTGCGGTCGCTTCGGCCCCGCGACGCACGGCTGAATCTCCGACAGGTTCAGCGACACGCGATCCGAGAAGGCGATCGCCTCGTGCGCGCCCTGGCCCGCAAACAAATAGTTCGCCTTCGTGTACGCCTCAATCAAATCGACCTTCTCGTCCGAACGCCCGGTCTGCTTCAAGTAACGGAGCGTCTGTTCGTCCACGGGGAAGAAACCCATCGTCGCCCTGCAGAACGCGAAGGAACACAAAGAGACAGAGACAGCAACGGAAAAGTACGGCGAGCGGGGACGCGAAGGAACACAAAGAGACAGAGACAGCGCGCAAGAGAGACAGCGAGAGAGAGAGACAGCGAGGAAGAGAGAAAGAGAGAGGGCTTAGGGTGTGGAGATAGAGACGGCGAGGACAGCACTCTGAAGCAGAGAAGCGTGCGGCGAAAACGTGCCAGGAGACAAAGGGAGACGAGGGCCTTCCTTTCTTTCTTCTTTCCTCGCGTGATCCTCTTTCTTTCCACCTCTCAGTCTCCATCCCGCTTCTTGGTTCCCGCTTTCTTTCTTTGAACTGCAAAAGGGGCAGCTTTTCCCTCTGCGACTGACCCGTATTCAGGGGCCATGTTGGCGACGGTTGCGCGGTCCGCTAGGGTGAGGGTTTTCACGCCGGGGCCGTAAAATTCCACGAACTTTCCGACAACTCCTTTCTTGCGGAGGATATTGGTGACAGTGAGGACGAGGTCAGTGGCGGTGACCGAGGGAGACAGCTGGCCCGTCAACTCGAAGCCGATGACTTGCGGCAACACCATGGAGATCTGCTGTCCGAGCATGACGGCCTCGGCCTCGATGCCGCCAACCCCCCAGGCGACCACGCCCAAGCCGTTGATCATCGTCGTGTGCGAGTCGGTGCCGACTAGAGAGTCGGGGTAGAGCAGAGATCTGTTTCCGTTCTTCGCTTTGTCCATCACAACCCGCGCGAGATACTCCAAGTTCACTTGGTGCACAATTCCCGAGCCGGGGGGAACAATGAGCATGTTCGAGAAGGCCGTCGACCCCCACTTCAGGAAGGAAAAACGCTCAGAGTTGCGCTCCATCTCCTTCGCCAAGTTCTTCTCAAAGGCCTGAGGCGACCGGGAGTAGTCGACTTGCACTGAGTGATCAATCACGAGATCCACGTCGACGAGCGGATTGATCTTGGACGGCGGACCGCCGAGACGGGCCATCGCGTCGCGCATCGCAGCCAAATCCACCACCGCCGGCACGCCCCTAAAAAAGCATGCAAAACCGCGATTCGCCACAGACACACCCACGACCTCACGGAGAGAACAGCGGGGAGGAAAAGGCAGCGGGCTTGGGGAGGGCATGTGTGTTGCGGCGCCGCGCCAGGACTGCAGGTGAGAGAAAGCGGCTCTGTGTGTTTTGTGTGTGTGGGGAATTTGTTTCGACACGTCAGAGGGCGAAAAGACCCGGCCGTTTTCCAACGGAAGGAGGAACTTGGATACGCAGGGAGGTTCTTCGATTCACAGCCGATTCGCCCAAGGAGGAGAGACAAGAGACACGAAGCGTGAAGTCGAGAAAGAAAAGACGAGGGACAGAAAGAGGGGCATGCGTGGAAACGAGCGACGGAGAGGCAGGAAGGACTGAGAGCATGCGACAAAATCTCTGTCGAGAGGAGTGCCGCGCTGAGGCGTTTTTCTGCCTACGTGAAGTCTTGGAGCAGAACTCGCGCGGGCATGAAGGGAATCTCTTTTTGGGCCTGGCTGGACTTTTGCCAGTCGAGAATGGTCTGAACGTCCTCGGGTTTGATGCTGAAGCGGAGACAGCAAAAGTTGAAGAGACGGCGACAGAGCGTGAGGGGAAGCGCAACGACCCCGGGGACCGCAAGAGGGGCTGAAACACCAAGGACGCGGGGACGAGAGGGTTGCAGGAAAGTCGACGAGAAAGCGGACCGGAACTCGAGGCACGGGAGAAGATCCGCACTCCGGGCAGGACACGCACAAGACAGAGAAGAGAGAGGTCGACGAGAAACCGTCGGCAACGCGAGAGACGCTGTGGAGAGAGGCGCGAGAAGGCAGGCGCCGGCGCGAGAACAAGAGAACCGGAACGAAGAGCGGGCACGAAGGAAAAAGGGGAACAGGGCTCAGATGAGCGGAAAACGAAAGGTTACCTGAATCCATCGCAGTTGCGTACTGCAGACTCGAGAAGAACGCGGATTGAAAAAGGCAGCGTCTTGAGGCGGTCATCTTGCAGAGCTAATAAAATAAAAGAGGAAACGCACGGTCACAAACGATTTTAGGCCCGCACGAGGAGAGGGAGCGCAGCGAGAGAAGGAGAGATCATTTGGCGGGGCAGAAACTCCGAGTGGCGGCAGGCCTCGCCCGCGTGGTCCCGTGGAACTATCACAAGCCCCTTCTCCATCTCTGTGGTGTTATCAAAGTGCGGCGTGTTTGTTTTCGTTCTTCGCTTTCGTCGACTTCTCAGTCTGCGTCCCTCTAAATCCCTTTCTACACACTTCCTTTCGTGTCCGTGTTAACATGAGTCGAGCCTTCTCCCCTACGAACACCAGCAGGCTGGCTCTCCAGCGCTTTCCTCTTTCTCCGCCCTTCCTCTGGGGAGGCGCTTCTCCGACTCCCCCCGCCCCCCCCTGAAGACACGAATCCGTCCTCCCCCACTCTGTGTATGTGAGTTTCGCGTGTGTCTCTCGTGATCGAAAAAGCTGCATGAAGATGCATGCGGCCAGACTCTCAGGGCCTGCGTTCGCAGTCTGGTCCCTGTCGCCTCGAGTTCCTCACCTCCCAGGTCGTAGTACGTTTTCTGCGTCCCCTCCAGAGTCTTCGCCGCGAAGGCGTAGGGATTCGCCTTGGTTGACATGTTTCGCGCCTGCGAGAGGGACGCGTAGAGGCGGGCGTTTCGACTCCCACAGGCCGGGCTGTCGCTCAAGTTTCCAGAGCGTCGTTTTTGCTCGCCCACGGCGTGCGAGGAAGAGAGCGAACACGCCTTGGCGAGGAGAGCGCGGGAGTTTCTCGCAATCGACGGCTGCGCCAGCGGGGCCGAGACACCCGACCACGGAGACGGGACGGAGTTTCCCTTTCTCGACAGGACAAGTCCAGTCAGCGCCTTCATGCTGCCAGGCAAGAGAAAAGAGGAGGCAAGACGCGAGAGCCCGGGATTTTTCGTAGAAACACGCGGAGAGAGGCCGATCGTGGATCGGGTTCCGGCGGGTGAAGCCCTCGGAGCGACGCAGCGGCCAGCGCGCGGGGGAAAGACGGCACTGTGACAAGACGGGTCGCGGGCGAAAGGAGATGCGGGAAGAACTTGGGCGACGAGAAGGACGAGAAAAAACGCGCAAAAAAGGATTCGCATCGACACACACGAGGGGCCGGAGAAAGAGTGCAGAGATGCGGCGCAGCGCGTGAACACCGCGTGCGCCACACCAAGAGGACGGGGTACGGGCGAGCGGGGGAATGGGGAAAGGGAGGGACACGACGAGGGAACGGAAAGGCAAACGCCAGAGGACGGAAATGTGGACGGCGAGAACCGCAGCGACAGTCGACGCAAGATGGCGGAGGGGAACAAAAAGCGGAGTGCCCGGCACGCGCGACAAAATCCTTGACAACGCAACGGGGAGGTGTTCCTTCCTTCCTCTCGGGGAAAGACGAGAGGAAATGGGGAAACAAATCCAGCGGCAAAAACGATTTCGAAACGAAAATGAAAAGGCCGGGTCTCTGCAGAAGAACACGCTCGAAAGACGCACGCGCTCGAAAACACGACGTGCTTGTTGAACACTGTCGCAGCACACGAAAAGACTGCCGCTTCATGTGCGCGTGCTCCTTTCCTCCTAGAGCGTCGAAGCGAAACAACGCGTGTTTAGCGAGTGCATGTCTTCAAACGCAACCGCTGGCCTTTCCGCGTCGCGACTGCGCCCCCCTCCTTCAGCAGCTCTCCTCTCCCGCGTTCCAAAACGGAAAAGGCGGAAACAAACAGTTTTCGGTGCTTAGGCACAGAACATGGTTCGTCGAACCCAACGGGTTGGCGGGCGCACAAGCGCGAGTACAGGCGCCAAGCTCAGGAATGTGCAAGCGCGTTCGACACACAAAACGCAGGGTCTTCCGGGAAATTCCCCATTCTCGAGTCAAAAGCAAGTGAGGGAGCCTGTGGCGAGAACCAAAAACTGCGCGAAGGCCCGTTCCGCACAAAGGAAAAGCAAAGCTCTGGAAAGACCCGTTGCATGTGTGTCATGCCAGTCACAAAAGACGATATAGACACCGGAAATCTTCGCGAGGACACATCGCGATGTTTCCGGATCGAAACGAACCCTACCCTTGAGTAGCTGTTACGTTAGGTACGCCGTACTCTCTGCTGGCGAATTGACGGGGATGTGTGAACAACACAGCGTCAACGAAACTTACCGAGAGGGTCTCAAGGGATGCTGTCTAGAGTGCGGAGAGAAAGGCGCCTCGCTTTCGCTGCGAGACTCAATCGGTTCTGCGGGAGCAAAGAAGGCCAGTCGTTCCAGCGAGGAAGCAGAAAACCTGGTCCTACCCCTTCAGCTGTTGCAGCGCCGGTAGATTGGCGAGTTTGAGATTCAGACCTCGTCGCGGGAACGGAGCAGACAAGCCTTCACGGCGGAAAAGGTCTTTAAATGCTAAAGAATACATCGAAAACAGAACACAGTTCTCGTTTCTCGCCGGGTGGTTTTTTGGAGGCAACGCGCCGAGCGCCGCCCACCGCCCCCCTCCCCCCGCAGCGCCATCGTGGCATTCCCACTTTTTTCGCCGCCGGGCGTTTTGTCACTTTCAGAAGCGAATGTTCCGACGCTCTGCGCAGGCGGCATTGCCATCAAGCGGACCTCATCAAGCTGTCGTTTTTCCGTACCAATGCAAAGTACCACTCATCCAGAAGCACGGAATCCTAGTGTTGGTGGCACACCCTTCCGATCTGAGTCGGCCAAGGAACCGGCACAGGTCACGAGCCCAAGAAAGCAGAAAGAGAGAGATGAACAGAATGCAGTGGAAGGTTTTTTGCCAGAAAGTAGTGGGAACGAACGATATAAACGGAAGGCGACGCGTCCTCTGTCTGCCGCAGGCCGGGAGACATGGGGGCACATGCATTCTTTGAATGTGTCTACCGACATCGTTGCCGAGTCGAACGAGATCACGTCAAACAGATTTCTCTGAGTGTATGTGCCCACGCTTGGGGATATCTGAACATTGATATCTCAGAGAAACGTATATCTGTATCTCCTTGCGGATATATATCAACGAGGGACCCCAGCTGTCATTCCTTGAAAGCGGTTCGCTTCCTTTCATCCCTCGTGGCTGACACTGAGAGTCGTAGAGGTACGTCGATAACAACGGCAGTTACCGCCCTCGTGCGTCGAGCTGGAGTCTTAATTTTCAGTGTGTGTTTACCTCGCTTGTCGTCGTGACAGCAGAAGGATGTTTTATCGAGGCAATTTCTTCCTGGCAAGGCATGTGCCACAGGCACCGAGTTCAAAGGATTTCCTAGATCCAATTTTGCCAGTTTTGACGAACAGAGAAGCATATACATAAGCGGTGCATGATGCCCCCGTATATACCACATAACGGGTATCCAAGTGAGAAGGAAGTAGCACGAGACTACGCTTTCGACTTGCTTTCTGTTTGAGCGCGCCCTACTGTATGCAAAAGGTGAGGAAAACCTCTGGGCATACAACCAGACCGTGGGAAACACGATCCAGTCGGTGAAAGAAGGCGCTACAGCTCCCGTGCCGTCGACAGTGAAGCTTCAGAACATGCACAGATGCGTCTGAATAAACATAGTGAATCAGCTAAGCTAAACACATGAGTAAACATACCCATGTGTGTATTAAGGATGCAATTTTTGGATATCGTGAGGTTGCCAAGTATACCGTGACCAACAGCGGAGAGAGAGCACTGTGGTTAATAGCGAAACAGAGACATTGGTATCCACTAGTGTACGACAGCTGTGTAGAGGACGCCCTTGTTGGCCATCTAACGCATGTGTTTCCCCGAGCTGGGCATTAGGGTTGGTTGGTCGACGATACTCCTTAAGTCATTCCTATGCATGTATGTTCTCTGCCAGAAGGCCATGTGCATGTTGGCAAGCACGGAAGTAGTTCCCAGTGTGCATTGATGAGGACTGAATATACAAGCGCACGAATGGGCGGATATAACATTTACAATTAATGCCTCTCAAATTTGTATAAATATCCGTGTATAAGTTTCCGTATTGTTGCGATTTCCCGTTTCGTTCTTTGGTCGTTAGGCGCGCCTTGCCGAAGTGAAGATCCGCCGTTTCCCTGTCTGTGCATCATTCCGTATGATTACGCGAGAGCGCACACGTCAAGCACGCACGAAGGACTAATCTCTCTTTCCATCTCGCAGAAGTGAAGATATGCTTCTTTTCCCCTCTCCTCCTAAAAAGACCAGGTTTCTCGCTGCACCACATCGCGCGCGAAGGGGGCACGTCTTGGAACTGGGGGTTCGCTCGCAAACAGTGAACGGCATTCGCTTTGATGGCTTCCTCCTACACACGCTAGACGAATCATCCTCAGCGTGGTTGCTTTTTGCCAGCCTCACGAGGTTCAGCTCTTTCTTGTGGCCGTCGTGTGCCGTGCATGAGATGCCTAGAGAGTATCGGTCTGATTGTAAGCGCGTGCCGGAGTTGACCCTCTCGAAGCCTCGTAAAGACACAGTTTGAAATCCAACTTCAGCTGGGATTATAATTAAGAAGCAAACGACAAAAGAAGTGACACAGGGGCGAGGGCGTGATGAACAAGGCCGCGCTGAGCAGACAGACAAAACGCCATCGATCAGCGGAAGGGGGGAAAGCGGCTCTCAACAGCCCGGGGCTGTTGTGCAATGTGATTCGTCATCGAACAACAGCTAAAACCTGGATGGGATTCTCTCACTTTCCATAAAAGACACCAAAATGAACTTTTGAGTTGAGGTGAAAGATATGAAAAAGGGGACTGGCCGGTTTTCATTTCTTTCGCGTGCGTTTTTCACGGGAGCCTGCGGTGTGTCCTGGTGTCTGGTGTGCTGGTGGCCGGGCACGTACGTGTGCACAGAAGTGACTGGAGTTTCTGTCGATTTCCCTGTTTCATTCCTCCAGACGTCCACGCAGTTTTAGCGCTTTCCCGGTCCGCGTTTCTTCGAGCGAACTGCATTCTTCACCGGGGATGTGGAAGTTCGTACGCCGCCTCTGCGCTGTTGCTCCGCATCTGCAAACCAATGTACGGAAACTACCAACGCAAAAAAGGCGGCCACAGCAGACAGGGTACACTCAGCTGAAGTCAGTGCGAACGTAGAGCTAGTCATAGAGCGGAAGGAATACCGTTTGACTATAGGCGCGACCGGGATCGTATCCGCGCGACAAGGCGGTCGCTGTTTCCTTAATGAAAACAGAACTTCCGAATCAAAGGACAACGGAAACGTTGAGCGGCATCGGCTGCGATGTTAGATGAGTCGATATGTGTAGATAAGAGACTCCGCCTTCGTCGTTGTCCCCCATTTCTTCCTCTTCTCTTCGTTGTCTCCGTTCAAATTTGCTCAATACCCGAGACTCGATACCAGAAGACGGGACAAAAGACATAGCCGCTCCTTCCTTTGTGGTCACGAAGACAAACAAGCACAATGGACGGGGCACACACCAACACACAAGCCAGCGTGGCATCCCATACACCGCCATCTCCCTGTAAGGCGACGGACAGGACCGCCGAAAACATACGAATGATGACAGCGGCTGTGGCGCTCTCTATGGGTGACATCGACGGGCAAGATTTTGATTCGATGATTGCACTGTATGGACAAGAAGATGAACAACGAGAAATCATCATCAAGAAAGCCAGGTACAAATCAAATACCAATACATACACCTGTTGACAAACATATGCATAAGTATATCTACTGCCCGACATATATATATATATATATATATATATAATTGAATCTAGGGAGACGGAGCGATTCTCTGTGTATATGTGTTCGTGTGTAAGCATTCATTCGGTAGAAGTGCTTTTACGGTTGTACGTTCGTGTTGCAGAGATATTTTGAAACTGGCGAAACAGGCGATTTTTGCCCTACACAGACGAGACGTGGAACTCAGCGAACGTAACATCAAACACTGTCGTAGAATTGTTGCTGAGGTTGTACCAGTTACACAGGAATTCCCTGCTCTTCGGTTCCTCGGTAAGCAACAATTATATATATATATATATATGAATATATGTACATGTACTTGCATATATGCATAAATAATATCCATATCTTTCAGTCTCTCTCTCTCTCTCTCTCTCACTATATATATATATATATATATTGAGAAAGGTCTGTAAAACACTTGATTCTGGTGGCCGTGCTGTCCTGTCAATATGAACACGTCTTTTTAGCTTTTCTACTTTTCCTTTGTCTTCTCTTTCCGAATATATACCGTGATCGTTCTTCGCGTGGCTCTCTTCCTGTTTTGTTCGTGTGTCTACTGTTCCGTTCCTCGCTCAGACGAGGTACACTGGTGTATGTACACCTGACCGTGGCTCTCTCACGGGTTTGTTCGTTTCTGTTTTTCCTAGTCTCCGCAGCGTCCCCGGGAAGCCGACTGTGAGCGGATGCCCGACATCGAATTCGGTGTCCGTGTCGCTTTCTCTGCTGCTTTACAGGCATCTTCGTCGGAGCCCTCGAGGAGATGGCTGAAGCTGAGATCTTTTATTCGTTCATTTCCGAGCGGCGGCTGCCTCAGTTTGCATCGCTCCATCCTCTGCGCGTCGAGGAGTATTTAGGGGGCCTCATGGATTTTACTGGAGAGCTCAATCGGTAAGGCCCCAAGTCTAGGTTGCGTCTCGCTTTTTCTGTCTCTACGCCCCATTTGTGATAGGAAAACTTCTAGAGTTTCTGGATCTGTGCCGTCTGGTTCACGTCGGTCCTTACTAGCCTATGTTAGGTCTACAGGAAGGTTAGCGGTGTGTGGGCTCATGATTTCCACGGTGTTTGCTACTCGAATGTATTTGCTTGCGTGTGCCTTCTTCGTCTTGGGTCTCAGCTTCGCCGTTCTCCGAGCAACCGAACAAGATCTGGACACCGTCTCTGTCTGCAGAGACTTTGTGAACAAGATCCACGAGAAAATGCTGCTTCTGGACCTGCGAAACTCGCCTCTGCGCCGAAAGTATGACACGCTGAAGTACACGGAAAAGAAACTCGAGTCTCTCTGCTACGAACTGCAAATGGGGCAGCGCCTAAAAGGCGTTATTCTCCCATCGATGGCTTTGGAGCCCGAACCGATGCCAAAGGCGGACGCTGAGGAAAAGGAGGAAGGAAAGTAGCAACGCATGAGAAAACTTGGAAACGCGCACTTTTCACACACTTGTCGATACGCCCCTCTTCCGGGGGCGAGCGCTGGTTCGGGAAGTTCCGTGGAAGGTTCGGGCGCGGGAACCATCTTGTTTCTCTGGATTTGCATGCCTCGGAAAAAATATGGAACAAATCGACGTGCCGCGACCTCCGAAGAGACTCGCGAGACAGCGACCTCCGAAGAGACTCGTGAGACAGCGACCTCGCAATTTTTTAGTCAACTACCGATCTGCGTTCGTCTCTTTCGTTCGCGTCCTGCCTTGCCCCCGTTTTTAGCTGTCTGCCGCACTGGCATGGATGGCACCCCGGCCCGAAAACCTTTTGCAGAAGAGACAAAAGCAGACTGGACATAAAAGAGAAAGGTGGTGGCGTGAGGAAAACAGTGGAAAGCGCCCGAGTCGTCGCGCTTTGATGAAACACAGGTGGCTCCATTTTTTTTTAAAAAAAGGTATGCCCTTCCCATTTACCCCCATCAACAGTCGGATACGAGTATTTCACACCGGTGATGGATTTGATGTCTGCTTTGGGCATGCTTTTTCTCCTGTTGTTGTTCCATGACTACAGTTGTTGGAGCGCCTCAGCCGTCTTCACGTGCTCGAAACGGCCGCACCCGCGACACAGAGGGCCTTGGACCGCCCCACGGTTCGTAGCTACAGTCAGAAATCCCGCAGCTGTTCTCGTGTGTCGGTCTCCAAACAGTGCAGCGTTTCCTGGCAGGAACCACTCTCCGTCACAAGAGACGGGAAAGGAGTTGTGCCCCCTCTTAACTCTCCGCGACTCTCTCGCCGAGGCCAACCGCGTTTGAGCACGGGTTTGCATAGGTGCATACAGCTTTGTATAGGTGTATGGCTGCTTCTACGCGTGGCATATATATCTAATAAAGCACCCTCCATCGACATAAACAAGCGCTGTGACCGGTGTCCGGTGGTGAGGCGGGAAGCTATACTCCGCAGCCAATCGCACTCCTGAAGAAACAGAGACCCGTATAGATTTCGCTGCTGTGCGCGATTTGAAGGTCAACAGAACAAGGGGGGAGGCTGAAAGTGCAGGCTGCGTTTCCTGTACATACCGCTGCAAGAACAAATGATCTTTTCCGTGGCGAGTAGCAGGCACACAACAGCAACTTCATCTGCATGTCGAAGTATAGATCTTTTCGTGCAAATGGTACGTGTGTGCGCGGTTGCCATGGTGCAAGTATTGAGCACATCCTGCTAGCGTCAAGAGGCGTACACTCTTGTGCAATGCGGAGACAGAAGAGTGCCCAAAGCTTCCAACGTACTCGGAAAAACAAGGCTACATTCGCGACCTGAGCCGAGCACACAACCACAAGCTCTGTCCTCTCTTCGCTTAACCACTGGGCTGTCTCGACACTCCGCCACAAGCGGAAAGCGCAACCGACAACGCAGCTGGACTTTTCAACATGTTCATCCGTTCTGTGCCGCATAGGCAAACCTCGGCGACGCATCCTTCACGCACGCTTCGAACTGCTCAGTCCTGCACCGGAGGATTCTTGAGAGAACGCAGACGCACCAACACGTGCCTCTGAACACAAAGATGCAGCTATCGAGCTACTCGGAGCAATGAAGAAAGGACACAGAACAGGGACAGAAACAGGTTCCAGGAAGGGGGATGGGGACTGGAGCATTCATGCACTTTTACGGTAAGAACGTCCCTGGCAATTTCGGATTTGCACATTGACCACCGAGTTAGCCATGACACTTACACAGCTGCGTATACCAATATCGAAATGCACATAGTCGATTGGATGGCTCTGGAAAAAGGATGAATCACGAGGATATGTAGGTCAAAGACAGGCGCCATACGTAACACTCATATACACATTGACACACATGTACATACATGAATGTATAGGTTAACCACGTCACGCGTGCTTCGCTGAAAGGCCAACTTTGTGAACCGCTGTTAGGTGTACATACACACAGACAAGACAACAAACGTTACAACGCCAACTTGGAAAATGCATACGCGATCTGCTTTCCGCGGGCACTCTTGGCCCGACATGGATGCACCCCACTACGGACAAGGCTGGCCGATGACGAGCCACAAAAAGGAGACAGCGTTTCCGTTCACCCCTACAAGGGCTTCGGCCTACTTCGTCGAGCTCTTCGTCTCCCTCTTCATTCTCCCCTGTACCTTTTCGTCTCTGTGTCGCTTTATCTTCTCTCTGTCCCCTCTTTCCCTCTTTTGCCCCGTCTCTTCTCGCTTTCCAGGGCTCTTCCCTCCGTTTCCGCCCCCCCCCCCCCCCCCTTTCCCCTTTTGCGCCTCTCAAGAAAGTTTGATCATTTGCACTGCGGCCTCTGCTGACGCGTTCTCGACACCGGAAGACGCGTGCGTCGCTTTTTTGCCGTGCTTGTGCTCCTCTGCCAGGAGATGAACGGCGTCGCTGGCGGTTGCATAGAGAAGCCGCTGTCGCGTTTGCACCACATGAGGCGGATTGCACGCGTCCGTCCAGAAGTAAACGAAGGCGCCGATGAAGATGTGCCACAAGCTGAGAGCGAACAAGAATCCGAAACAAGCCCAAAGACGAAAGGTAAAGAACGAACCCAAGACTGGCAGAGCTCCTTGTTTCCTTCGGGTGAAAAGCGAGGCAAAATGAAACTCACGCAACCAACATAGATCCACCAATGTATATATATATATATATGTTATATATATACAAATATATATATATATATATATATTATCCCTACACGAGGAAACGCGTAAGTAGATTCATAAATATGCATACAACATCGGCATGCACAGGGGGGGGGGGAGGGGGCAGTTGACAAGGACAGGACACTTTAGGAGGCCTTGGAAAGCCGTGGCCTACGAGTGGATCATGTCTGTTTTGTATCTTTCTTCGCGCACCCGTGCTTGATCCTCAAATAGTCGTTTGCGTCATCCATTCCAAAGAAGAAGAAGACCGCGGCCAGAAGAAACGTGATTCCGCTGTACAGGCACGCCCTCCTCTGCAGGCGCGGCCGCACGCCACCCACGACGAGCATCACCAGATATCCGCAGCCGAAGAAGACAATCGGGTACATTGTGTATCTGGGAAAACGCAGAGTGCAGATATGTCCAGAGCTAGAGGGCGTTTACGACGCACGTACTCGCACAAAAAAGCCGTCCCCTCTGGAGTTTTCGGCACGGAAATCCGCGGTCTCGCAACAATATCGACGCCAGCAAGTTCTCTGTCATTCCTCCGTGTTGCGTTTAACAGCTCATACTTCAAACTCGACAGATTTCCTCCAGGTCTGACCCTTCGTAAGACAAACGCATTCCTTCCGGGAGGCATCAACACGGCCGCACAAACGCAAACAAATGGGACACACGGGAGACCCTGCGTGGGGCCATGCAGCGACTCCCCGCGAGTGTGTCGATACTCATTTTCCCACATGCCTCGACAACCTCTCTCGTATTGCTAGACATATAGGTATCCACTTCGGTTCACCTTCGGGCTGCTCCAGTTGAAAGGAGACATCCCAGAGAGCGAACCTCCTCCCCTTTTCTTCCAGGAGACACCTAGCACTCACGTAAATCTACATATACACGGCATGCGTATAGATAATTCCACTCGATAAATATACGTAGATATGTATAGATGTCTGAATAAATACACGGCACACATCCAGAAGACTTCACTTTAATAAAGGCCTCAAGGGTACGGTATCTCCAGATAAAGCTCCTCGCTGCGCGTCCCTGTCCGAGTTCTCTCTTTTGCTGGACGTACGCGAAATTCCACGGTTGAAGACACTGGGTAATGACCACGACGCAGAGTGGCACCATCCGACTCATGAGAACCCAGATGGGGCTGACGAACTGAAGAAGAGAGACAGAAGAAAGAGTTTACAAAAGAATCCAGTGGACGGTCGCCTGTCCCGTTTCGCCTCACATCTGCAGCAGCTAACGGAATTCTGAACCGGACGCGCCGTTTCTGCCGTGTTCTTCTTGAATCCAACACCGATATATATATATATATATATACATATACATATACATATATATATATATATACATACATTTCAATCTCCTAGGAGCATCTGCACTTGGTGCACGAACACACACACGCATGCGTATACGCATATTTATACATACATATCTGTGTAAATATCTGTATATATACGAAGATGCGTATTTGTGTTAACGGAAAGAAACTCACACCTGGATGGTGCTACGGCGAATCTGCATCTTCCCTGTGGTGCATGCATATATATATATATATATATATGTATTTATAAACCAGGCTCGTACGCGAGACGAGAGAAGACAGGCGATCCTCAAACATACTTGGAGAGGCATAGCGAAGAAGGAGATCATGCACGTGATCGCGAAGACGTTGTCTGCTCTGTGCCACTGGAAAACGGGCACGGAACAGAGAAAACAGATCCTCTCTCAAAACGGGAACATCTCGGAACTTGCACAAACCCTGTCAAGTCTGGTGGCGAAACCCAAGACAAAGGAGACACTCCTCAAAAGGACGCGCGGAGAAAACTGCAGATTCCATGCCCTCGATGCTTACACCTCTCCCCGCGGGACTGCGTCCTACTCTCGATCGAGAGAGCCTATCTCCAGGAATACATAAGTATATACGTATATATATATATATATATATATGGATATGTATATGGATATAAGCAAAGCAGAGGTGTGTGTATGGGAATATGATACAAAAAAAACCAAGAAAATGCATCATGTAAAAAGATGGGCATGCATACCCGCATATGCATACATAAAAATGCCTACGTGGACATACATACATGTATATGTGTATATATATGTATATATATATATATATATATGTATGTAAGATAGACACTTGTTCACAAGGCAAATAGACATGCGTGTGTCGCTGTAAAGACGTGGCAAAAAAGTCTGTGGATGAGGAATGACCGGCGCGTATGTTCTTGGCTTTCTGAGCACCGTATATCGGCACAGAGACCCAAGCAGAGAGGCTCTGTATGAACAGACGAAAGGGAGGCAAGGCGGGTGTCTCTGCCGACTCACGTCGCTTTCCGTCCCCCCAAGGAAGTACGCTCTGTGGAAAGCATCCGGATCGTTCCCTTCCAGCGTCTGGAGAGTGTGGTACGCGACGGACGTCACCATGGCCGCGAACCCGACGAAAGCATCCAGTGGCAACCTGAACAAAAAGGACCGCAGAGAGAAGGTGCGATGGATAGACACGCGAAACGCAGGCAGAAACAAGGAGCGACTCAAGGAACGAGCGGGGGAAGAAAAAGAGGAGGGAGAGGGTCGGGCATTCGCCAGATACAGGGATGGGAAAGTGAGACGACAAAGGGAGAGGAAAAGGAGAGGAGACTTACCCCACTTGCCAACTGCGGAAAATGCCAAAGAGGAGCACCACGTTGGTGGCCCCGGTGGTGAGAAGCTAAGAAGACAGCAGAAAGGAGCAGAAGAAGAGCCAGTGTGTCTTTTTCACTGTGTTGCGCACACATCTCAAAGCGGTCCTTCTCTCTCAGTTCTTTTCTGCGCAGCCTTTTTTTCCTCGTCACCCTTCTCGTCCGCCAGTTTCATCTCCCCTCTCATCTTTTCCGGTCTCTCGGCGACCCTTTTTTCTCCTGTCGCTGTTTTCTGTTTTCATCTTTCCCTCTTCCGCTGCGGAGTTACCTGAGCCTGGAACTCCCACTGCTCCTTCAAGAGAGGATAGCCAGCAGCCGTGGCGAGACCGAATTGTCCATTTAAGAAGAGGAGGGACAGGAGAGCGAAAGAAAAGAAGAAGAAAGAAGACGACGCGCGGAACGCAGACAGCCGCATCTTGTGGACGTGAGGGGGGGTCTCCTTCGTACTCTACACGGCAAAAAATTCTCTCTGCACGACAGAGAAAAAGATGGCTCTTCGCTTTCTCCTTGACCCTGTTCCGCTCCGGCCTCTCGGGCTGCAGTCCTGGTGTTTCGCCGACTCGGATCGGAGAGACGAAAAACCTCAAAGAGGCAAACAACGACACCGAAGGACACCAAAAAAAGAGGAGCAAAGTCTCCAAAGGACACCTGCGTCTGAGGCGAGTCAGCCGATGGCGGGGGTTTGCCAGACAGGCAAGAGGCAGGGAAAAACGCGAGGAGAGAGCGAGGACGGCGGCGAGAACGAAAGACCGGTGGAAAAAAGCTCGCACCGCTTGAGACATCAGACCAGCCAGGCTGGATCCGCCGAAAGAGCAAAATTGCGAAGCGCCAGGAAGATGAAAAGAGAATGGAGCAGGCTCATTTCTCGTGCTGTGCCCCCAAGAGAGACAGAAGGAAACGGCAAGAGAACCGGAGGCAACCGGGAGGAAAGTGAAGCGCATCAACACGCAAAAGAGTAGATAGACAGGGGTGTGTACTTTACACCCGGCGTGGCAAACGCAAAAAGGCAAGACACAGCTTTTGTTTCTTCCTCATCTTTGTTCACTCGTTTGCCCCTCCAGAGTGGAAGAGTGAAGGGCTGTAGGTCCTCTGTGTGTGTTTGTCACAGGGGAGACGCCGGATTCTCAGGGAAGCGAGCACCTGCGTCCGCTGAGATGGCTTCTGAGCCCTCGCTCTGCTCAAACACGCACGCTTTTTCCGATTTCAGAGAGAGAACGGAAGGCCTGCTTTTTACAGTTCCCTGCCGAATGCACGGCCCCGCGACACCTCATTCTCCAGCGGTGACTTCCTAGGTAGTTTTTTCGTGGAATTTGACCCCGTCGATTGTACCAACTAGTCCACTCGGACTCTCCTTTGGTCTTTTTCTTCCCGCAAAACACATACTACCGCAAAAAACCCTCCAGGCCCGCAACGTGGCGTGTTCGCAGGACCGCCGTCGCCAGCTGCCGTTGCACTGTACATACACCCGATAGATGCGTGGCGCTCGCCGGCAGCGAAAACAAGGACGGGGAGTCTCGGCAGAATCAAGAGACGCCAAAAGCCAAAGGCAGAGAGAGAGAGCCCCGCGAGTCCGCAGCTGGAGAAGACAAATGAGTGCGGCGCGGCGGTTCTCGAGACAGCTGACACACAGGAGTACGAAGGCCGAGACCCGTCTTTCTCCCAGTGTTCACCTGCGTGCTTCGCCTGGCAAAAAAGTGGATGCTTGGACTTGTTTGTAGGGGAAGGTGAAAGAGTGAGACAAGCAGAAGGGGGGGAAAAGGCAGAGCAACAGCGCGGCTGCACATGCAGTTTCGCGTCTCAGGAAGCTGCGCCAGGTCGTCCACGCCTGCGATGGTGGTAAACGCTGAGGAGCCTCGAAGGTCTCGTTCGCGTTTTCTCCCAACACGGGGAAAATGAGGAAAAGAGCGCCAAGGCAAGCACTCGCGTTCACACTCAAGTGCAACCGAAAAAAGAACGGAAAAAAGACGAAGCTAAAGGTGAAAAAGGCGCGAGACACGCCCCTGGAAAACGAAAAGACACCTTCTGTGCCAGGGCACATGCCTTCCACAGGCGAACGGAAAGAAGGGCAGCGAACTTACCCTTCATTCGGCTTTCGTTACATAGATAGCGGATTTTAAGCACTTCTTTCGTGTGTAAAGAGGACTGCATATTCGATGCTCCTGCCACGCAGTTTACCTTGTCGGTACATGCAGCAACAGATACAAGCACATATTGACAACGCAGAAATTTATTATATGTTTAAGAGTATATAAGCATATTATATATATCATGTATGTATGTAATTGTGTGTAAATATATCCATGTGCACGCGATGAGAGAGCTTGCCTTTTGCGGTAGCATGTGCCACAACCGGATCAGTGAGGTTTTGTCATGACCGATCCATACATGTCTATAGTCTATCATTTATAGATGTCTTTTCTTTACGTGAACGAAAGAGACGAACAGGGAATCAAGAACCATCGCTCTGCAGTTGTTTTAAAATGCAAGGGCTGCTCTCTTGTACCCCTGTTCTCGCCGGAGTCCAGGTGTACAACGTTAAATTCCAGCTTGACTGGTATACTTGATTTTTAGAACCCCGACACCCTTTAACACATGCAATATATATATATATATATATATATATATATAATTAGCATCAAATATATGCGTTTTGTTATGGGTAACGCTGTTCACTATGCTGGTTTTGAGGATGAAATCTTGCTCCACACCGAAGGGCAGATTGAAAGCGGGTTTTTTTGTAGATTACCTTCGATCGACCATGAACCTTGTGTGGGCCCTGACAACGGAGAGACATGCCTGTCCCACAAGAGACGCGTACAATGTGGCTAACTCAGGATCAGTTATGTTTCTTCCTGGGGAAGCAAACAGAGGCTGGAATACTCGCCCGAAGGAAGAAGAAACCACCGTTTTTTCTTTTCCGACACACACACCGGAAGATCCGACTTCTGTAGGGGGATGGGTGTACGTACACCTCCGCACTGTCGGGTGCAGAGTAGGCAGCATTGTCGCCCGTTACCTGTCGTTTCTCTCTCTTCATCCTGTTAATACGAGCAACGACAGTAATCACAGAATTATTTACATGCTTGTTCTGGGGGTACTCAGCCAAAGATTTTTTCCTGCTTCTCCTCTCTAGCCTTGTCGTCTTCTGCAATCGTTTACTTTCGAAATGCGTCAGATTTTCTTCTCTGCTGTGCGCTGTGACACCGCCATTTCACGTGGTTCCTGGAGACGCCTCTTCCCTTCCTTTTGTTAAGTCACGAGCGGTTGAGACTCGTGAAAAGACTCTTCGCCTAGCCGCTCTGAGAGTGTGAACCGTCATATGCAAAGCTGCAAGAGCAGCCAAGCAAGCAAGAAGAGTTGCACGCTGGTTTATATATTGGTTTTGTTTACCGGATCCAAGACTTATTGTGTTTGCCTGATTTCGATAACAGTATAGATCCGACCCTAGTCCAGGGTGACTCACCGGTCTGACGGAAACGGGTACAGACTAGTGAACATGGGCAAGGGAAGATGAATGCAAGGCAAAAGACGAAAGTGATGTGGAAGACTGGAAACAGATGTACACAAGAGAAATCTTCAGTCCTGTCTATTTTAGTCTCAGTTTCGTTCAGTGGATCTTTGCGACGCACAGACGCGAACCCTTCTTCTCTGTTCGCTGTTCCCCGTTTGCCGACGAGGAAGAACTGCTAGTCCCTGATTGCTTTCGCTCCTAGTCGTGACTGTCTGGAGACGTGTCTTTTCTTCCAAGAAGATTAAACACTCATTTTTGAGTTTCTGACGCGCGTTTTCGCCTCGACGGCGGCCCATTTCCTTTTCCCCCCGTGTTCAGCGTCTTCTTCAGCACTCCTCGCACCCTCAAAGCAACACATCGCTCGAGAGTCTTGCACCTCCTACAAAAAAGGTGTCTTCCCCGCTGCGCTAGCGGCCGCACAGGAAGACCTCGGTTTTGTGTTCCCGACTTCTCACATGTGTGAAACACCCCCACCCACGCCCCTACTCGATCTGCATACGTGTATGCATGAAGAGTTATTCATATTTGTATAAATATACTTGTATATGCACGGTGTATGAGTGTCATGTGAACGGGCGCGTAGACGTCTCGGACAAGTGCTTGATCGTGCGCAAGCGCATTTTCTTAGTATTCTTTGTTGATATCTAGAGAGCGATTCGAGTAGATCTCCGGAACGTCAATGTTGGAGAGACAGGAGAGACCAATGATGGCAGTGACGGCGATGAGGAAGACGACGATAAACTGAGAGAGCATGGTCTGAGAAAAGCACAATGAAACAGGGGCGCAGAACGTGGCAAAAACGCGGAAACTGAGGAAAACGCACTCCTTCCACCGGAGGGAGGACAAAACCGACATGCGTGACAAACGGAATGAAGCCAAAAAGAGTCTCGCCGTCGGACTCTGCCGTCTAAAAGGAGAGAGGAAGACGCCGGGGACTTCGACGGAACGGCCTTTCTCGAGACACAGCGACACTCTTGAGACAGGGCGGGAACGCGCGAACAGCCGAGCAAGAAACGTTCAACACATCCCACAGGAGAGAGGCAGGGTGACGCCTTTCCTCGTTTCCTTCTTGAATGGACGGAGATTCGACATCAGACCTCACTGCAGCACACGTCCAGAGAGGGAGTGACGCATATGGACAACAAGAAACTCCCTTAAACACATATGCCTACATGGACGGAAGGAGAGTAGAACGAGAGCCAAAAGTTGAGGAACGCACACAGGCGTGCTGAGGATGCGCAGAAGACGCTCCATCTTTTAACTCGGGCTAGAGGAGACCCACAGAAAGACGAGGTACACGGTTGTTTCGAATATGCGTGCGAGAGAGACGCTCCAAGAGACGGTGCATCCAGGAAGTCTCCACTGGCACAAAGGCTGCTAGTTACACAGCATAACAGCTGTCTGTTTTTATCGACCTAAGTTGCACGTTTTTCTGCAGCTGGACACAGTCCAGGGTTTCGGCGTCTCGGGAGACGTACAGATGTCACGTATTTGAAAGTCGGCTCGGCGGGTTCCTCTGTGTTTGTCCCTTGGGCAGCGACAAGGTTGAGGGAGAGGACGAGGAAGCAAAGAAGAAGGCTCGCGCACGGCTGCACGAGGCTCCCTCGAGGCGACCTTGGACGCCGTGAAGTCGCGAGAGAGGAGCGACTTCTGCCTTGCTCCTCCTGTTGGGGGGAAACGGCCAACGCGGTGAGAGAGGCCATCGTCGAGCAGTGAATCGAAGCGCACGGGGCGAAAGAGCAGAGACGCCGAGAAGGACAAATGCGCGAAACACAGAGAGAGGGATGCCGGCGGCTGAAAGACAACGAAGAGACGCAGCGGATGCGGGACCGGAAAACAAATGTGAAGACGGAGAAAGAAGGTGAGCAGCCGGAGACGACGGCGTGGCAAGAGACTGCGGTAACGGGAGCGACAAGACAAGCGAGAGCGAAGAGCCGATGGCGACGAAAACGGAATCCGAGTTGCGTCTGTTTATCTCGGTTCTTCCCTATCAGACGAGGACTCGCGAGGACGAACAAAAGACGCGCAAAAAGAAAGAGACTTGCAGAAGAGGAACCAGCGAAGGACGGGAGAAAAGAACGAGGTTCAGTGAAGACGAGCTGTCGGAGATTAACCTTTTCAGTAACACCAGGGGAACCAGGCTAAAGAGGGAGGCGCAGCGGGCGCATTTACGAGTTCAACGAAGGAGGAGAAGGACGAGGAAAGAGATAGAGAGAAGATTCACGTGAGGCAGGCGCGGAGACTGGGGGCTGAGGGAGGTGTACGTGCTGAAAAGGATCTGCAAAGTGTTTTTTCACGGTCGGGAGAGGGGCGGCAAGCGCTGGTTTTTAAGAGAGATGCGCGAGGGACTGTTTCCTCTCCAGGAAAATGCTTTGTCTTCGCTCTCTGTCCCCGTTCTAGAGGGAGTAAGCCGTCTCTATCTCACTGTGACAAAGGCAGACGAAGAGAGTCGCAAGTTTAAGGGCAGAGACTCCACCTAAAAACGGTTGGGGAAGCGGAAAGGCCGAACGGAAAAGAACGCGTTTCACATGCGCGTGTTTGTTCTCTCGCCTCCAAGAGCGGGTAAAACTGCTGGCAGGTGTGCCTGTGTATCCCAGGAGAAAAACGCAGTCCGTGTCCATTCGCTTTCTCCTCCTCCTTTTTTCCCGCTTGGGAGGACGTCGCGCGGAGCAGGTAGCTGAGGATCATCGCTTCAGCGTTTCCTAGTTGAATTCACGTGCTCGCGTGGGCCTTTGTCTCTCCTGTCCTTTCCAGCGCATTTCCCTGCGACGTTCTCGCCATACACAATCCCCGTTCTCATTCCCCTTTTCACGGAAAACCAAGTCTTTCCTCGATCCTCTCTTGCGATGGAACGACGAACTTTGACGTCTCTTTCGTGCCAACGCTGAGTGCTGCCCTCACGGCGGTAAACCCCAAAGGCAGCTTCGGCTTATAATAGGAGAGAGCGCTCCAGCTGCTTCGGTGTGCGTGGTCCGTGTCGATGCTGTTTCCCGCGGGCGACAGCTCGAAGAGCGAAAGGCCGGAGAAACGGAGAGAAACACACACACAGAGAGCGGACGTTCCGGAGGGGAAGCTGGTGAAGAAAGACCGGAAGGGGAAACAAAGGGAGTGAGCGCAAACACACCACGAAACTCGACATCACGACGGTCACCTGTCAAGCGGCTACACAAATAGCCACGACGACTGCCGCTCCGGGGCCCCGTGGGCGCGAGGCGAAAAGCGAAGAATCGGAAGAATCACGCTGGAGAAAACATTCCCAGAGAGACAGCGAGAAAAAAGGGAATGCCGTGTCTTTTTGTCCTTGGAGAAAGCATGTTATATGACAGGCAGCAAAGGAGCCAGATCCCCAGATATACATATCTCCCCTATCTAAAACTAGGTATTTTTATATACATCGAGAGAGGACCCCAAGACAGTCGCATGTGTGTGTTGGCCGTACTCGTCGAGCGACGCTTTTCTTCCAAGCCTTGGTCTCTCACCGTCGCCAGCTCTACCGCCTCTCTTGGCGCTTTGTTCCTCTCTGTTCCGCGACGTCCTGGGCAATGCCCCAGAAACTGCTGCTCAAAACGCGAGGAGGCGTTTCTTTCCGCTTGTGTTTTTGGCGTCTTTGCTGACAAGGCTACTGCGTTTTGTTTCTCTCCTCTGCCACGTGGTCTACCGCGTTGCGCGCTGAGGTCTTCGTGGCACACCCGCGCATCGTGGAATCGATGCGAGGGAACCCTGCCGCGAAATGCGTAGAAAGAAAGCGGTCGTTCTTGCCGCAACTCGCACTACCTCGATCCGAGTTTTTTATACACCTCTACTCCGACACAGAGATCGCCATGCATGGTCGGAGAGAGGAATGTGCATGTGACTGTTTATGTACCTTTGTATATCTTTTGGTTTACCTGCCGTTCCGTGTTTGAGGGTTCGCCTGTATATATACACCGAGGACGAGCATGCTATGAGCGAACTGTGCAAGTGAGGCGCGGTTCTTTTGCTTGGAGCAGTTAAACCGTCGCGCCTGTTTCAAGTTTCGCGACTTCGGACGTCACCATGGGGTGTACAGAGTCGAAAGCAAAGGAGCCGACACACAAGGCAGAACACCGGACGCGGAGAGAATCACAGGTTCAGGAGAAGAAGGTGCCTGCGCCGTTCTGCCTACCTTTCTCGTCAGACGACTTTTACACCGGCGAAAAGCTTTTGTCCACGGAAGGAGACATCGGAGACGCCGTTCTTGACTATCAACTGTGCATTGTGGGAAGGTGTGTTAATGTCAGCGACGGCGACTCGATACGAATCAGGTAAGGAAAACCGTGGAGAAACCAAACTCGAGCGGGCCGCTCTCGACCGTAGCAGGAGAAAGTGACGAAGCGGATGCGCAGCACGTAGGTGGATATAGTGGTAAGGCCTTTTCTGGGCCGATATCCATATCCAGGCATGGAGGAATGTTGTGGTTTGGCGTGATTGCAGCCTATCTCGCCTACCGATCTATTTACGTCTTTGCCGTTTCCGGGGCTGTACAGGCAGTTGTGTACACCCACACCGATATATATATATATATACATGCATGTCCATATATTTATATGGATTTTCATATATTTATATATATGGATGTTTTTCCTACATTTTATCTTGCCATTTGATGCCTTGGTTTCCTTTTCAGACACATTCCGAATGGTCACTTGCTTTACCCCCTGCGTTTGCCTCGGAAGCCGGGCGAGGCTCGCACGCCCGCGCGCGAACCTGGCGACGAGGAAGATCCGAGCAAAACGTGGAAGGGGAAATTGACAGAAAATACGATTCGCATTCGCCTCTATGGAATAGACGCCCCAGAAACGGCCAAATTTGGACACCCTGGGCAACCGTTTGCGCAGGTGCGAGGGCAGAAATGGTACAGAACAGAAGTGGAGGAGAGGCTGAGGAGAAAAGAGCTCCCTCGCATCTGTTGGCCACTTGCGAACGTTTTCCGCACGTTTCCCCCGCAGCTGGAAGAGTCTTTAGAAAAAAAAGGCGCCGTCGTGAGGCACCGATCTTGGCTGGTATCTACACTAGAGCGGGAGGGCCGAAGGTCCGTCGTTCGTTTGCGTCTGTTCCCCGTCGTTGGGTATGTACGGCGTGCACGTTGCCTGGGCATATTTTCCATGCGTTTTCCCCTACTTGCAGGAAGCCAAACAATTCGTCACGGAGCGTCTCCTGCACAAGGTAGTGTACGTGAAGTGTCTCTCCAAAGACCAGTACGGGCGCCTGCTAGCTCGCGTACTGATTCCACGTCCGGATGGCCTCGGCCACGCTCTCTTCCGCGGAATCAGTGACGCAGGAAAGGGCGAGGGCGTATTGCGGGGCAAGACTGGAGAAGAGAACTTTCAGGATCTCGACAGAGAACGTTTTATTGTCTGCCTGATGCTCGTCATGTTTTGTCGCCCGGTGAAACCCCCCAAGCAAAACAGAAGAGAAAGTATTCAAGGCGCCCCTTCGTGGTGGTGTGACGATGTATGTGAGGAACTCTTGATGGAAGGACTTGCGTGTCTCTACAGGTAAGGAACAGCGAGGATAGAAGGAAGAAATCGAGAAGACTCACACGCCCATATCTATCTATCTGTCTATATCCATCTATCTATCTATGCATCTATATCCATCTATCTAGATCTCTCTATCTGTTTGTACAGGCACGCACAGAAGGTGTAACCGACAGGGAGAGATGCCGGAGATCGTTTCCCCACCGCATGCATAACACTATCATATGCGTGTACCTGTGCATTTGTCTGCACATGCAGTTATATGAGTATGCCGTGAGAGGCCTTTCGCGTTCTAGACGTTCGCGGGTTTGATCACGTGCGCAGGAGTCCCTGTCTACCCCGCGCGTTCTGAATCGACTGCGTTGTCGTCGTTTTCTTGTCTGTGCCTCACTCTGCAGAGGCCGCGGGGCTGATTACTGCGACCAGCGTCATCTGCTGGCGCATCTGGAGTCCGAAGCTAAGGAAAAGAAGATCGGACTCTGGGGAGCACCCGAGGGAGAACTGCAGTTGCCGGGCGACTACAAAAAGTCGAACAGAGCCGGTCTTTTGCCGCCGCAAGACGAGTCGGATGCATGCGGCGAGCGCCGGGGGAGTCACTCCAAGCGCAGGAAATCCAGGTCGAGGTCCCCGTCGCCGGCAGCCCGACGTTCGGAGGCCGAGTGCCTGATGCATGCGGCGAGAGATGGCGAGGCGACAAGCAACCACGCGGAAGACGGAGGGGACGGAGAACGCTGTGCACATTCCACAAAAGGAGGGAGAAGGAAGGGTGGAGGCGGCCGCAGAGCCAGCAAGTCGCCAGGAAGGAGAGACAACGGAGAGGGGGGAGACCACGGCAGGCAGGGAGATCGCGAGAACCCAAACCGACGCAGGCGAAACAGGAAACGTAACAGAAAGCGGAGGGGATCGGCGGAAGCATCGGACTATCAACCGAGTTCATAGAAAAAGGGTATTCAGTTAGAACATCCTTTCACCTTTCTCGGCACATTTGTGGCCTTATCTTCGAGTGAAAATCGGCCATGAAGGCATCCGCCTCATATCCCCGTGATCGTCGTCCGTTTCCTTCCCCCAGGGATCTTGTGAGGAACAGTTCGGTTCTCCGCACGTCCTCAAGAGGTCTACGGGAGAACAGGGCGTTCGCTTTCAGTTCATGGTACGCAAATTCGCGTTTCCGTTAAAACTGCGAGTCTTCCGTCTTGAGTTTTTGAGGACGAGAAACCATAGGGAGGACCGGGTATTCTGCGACCAGCTACCGTACGGTGTCTTCTTCATGGGAATGGATGGTGTTTTATTCCACATTCTCCTTGTTGGCTTTTTCGTCACAGCCCCTTCTAAACAGAGAAGACTTTTGAAGGCGTTTTCTAGGCTTGTTTCCGGCTCTCTATCCCAGCAGAGGGAGATTGTTCGTGTTCTGTAGGGTATCTGAGCAGTCCCACTGTCCTCAGAGGACGTGCGCACGACGCGTTACTCTCCGGTAGAGGCGCGTTTTCGTCGTAGTTGATTTTTACCGCAATCGAAAGCCCCCCTCAGGCGAGCAGAACGCCTGTTCTTGCACTGCGGTTTTTCGGGTGTCTTTCGTCTTGCACCTGCGTGTGTTCATGTGCGAGTAAAGGGCTCTTGTGTGTGCCACGAGCAAATTGGCTGTGCGCACTCGCTTCGCAAGGGAACCGAAGTCTCGCGGGATAGAATTGGGCGTGGAACGAGAGTTTATCGGGGCGTTCGAAACGTTTTAATGGGCACTCACATAATGTGAATGCCATGTTTTTCTTGTGTCCTGTGCCTCTTCCAGTGAACGGTTTGAGCGTTCTGGAAGATACCGGAGTCTTTTTGTCTTGGCGGCAACCAGTCCCCGAAAAGTTCTTCTCGGGACATGTTTCCGGTTTGCACTTTTCGTTCATGTCAAGAGAGACCTCTACCTGAGAAGTCTCGGTGTAACATATGTCCTTTGGGGGGTTCGTTCGTTTGCAACGGCACAAACCGATGTACGGAGTGGCTTCGACACCATTTTTCAAAGCGACTACGTAACTTCCGAAACGAAGTGTTCTTGAGAGGATTTCGTATATGCTACTCAGGCTGCAACATCAGGTTTTTTTGCCGTAAAACGAACCGGGGCCAGGCTCTCCTGTCTCGCACGTAGATGTCCCGGAGTAGATGTTGGCGTAGCGAAGCAGGTGCTCGCTGCATGAAAGCGAAAACTGCCGGTTGCCTCTTTGTGGAGATGATCGACTCATGAGCCGCTTGTGGAATAGCCAGCTTCTCTGCCAAACATAGTCGGTCTCCTGGGCAGCCTCAGGGAGTGGTGCTTCTCAGCAGAGAGTGGTATTTTTCGCTCCTGCGGCCCTCCCGTCGCCGGTTGCCATCTGTGGCTGTCTCTCCTCTTCTACTCGAATTGTCATCTTTGTCCACTTCCTTCTCGCAGATATTAGCATTGAAAAGCCAACTGAGGGAACGGATAATAGAGACGTGCATGCAGGAGCATCACCGTTGTTCGTCCCGCAGGTAGAGTCTACCGAACGGCAGTGCTGTGGTGGCCTGGACACACTGAAGTTGGTTTTTGCCTTGTGCTCCCTGAATAAAACGAACGCCTTTCGTGTCTAGACTCCGGCAAACAGAAGAGAGAGCCACGTACTAGCAGCTTGCTTGGCCGCGAGCGGTGTCTTCCTGTTTCTGCCACAAACAAACCTCAGCATGACTCTCTGCCTTGCCTCGCTCACACAGCCCAGAAAACCGCCTTTCCGCCAAAACGTTCTGCGAAAAGGACACTCCTGTTGACTCTCGGTGGATTCTGTCTACACACGGTCCCGTGTTTGCAAGACTCTTCTCTTAGGCGGAAACTGCAGGTGTAGCCGAAACGCGAAGGATTTTGGCAGGGTAGGCGTTCGCAACAACGGCAGCAAAACGTGATCTGGTGACAGGCACCACGAGAAACAAAGTCTGAGTAAGATTGCATTACGCATGTGCATGCGCTACGTACCGCCTGTTCAAGAAGTGCGTAAATATCCCTGATGAGACTTTTATGGCGCGTCCTGAATGCTGGGCGAAGCCACGTCGATTTGCTAGTGGCGGCGTCCAGGAATCTTGCGCGGGGATTCGCACTCTGCGAATGTGTGCGTTCTAGACCTTAAACATCACTAGATCTCGCGATCGTACATGCGAAAACACGTGCGCGACAGAGGCGGCAACGCGAGTTCTCGCGACAGTACCTCCTCGTGGAATTCCCGACGAACAGGCACGGAACGGCAGCCTCAACACAGCTGCGCACACACTCCTGAATGTATATCTCTTCCACAGCGCCTTGGTCCTGCGTGCTGAGGTGGAAACTGGATTGCAGCTACAGTGCGCATCACATACCTGCCATCAACCAAAGAAGAGTTTACTGCAGTTCTGACGGCAACGGAGCAGGAAAAGATGTCTGACTTGTAAAATATCAATGTTCTCTGAAGGTTTGCCTGCTGCGTTCGGCTCCCGCTGGAGCGCTTTGGGTTCGAGGGACAGGACTTGGTCGGTAGCCAGGAAACTTGCCCCTGGGGCTTTTCCTCGTTTCCTGTTCTAAGCAGGCTGCTCATCTTCCTTACTACGCGTTTTTCTTTTCTGGTCTCTCCCGACGAACCAACAACTGCTCGGTTCGTGTCCTCACACTGACGGAAGTTTCCCTGGTAGAAAGAAGTCGCGAAAAGCGACACCGTCTGCAGGGAAGTCCCCCCGTATTTTTTTTCGCTGTCTCCCGCAGAAAACTGACTGACCAGCGGTTTCAGTAAGACCAGAAACGGCTTCCTTTCTTTGGGGCTCTTTCGACCCAAGAAGACCGACAAGACATGGAAGTGGGAGGCCTCTGCGCAGGTAAGGGAACTTACCTGGTTGATGTCCGGGCCGTTCCAGAGGAGAGACGATTCTCCAGGTCCAGATGCAATGGACCGTTGATGACGAACGCGAAACAGAAGTCGCAGACTCCCCCAGAGTGACCGCAGAAAAAAGAGGGACTCACGCGGGAGACTTGCAGAGGGGAAAAACGCCGCCGCTTTGCCTGTCCGACGGGGGCTATACCGAGGTTGCCGCGTCTCCCGTGTAGATCAGATTCGCTCCCTCCGTTTTTCTCCCCCAAGAAAGAGCGAATCGACAGTTTAACGGAAGCACACGCGGAAAAAGGAAACTTCGCCGCCAACGGTGCGTCTTGGGGGCCGGATCGAGTCGCGCGCATGCTCGAGGCCCTAAAACACATGCGAATTCGGTATAAAACGAAAGACTTGAGCTCGACCTCTCCTCGAAGCCGCTCCCCCCCTGGGCCCGCGGCCTGTCAACGCATTTGAGGAAAAGGATCTCTTTACGGGGTTTTCAGACCCTCGCTAGAAAGCATTTTTTTCGTCGAACAAAACGGGAGCGCTTTTAGTGAGACAACGAGGAGAGTTTCCTCTGTTCCGAGGGCGGGTGGAAACGTGCGCGCGGCAGCGAGGTCAGCAAGCCTCTCTTCCAGCCATCGACAAGACAGACGCCGGCACGCCCCGACGCCCACTTTTCTTTTCTGTTGTTTTTCCTGCTCCAAGTTGTCTTTCGCTTGCTACACAACCCACCGCGCTTCGCGTGTATTTTAGTCCCTCTCAGGTCTCTCTCCCTTTTCTTTCGTTCCCTCTCACATCGACTTGCGGTTCTCGCGAACGACGGCTAGACAGCCAGAACCCGCTTGCACCGTCTTCGTTTCTCCCTTTTCCGCCAACCTCGCCTTTTGTCTTCCATCTGCTGTCTCGTTTCCACTTTCTCTTCCGTCTCTGCGCCTCAAATTCTGCGTGGCCGCTCAGAAGCCGGTACTGCACCACCAACTTTTCCCCACTTCGTCGTCCGGCGCCCTCTCCACTCTCCTCGTTTATCGCTGTGGCAAATGACATGACCGGCGCTCAGTCTTTTCAGCGGATGGCCTCTTTTTGCATGCGCGCCGCCCCTCACAACGTCTGGGGCCCTTCACTTCGTCCGTCGCTTGCCGGGGATGGACACAATGACTCGCCGTGGAACCCGCAGCCGTCGTCTTTTCTCTCTCCGCCTCACCCTGTCCTCTTCCGTCGACACGTCACCTCTTTTCTGTCTTTCTTCTGACAAGTCGCCTCTACACCCTTCTGCCTCTCCTCTCCAGCCTTCTTCTTGGTCTCCCTCGTCTTCTTCCTCGTCTTCTTCCCCGTGTGCTCTTTCTTCTCCATCGTCTGGTCCATCCCCGTTGGGTTCCCCTTGCCCTCGCGACTCCCTCTTCTCTGCCCGTCTACGGTCAAAATGCCGTCTCCGCCTTTCCCATTTAGCGTTGTTTCTCGTCCTTCTCGTTCTCTTGCTTTTTCCTCTCGCTTCGTCTCTTCCAGCTCTGGCCGCTGAACCTGGCGAGGACGAGGGCGACGACGTGTTCGTGGACGCCGCAGAGTCCTTTTCGCCTGGCGCCTCCGAGGCGCTTCCGCAGGCGAGGGATCGGCGCGAAGAAGTGGATAAGATTTTGCAGGAGCATCGGCTGCTGGAGGCCGAAGAACGCCGCCGAGAATTGCAGGAGGAACATCTGAAGAACCTCATGCTGCAGCGGGAGCTCGCGCGGCGCAAGGAGGCAGCCGACGCCGAGGCCGATCGCCGCTTGCACACAGAAGCCATGGACAAGGCCGAGCTCAATGAACCAGAACCTCTGCGCAGCTACCACAGCGCCCTGACGAAAGCCGTGTTGGACGAGGCACAGAGAAACCGGATCCTCAAGGAACAGCTTCAGCTCCAGCAGACGCGCGACCTTTTGGCCGAGCAAGTGGAGCTCGAGAAATTGCGGGAGGCCGAACTGAAGCGACAGCTTGGCCGCGCCTCGGACGAGACAGACGACTGGGCCGAAGGCGACCTCAAGTCGCTGGACGAAGAAAGTGCAGAAGCGCGACAGAAAACCCTCGAGCTCGCAAAGGGCGCAGCGATGCCGCTCGATCCGAAGCTCGGCGCCATCCGAAGCAAAATGCAGGAGGAGCACGAACGCAATCTGGAAAAGATGCGGGGCGACGCTGACGAACAGGCTCGAAATGGCAGCGGTGAGTCCCAGCGGGCCTCGAGTTCGACGGCGAGGGCAAAAGAGAATCGAGGCAAGGGAGAGAAGAAACACAGAAGGGAGACGGCGGAAGGCGAACCGGGACACAGGGCACTTGCATTTAAGCGCTGGCCGAGGGAGCAAAAAGCGCCACAAGATAATGGATACAAAGCGCAGCTCCAGTTAGGTAAAGGGACTTCCAGGCGTCCACATGAACACAGCGACACTGGGCGGTATACCAGGAACGCCGAAAGCCTCTGCCCACATTCCTTGTCTCAAAGTCTTCATCTCCACAAGTTTTGACATATATATATATATATATAGAGAGAGAGACGCACCTAACTTCTTGCACGTGTATATAACACTTGCGTGGCTGTAGATAGATATATATAGCTACATGGACGTCTGCATTCCTATATTCATTTGCAGATAAGCTTATGCATACTTACGTTTGTATATGTGTATATACAGCTGTGAAAGAGTGTTGTTTTGCGGCGAGGAAATCCTGTGTCCCTCTGTTTTTCTGTCTGGTAGCAGACGGGGATGTCCACGCGGACGAGGCCAAGGACTCTTTGGAAACCGACACCAAGAAGAAACCCAAGACCGGGTTATTTGGGCGACTTGTAAGAAAAACGAGGGCCGTTTTCCGCCCCCGTGTGCATCTCTGTACGGAACTCTGTGTCTGTACACCTACACACATGCATGCACGTATATGCATGCACCTATACACAGATGCATGTGCGAATCTGCATGCATATACTTTACACAAATACACGCTTTCTTGCGATGTTCGCGCTTTTGACGCCTGCTTCTTCCGACCCGTTTGGTCACACTTGCGTGTCTCCGCAAGAAGGGAGCGCACCATGAAACAAAGGAACTGGAGCGTGTGAGAGACTCGACCTTGTTGGGCAGTGGTACGAGCTTCCAGAGTTGGCAGCTCCGCTGAAGCAGAATGGTTCTTTCAGAGAGTGGAAGAAACTCTTTTAGATTCTCTACGTTTGTGATGAGGACGATGAGGGCCCTCAGGCATTTCCTGACACGCCGATTCAGGTGTATAGACACCTGAGGTGCTCGTGCACTGAACGCGACTCCCTGGAGTCTTCCGAAGGGGCCTCCTCCGTCTTCTGCAGTCGCGGCGCATCTGTGCTTCACCTTATCTTCTGCTTCTCGAACAACTCCCAACGCCCGCCACTGTCTTCTCACCAGCGGAACTTTGCGTGAAGTCAGACTGTGACCAACTATCCCGTTTTTCGCCCCTTTATGCGCTGTCATCCATCCTCCATATCTGTAGGTATAGATGACTTTGCATGCATATGCGTGCCTACTGACTCATTAGCTGTATGTCCATGAGGTAGGACTCGCCAGACCTGTAGAGAGCACAGCGGGTGTCTCCTTGTCGGGGTATCGGAGGGAAAGAAAGCTTTCTGTCATTTGCTTTGCACGTGGGACGAGACCCGTGGGCGACGGCCGTCTCTCTGTTTCTTCTCTCTTCAGGCAAAATTTGTCGGCTTCGCCTTCCACAAAATCAGTTCCCGCTTCTCCGCCGCGACGGTCGATGAGGCAGTCGCGAAAGTTACGAGCCGCGAAGAGCTCGCGGTTGGTAAGTCTCGGGCTTCTTTCTTTTTCCACGTTTTCTTCCGGTCTCTCCCATCCACATGTCCGCCTTGGTACCAGATGAGCGTCGCTGCACCGTCTCCTCTAGGGCCCATCCCCCCAGTCGCGGACTCACGCATGCACGGAAAGTGACGCTTCCGCGCTCCTCCGAAAGCCATACACCTCTGTGCGGAAAGGTAGCTTTGTGTTTGTGTAACGCGCTGTCTCTGTCTTCCAGAAGAGAAGTGCTTACAATTCCAACATACCTACCTACCTAAGCTATGAGACGATGGGAGGCCTCTGCACAATGTGGGGTCTCGACTGGCCCTGAAGGTATATTTGTATCCGGATATCTCGACGCGCCGCACTGACTTCCACTCGCAGTTCCACTGAATAAACCGGACGGGCTCCTTTGCATGCATCCACCGAACGTTTACATTTTGGTGGATACGTGACATCACGTGTCCACATACATAAACATAGACCACGATGTATATACATAATCATATATGTATATCTATATATATCTATATATATATATATATGAGTGGGTAGGTATGGGTGTTTGGGCTCCTGATTTCGACAGAAACAGCCGACTTGGTCTGGGTGCGTTTTGTGGGTCTGGTGCTCCTTTCGTGAAAGCATTGAGTGTTTCACCACTCGCCTGGTTTGCTTGTTCTGTGCAGAGTATCTGCGGTGTCTGAACGTCGGAGACGCACGCACCAACTTTCGGCGGGGCGAGGCGTTCTGCCGCACCATCAGCGACGACTCGCACCGGAAGTTTTGCGGCACTCTCGTGCAGATGGCGATGCAAATCCTTCGGCAAATTCAGCTGTGTCAGCGCGACCGACGTGGCACCCAGCGGAGAGGTACGTACACCGGCCTGTGGCAGCCGTCAAAAGCGAAAGACCCGCCGGGGGGAACACGCCGTCACTGCATGCCCTCACCGATTGCTTTTTTTTGCTGTCTTGCCGCTGCGCCTTCGCCAGCCTGCTTCTTCAAGGTGAAAGCCCCTCTAATGCACCCGACCCTCGTTGAGATTGGGTCCAATTTGCACGGTGAGAAATCGCCCGTCGCGCGAGCGGGGGAGACTGCCGCCAATCCAAAGCTTTCCACAAGACGTGTTCAGTCGGCGTCCCCCTGCCGGAGAGTCTCAGACTCTTTAACCGAAGGCACATGCAGAGGCTACCCGAGCAAAGCGCAGGCAGCTGAGAATGCCTGGAACGCCAGGCGAATTCAGGACATGCGTCTCCTGTGGACCACCGCCTGTTTGTTTCTTCTTTTGACACAGAGTCGTGCCTACCGTTTTCCAGCTCCTGTCTTGTGTCTCCTCCCTCTCGTCCTTCTTCGTCTTTTCGGCTCGGTTTCTCATGTTTGTCCTCTCGTGTGTGTCCTTCTGTATCTTTTTCTCTCTTTGTCTCGATTCGTCTCGTCACATCCGTTCCGCTTTTCCTCTCTCTGCGTTGGCACGCAGAGGAGTACATCGAGGGCTTCATGACGCGTGCGCCGGACTTCCGCGTGGTTCCTGACTCCGTGGTCTCTCAAATCCACCACCACTTTCGCCAGCTGAACTGGCGAGAGATTCTTCTCCATTCGTTTGACGTCGTCGCCATTTCGGCCAGCAATCGGCTATGGCATCAGACGTACGCCTCGCTGCACGCGCTCTCGAGCAGTCGCCTCGTCGAAAAACAGAGAGCGGAGGCGCGGCAACACCGAGCGTTTGTAAGTCAAACTCCCACACAGAAGACTCCGCGATCCTCGCTCTCTCGCGTTTCTGTGTGGATATACGCCCCCGTCCAAGCATGTGGACTGTCTTCGAACAAATCCCCCTTACCTCCAGATCGACAGAAGGGCGCCTTTGGCATTCTTTTCTCTGGTGTCTCCCTCCTTCCCCCGCCCCCCAGCGCACTTTCTCTCGGATCTTCTGTCGCAGACGTTCCGCATGCCCGTGAACAAATCTTCCCCTTTCTCGCACTTGCTTCTGCCTTTCTCCTCGGCGTGTGCGCTCCGCATGCCAGCGGTGGCGGCAAACCCGCCAACCCCTCCCCCCCCAGCGTTTTCCGTTCTCTCCTGCTCCTTCTCTGCCTTTTTGGCCGATTACTCTCCCGTCGTCTCTTTCTGCTTGTCTCTCAGCGTTTTCACCGGCGGCAGCAGGCAATCTTGGAAATGACGCCGCACCCTGATCCGCTCCTGGTCGGGATTTTGCACGAGTTGGTGTTTCGAGGGAATGTGTGTCAACACAAGAGCGACTATAAGACTCGGATCATTCGCGAAGTGGGCGGGAAGCGCGTTGTGACGACCGTCAAGGAGCAGACGAAGCTCGCCTTCATTCACTGGATCCAGTCGCTGTACTCTGTGGAGGAATGCATGCACCCACCGTTTCTGCGGCCTTCCGAGCGCGGGCCCGAAGACGAGGATCTCGCGAGACAGGCGACGGCGGGGCCTGTCCCGCCGTCGCTCTTGAGCGGTCCGCCGGCCGAGAACGCGGACGAGAAACTCTTTCACATGGCACCGAGCCCCATTCAGGTCCAGAACTGTGAACTGGTGAGAACGCTCTTTCGCCTCAGCTTTGACAAAAGCGCAGACGAGACGAATCTCGCACGCACGCGCTCCGAGAGCATCGGCGACGAGTCTGCCGACGGCGAGTCCGTGAACGACGCGGCCAGCGAGAACAGCGAACCCAGTTTGGAAGGTGACGAGCCGCCGAAACCCCAGGAAGAGGAAGAGACTCTCGCGGTGCCGCTCACCGAAGAGCAGCGCATCGCGCGACGCGCATTTGTCCAGTCACTCAACACCGTCGTCTCCTCAACGGCCACCCTCTCGGCCTCGATTTGTAAGCGAAAGACGAGACCACGCAAGACGCCTGAAACATAGGCCGAGAAAACACACAACTGTGAACCTCTCTTGGCAAGACATACACCAATGTACATAAATACGCCAGTATCTTGTACTTATGTGCATAGCTGTATATGCATGTATTTCGTATGTGTCTGTCTTGAGGTAGGGCGTCGATAAATGGTGAAACACAAAGACAGCCTTGACGCATTGCCTTTTTTACCTCACTGATTTAAACCCATTCAAGATGTACACACGTGAGAGTGTCGCCACTGAGCTCTGTGATCACGTCCGCACAAGACGCCACACAATCAGCTACAACAAATATATATATATATATATATGTATATATATTTGTTTTTTTATGCCCTTCCGTGAAAAAACTCGACGCGGTCTGCACTTTCTCTCCATGTTTGTGCATCCTGTTACGCTGCTGTGTTTTCTTGTTTCGGCGTGTCTGTCTTCGTTTCAGTGTTGAACAAGACCGGGAAGGGGTACAAGGTGTTGGAGTTTGTTGTGCGGTCGCGCTTTGTCGCCCGCTTGTTGGCGAGTTTTGCTTTCAAGCTGGTCGTGCATCTGTTTAGCGAGACGTACGATTTCTCGGCAGTCTCCGCGGAGCTTGACCACGTCGACAAGTACCCCCGCGTGAGGAGTCGGCAGGAAACGGATTGGTGGCAGGTGGTTGCCAAGACTGTGCACAATGGGGCGTTGCCGCTGCAGATGAGCGACGTTTTTGCCTCGTCCTACGTCCAGAGCTTAGGCGCGACGGTGGAGATCCTCACAGGGAAACGAAACGTCGCAGCCTTTGCCACGCAGGTGCTGGTGACCGCTCTGAGGCGGCGTCGACAACTGTGGAAACGGATGGGCCAGAGCGGCTACGGGAAGACGAGAGACGGCGACCTAGACAGACGCCTCGGCGAGGAAAGCGAATCTGCTTCGTCGCCAGGTATCGGAAGAAGCATCAGCCGATCACGGAGTGTGCTCAAAATCTTCGGGGCTGTGACTTCCGCCATCCTGTGCTCGTTACTCATCATCTCCGCAGGAGCGTGGGCCATCCCGCTCCTCATAGCCGCCGCCATTGTCGCGGTCACCTTCCTCTTCCCTGGACAGCCCACGTAAAGCGCGAGAGTCTTCGAGCCGCGCGTGCACAGGGAAAGGAAAGCGCCAACGCCGCCGTTAAGGCTTTTATCCGTTTTTTCACACGTAGATTTCTCTACACCCATAAATTTATAGAATTCTGTAAGTATATATAACTACGGAGTTCGCTATATATATATATATATACATATATGATGTATATATATATATATATATATGCACAGTTGCAGGTGCGCATGTAACGGAACACACATCCTAGGAGGGTAAGGCATGCGATTGCGATTTATGTGCCGAAACTGCGGGCGTTGCAGCGCTACCGAACGGCGGGGGAGGAGCCTCTGATGGACCAAAAGCGGCGTTTCGCTGCTCTCGTTTTGTTCTCGCTTGCGTTCAAACAGCCTCTCCCCTGCAAAACTGCCGTGGCTTCTCGGCTCTTTCTCGGGCCCACTGGTGAAACGCGACCTCTCGAAACGTTGTTCTGAAAATCCTCTCTCGCTCGTAAAGACAGAGAGCGCCCACCATTTCGTCGCCGTCGGTTCTTGAGATTCCGCAGGCGCTTTCCCCGTCTCTTGTTCGCGCCTGAAGAGACTCTGGATTTTTTCACCGGAGTTTTCTACCAAACCCGTGCTGGCAAAGCAACAAAAGGACGATTTGCTACGCTCTGTCGGGATCGGAATCTGGTAGAAAGAACGTCCCGAGATATATTTTCGTTGGCTTTGGAAACGCTTTTTCGGATAGGAATTCCTCGAGAATCACGGCGAGCAGTCCAGTTGGCCTGGCGTTCGCTGATAGGAACTGCTCCCACCGCACCCGATCGGGTTGAAAAGACAAAGATATTCATTCAAGGTCCCAGACGGCACTCCACTCGTAGATAGTACGCAGAAAAGTGTCTCCAGAGACCTAGAAACCCCATTTATAATGTGAAAAACGGAGACTCCACCTACAGTTACAGCCTTCCACGCGACAGGGTAACACAGCCCACGTTCTACGGTCCCCGACGACCCGGGCACCGTTTTGTGTTTAGCGAAGGGAACTATCTGTGTCTCTCCAGCTGCCGAATCAGAAAAAGGGAGGGGCTACACGAACACGACTGGGCATTTCGAGGAAACGCACGAGAGCTGGGTTCAGCGCGGCGGTCTCGAAAGACCGCGGGCGAAAACCCGGCCCAGCAACACATGCAAAAAATGTGGATTGTCGCTGCGGAACGAAGGCAGCGTTCTCTTCCAAAACGGAAGAGCCTGGTATGGCGCATCGGTCGCACGGCCCTCGAAAAAGAGGCGCGTTTTCGGCGCGGATTCTCTCGGGAGAGTCGATTCAGAAAGGAAGAGAGACTCCACTACATGTACGCTTCACTCAGACAAAACAGCCGGAAGCGGGGGCAAACCCCCGGCATAACAGAGTGCTCTGTTTCCTCCGGTTGAAAAAACTTCCCGGCCGGCTCGTTCCTCGCCTTGGCCTCCTTCTGGCAAGTGTGTTTCGCCCGCTTCTCTCTCTGAGTCGCCGTTTCTTTTTCGCGTCGGCCTTTTCTCGCTGCTCCCTCTCGCGAGACTAGCGAGGGAGGCGTTCTTTGAGGCTCGTCGTCACGACTCCCCTCTTCACCGTCGATGCGCAAAGCTTTTGGCAGGAAGCTGAGGCGGCCTGTCGACAGTCACTTGCTTGACGCGAACGCCGATGTTTGCCGCGTACAGGCGACGCAGGACTTCTTCTTCATCCTGGCCCTCGCGACACCTGAGGAGAGAGAAATCGGCAAGAGATTCGGAACGGTGAAGAAACGAGACCCGTCGAGCGCAGAAGACAAGCGCACACCTCTTCGTCTCTTTCCCCAGATCCCAAGGCACGCCCCCAAAAGGAGAGAAAAGGCTAGGTGCTGGCAGTGACCTGGAAGCGGCTCCACGGCATCTAAAGAGAAGAGCGAAGGGGAAAAGGAGAAAACTAAAGGGACCGCGAGAAGGAAGCGCGAGGGAGGTGGACGACGCAAAGGGGAGACGGCAAAGCGAGCGAGAACCAAGAAACTAGAAGAATCTGGAAACGGGAGCACGGAAAACGAGAAAACCCAGAACGTGGGGGAGCACCGGGGAGAAGAAGCAGAAAAGCGAGGAAGTCCCCGACAAGTTAGGCGATGCGAGCACAAGGAAAGCAAAGAGAAAAAACCCAGAAACGGGGAATTTCGAGCGCAGCGAAACGCATGAACGATCCCCGGCCTCTTACCGCAGTGTCACTTTCCCGGTGCCTTTGCATTGGCTAGTCAACAAGTCCCTGGCAAGAGTAACTTTCATGACGCAATTCAGCCGCGGGCTCGTGTCGCTCTCCTGTCTCCTGTCTCTCGCTTCCTCGAAGTGCGTTTGCTCCCCCAGAGGCAAAGCAGAAATGCGAAAAGAACCGCGAGATGGCGAAGGCTTGGCACCCGCTGCACATATCTCGCGAATCCGTTCCTCCGTCATGTCCTCTCGGATCCCGAAGAGGTCGAGCTCGACAACCTAAACGAGACCAAACCCCCGATAGAAAACTCCCCGTAACTAGTTCAAAAGGTGCCTCAAGCGCGCCTCACCTCTCTTTCTGCGCGTCTGTGCATGCGAGTCTTCTCTCGCCTCGCCCTCGCAGTCTCTTGCCCCTCCGCCTGACTCAAGCCTATACCCTAAACTGTTCACCTTTCCCCCTGATTGTGCCTCACCTTGCTGGGCAGCTGCGCCGCCTCTCTGTGAACCTTCTCGCAGCCAGCTCCGGGGAGGTTTGTCTCCTCTCCCGTGACGGAGTGGAACATGCGGCCGCCTCCAGTCTCAACGGCCTCGAGAAGGCGTTGTCGCCGCTCCTGGTCTTGATGCTTCTCTTTTAGCAGAGACTGAGAACCCGCAACGGGAAAAAACGGCAAACACGTGAAAACTCCACAGACACAAGAAGCGTGGCAGTGAGGACAGGCTAAGAGCTGTTTCGACGCCCGGCAATCCCCGCTGTCTCCTGAAGCGTTTCTGCACCCGCCGGCGTGTTCGCGGGGTCTCTGCGTCCCCGAGGGGCGACCGGAGAGGGCCTGAAGAAGGCGGGCGCTTGGGACAAAACGCGGCCTGTGGGGTCAACAGTTTGGGGTTTTGTGCCGTCTGCTTCGCCTTTTCCTGCTCACCGTCCGTGCCCGTTCTGCGCGCTCGAGATGCCGCTGAGCAGCCGCCGAGGGATCCCCAGACGGGAAGACATCCGACTGCATGGCGTTGACGAATCTGGCAAAAGATGTTAGAAAACCGACAAAAAGACCGGAAGCCGTGAAGAAAAGACAAAGCCCAGAGGCTGCCCCGACAAGAGAAACAAAACAGGAGAAAAACACGAGGTCAGAGATAGGACACGCCGCGAGAGAAGGCAGAAAGGACCGGCATGAAAGGAGAGCAAGCAATGACGAGAGAAAGCGCTTGAGGGCGGGGGCGCGAAAAACAAAGGGGAAAATAGAGATCGGCGAAGAAAGAAAGATCTTCGGAGAGAGAAAAAGATGAGGATTGAGAAGACGCGAAGGAGAAAGATCCAAATATCATCGCGACGCTGTTTGAAGGATGCGGGCGTATCAGAACGTATTCTAAAGCTTTACGCCTGCTTCACGCAGAGCACCAGGGCACTCGTGAGAACGTAAGGCAGAGAAAAGGTAGTACGAGCACAGGAAAGACACACAAACGCGAAATCAGTGGAAAAAGAAGCGCGAAGAAAGAACTAAGAATCCCACTACGAAGCGGGGGTTTTTACTCGGAGACAGAAAACAAGGAAAGGTGAGAAAATCGCCTCGCCGTGGCCTCTGGTCGCACCTCTCGTAGGCAGTCTTTGATTCCAGCAACTGCGTCCGTCTGCGAGACAGAGAAAAGACAACGTGGGAGAGCCAAGGTGGAAAACAGAACGGGGACCTGCGACACCGCCTTGTGTCGTGCTTTGCTTTTTCGCTGCCATCCTCCACCTGCTCCTCTGCCCTCAGCCCTTCGCCTCTTACCTGCGATCTGAGGTTTGCCTGTCGAGTGTGTCGCCTTTAGAAATGCCCACACGAGAAGCCCCGCTGACGCTCTCGGCGTCTCCCCAAGCGCCCTGCGTGGTGGCGACGCGAGAAGAGACAGGCGTCTCTCGGTTGAACATGTCCGAGTACCACGGGTTCTCGCGCTGAAGTTCACGTCGACGTTCCGTTTCCTTTAGACAAAACAGGCACAACGGGCTCCGAGCGAGTGAACGTGCTTTGCCTCGTTCTGTCGACCTTCTCATTCTCTTCCTCGTTCTGCGTTCCACATCTTGTGTTTTGCCTCTTTTTTTCCACCTGGAAACTTCTCCAATTCCCTCCTTGTCGCGTCGCTCACATCTTCTTACTGCTCACTCTCTTCTCCCCAGCCTCCCCATCTTTGCGTCTCTCACTCCACCTCCACTCTCCCTTGTTCCCTTTCTTTCGTTCCTCTCTCCCTTCTCCCTTGCCGTCTCTATATCCTCCATCTATACCCCCTTTCCCTTCTCTCTGACTCTGCTTGTCCCCTTCCGGGGCTGCGTACCTCTCGAGCTATCTGCGCAGCGTCGGTTGTGTGCACGCTACTGGGCGAGGAGAGTCCACTTCTGTCGGGACGCGAGTCGCGGCCAAAGATCTCGCCGGTGCCGTGGAACTGGGCAAGAGACCGCTCGCGCGCAGTCATCTCGCGAGAGACACTTGGGCCTTCTCCCGCAAAGGGAGAGGACGGCGCGCCGGAGAGCGGGTGCGATTGGCTGTGAGAGGCTCGGGAGCTCAGGACACTCGCGGCGCTGCTGTGCCACGGGATTCCCTGCGGGAACAGGCGCGGCGTGGCTGGGAAAAAAGACAGAGAGCCCCGGGAGAGAACGCACAGGCAAGGAACAGAAATGGGTTCGAGACTCGAGGGACTGGAATGGAACGCTGCAACAAACAGACCGCATGCGCAGTCACGACGCGGCAAGAGGAAGACAAAGAGCGTGGCCGTCCAGGAAAGTCGACATGCACAGGAGCAGGAGAAAAGCTAAGGAAAGCACAGATCCCTCGCATGGAGGAGGAAACACAGGAGGCAGAAACATGAACGGAGAAGGAAGAGGAGCAGAACGGAGAAGACTATTTCCCGCTGAAGAGGGAACCCTTGCTGTGAGTTGTGTTTCTTCTTTCGTACGTTGTTGAGAAGGCCGAAATTCGTCGCCTGTTCCGGGGCCGTCGTGCATGCGTCGGCGAGTCATTTGGTTGAGGGGATAGGGCAGCTCCTCGTTCTTCGAGCGGCCTCGGCCGCGCTCGAGAATCTCCTCGGGCTCCTCGCCCCACAGGGCCTGTCTGCTTGTCCCCCGCAGAGACGCGATCGCAGCGGCCTTGACTGCGGCGCTGGTGGCCTCCGACACGGGTAGGACATTGCCAGTGCTTCTCAAGGCTTCGATTTGTTTCACGCGGGTGTTTCGCTCGTCGCGTTTCGGGGAAAAGGGAGACATGTGGGAAGCGACAGAGGGAGCGCACGAGTAGGCGGAAGGCGAAACAGGAGACCCGCGTCGCAGCTCATCGCAGACGGAGCATGTCGTGCACGAACGCGCTCGTTCCGATGCCTCGTCTCTTCCGCTTCCAGGAGGAATGCCCGCGGGAGCTGGAAACTGGGGGAAAGCGGAAGGCGAGTAAGAACCACGCGACGCGGTGTCTGTGTCGCAGTAATCTGGAAGAGAGAGAGGTGGAGGTACAAGTCTGGAAGGCGTCGCCCCCGTTCCCAGGCGCGCCGCAGGCGTGTTTCCCTGGAGTGTACGTACACCTGGAGAGGCCACATCGGGACGACGCGCCGGCGACGACCCGCCCGAGGCTGTCACACGGCTACACACAGACTGAGCGTAGCCGTCGTCTCCACCCTGGTGTGCTCGCCACTGTCTTTTTTCGTCGAGTGTGCGACTCGCGTCTTCGAGTCTTTTTCCCTCTTCTTCGCTGTCACGCAGCCCCTCAGCGTCTCTTCTCGGGCCATCGGAGCTGACGCCTGCGGGCGCTCGACTCTCGTCCGAGTGCACCTCGGTCTTGTGACAGTCTAAGGAATTCCCGTTACCCGAGCTCCATGCCTCAGTCGTCGAAGTCGTCTTGGAGAGGACACTGCTGCGTTCCATGTCTTGCCGCGCTCTTCTTTCGAATTTCTCTCCACGCTGCTCCTCACAGGGCTCGAATCTACCTTTCCCTCGAACGTTGCCCGTGATCGAGGTAACGGGAGTCTCTCCTTCGTCCTCGCCGAACAAATTGTGGTGCGCTTGCTGTCTGCGTCGGTAGAGCGAGGCACACGCTGAAGGGTCGTCGGCGAGACCGGCTTCCTGGCACTCTCTTCCGGTGTATCGACTCCCGCCAGCGCCTGCAGCGTCGTGGCGACCGGAAAGCAGTCGGTTTGACGGCGAAGAAACTTCTGCGTCCGCGTGGTTCAGCCTTTTGCTGCGCCAGGTTTCGCCCTCGCGCCCGTCCGTGGTGCGGGAGGCAGGGTAACCGGAGCAGCCACCGAGTAGAGACGCCACGGATTCAGTCTTTTCAACTCGACGTCCATACGCAGACGCCAGAGAGCCTGGCCACCCCGCAAGAGGCGCGGTCCGACCGTTTTCTCCACAGGTCGAGGGCGAGACAGGAATGGGAAACCCCTCCTTTCCACAGTACGCCTCGCGAGTCGACGCAGGTGCGACAGATTCTTCCTCGTAATCCGTGGGAAGACGAGATGAGGGCGGCTGGCGGCCTGAGGAACTCGTGGCCAGTGTCGCCATGGTTGCCTCGGACCCTTCTGAAAAGAGCTGCGCGACGCGGGACCAGGGAACTGTGCGAGGCAACACTGGACGAGACGACACGCAGCCAAATGTTCTCAGGAGGCGTCCGGAAAGAACGGCAAGAAACCTTGAGAAACTTGTGGAACGGTCTGAAGTTTCACGGACAGAAATATTTGTGGCGCGTCCATGCAACGATGATGGAGATACGATGCCTATGTGATCCTGAAACATCCACAGACTGACACATGCGGATGTACACCCGCAGACGTGTGGATGTTCGGTACCTATGTACGTGTATGGTGGCGATTCTAGGCGATTCGTCCTCGAGTGGAAATCGAATTGCGGAGGAGAGGGACTGGGCGGAAACGAACAAAGGGTTGGAAGTGATGGGTTCAGATAGCCAGTCTTTTCGGGGGGAAAGGGACGGAAACTGCGACAAGTTGGCTCGACGGCAGGGGGTTACCACCGGTTTCTGTTCCCAACACGTAACAAACTCGACCAGGAAAACCGCGAAAAACACCTGCTTCCGTATCACACACAAAAAGATTTGCTCAAGTCTCTATGACACCGGTGGAAAAATATGCAAGGGTGACAAGACGCAGTCGCACATGGGCTAGCGAGCGAGTCGCGACTCCGAGTTCGTCTAGTGTTCACAGGTCTCCCGGACCAGAACGAAACGCAGCGTAGACAGAAAGGAGGCTATATAAGAGTCTGGATTCCACATCTTTTTGAAAACGGACCAAGCGCCAAGGGGAAAGGGCGACGTCGACGTCCACCGAGAGAGTCTGCGAACGGCCACGCTGTGCGAAAGGACGCGACAGGACACCGGGGAACAGGGATGCAGAGTAGACGGTTTCGCGTCGTCCGCACAAGAGCTAGTTGTGCAGAGGTGTAACGCGTGGCGGAGAGGTTGCGAGAACACCGACAATCACTTGTTTTCCCTGCTCCCAGCGAACAAGAAACCACACACGATATTGGGAAAAAACAGGTAAAAGCACTACCTGACTCCTCTCGTCCGCAAACGCTCGGTAGTCGGCGTGTGTGGAGAGTGAGATGAAGTGGGGTCGAACTTGTCGGGGTGGCTGCGCCTGTTACGCGGCTAGCAAAACCGCTGTCTCTGCTCGGGCTCTCGCCCCGTACGCAGCGAATGCGAACAAGCCTTGCGTGTAAACCGACAGAGAGTTCTTCAGCGAACCTCAAAGAAACCAAATGTCGTACCTCGGCTTTCTGGGCAACAGTGGGGTTTGGTCGGACAAACCCGAAACACCGAGTCGCCGGGGCAGAAAGACGCGGAACAATGAAGGCAGGAACGCGTGGGGCAAACAAAAAAAAGCTAGCACCCTTCAAGAGTCGACGAAGAAATCATCAGGAACACCAGAAACCCCTGCGTACAGAAGTTGCAGGCTCGCGCGTGGCCCCGGCCAAAGGGTTTTAAGAGGCCGGGGATAGGAGCGTAGCGATACTCCTCACGCAACCGACCTTTGTGTGTGTCAGCGCCGACACGGGAGCTGTGCAAGTCGGGGCACATGTGCTGTACCGTGTGCGACTTCGCACTGCTTGTGGCGCTATGAGAACAGCACGATCGTACCGCTTCCTCAAGGGACAGCAAAAAGAGACGGAGGGTGTAGAAGCACAAGAACACACGTCACACGTCCGGCACAAGGCCAGCGAAAGAGGCGTGGGCCCCTTGAGAAACCTGAAACGGAACACCCTGTCCTGGCGCTTTTTCCCGCAGTTGGCACGTACGTGGGGAGTACTTGCTACACACATATTCACTGATCCGAATCTTCAATACTTCGGCGAACCGCCGAGTGCTACCACGAGGGAAGAGAGACAGCAGAATACGAGAAGCAGGAAACTAGACGCTCGCATCGTCCGCTCGTTGGGGGCTTTTAAACAACGGACACATAAAGTTCGAGAACACGCAACGGCGAAGGGTTGTGTCAGTTTCTCGATTGTCGGATAGTGAAGGAGTTCATGTTATTTTCTTCCACAGGTCGATCTCGGTGGAGAATTCCTCATGTCACCTGCAGTAAGCGAGGTGGAGTAGAAAGAGCCTGCACGTGGACACGGCAGATAACGGATATCGCTTCCTTGGCACCGTTCCGCGTTTGAGCGAAGCCGAGTCGTCCTGCGGAAGAAGTGGCCAACGGTCTCCCCTGTTGTTGCTTCTCACTTCCGTTCTGAAAGACAGAGCAGCAATTAAATTCTCCCTCCCCAGAATCCGAAATGCTCATGGTTCTTCAGGCGAGTGAGCGTCCAACAGGCAGACGTTTTTTCGTACCTTCGGACGAAATCTACGCCAGTTGAACCGAAGAATAAAGACTGGGAGCACAGACCAGAAAGGACCAAAGGAATGCTGGAGGTTGACTCTCTCCCGAAGAGCAGACGGGTTGCAAAACGGGGCAAACTGGTCAGAGAGAGGCAACAGGTTTCTTCCGTGCAGGAACGGCAGTGGCAAATCGAATTCTTTTTTTTCTCGTTCGATCTCGCACAGAATGGGAAGAGGACCGACGCCGAGAGGCCCCCGTACACGTCGTACCAGTAAGTACAAGTAGGCCATTGCCACATCCACTATTGTTAATATAAATAGATAAACCTAAGTATTTCGTACAGACAAACATCAGGGGGGAGACTACCAAAGTGAACATGATATTCGTAAGCGAAAAGGTCAAGTTATCCTTTTCGCTGCATCGTGATGCGACACCTACGTTGTCCCCTCTAGACGCTGGGGGGTGGGGGGGGGGAAATCGGCTAGCAGGGACTCGTAACACATCGCTCTGCTCAGGCGACTGGCCCATTCGAGCCGTCTGCGTCGACTCCTCTTGGTCCATGTTCTTGACGCACGTTTTGCGCAGTCACAAAGAGCCACGATTTGGAACGTTCCACCGCGACCCAAAGCCGAAACCCGTCGCTGACCGCTGCCATGCGCCTGCGTTTTGAAACCTTTTTTCCCGACTCTTCAAAACAAGAAATGAACCCTGCAGTTCCCTGCGTTCACGTAGTGTCCTCTCTAATGCAAACGACTGTGATCTACGGCAGAGAAAAGGCGCTGTTTCACAGTGCTTCCGTGCCTACGCTCATTGACGGCCGACCTCACCTCTCCCTGTGGCCTCGCCGGCTACTCCCGTACGAGGGCGCGCGCGTCCGTGCGTATAGAGATGTCCACATGAACGTGGATAGATGTTTAGATGAATTTGACTGTATGTGTGTGAGATCTACTCCAAAAGCAAGCACCTCAAGTTCAGTCCAGGCGTGCCACTATCTTGTCTGTTTGCTTTGCCTATCACCGTCCCTCTGTTCTGTTCCAACCAATCTTTCTCTTGCACAGCACACGCGATACAGACAAACGAGTTGTCTCGTACCAGCTGTGACCCGTCGCCGCCTTCAGATGTCTCCGCTAGCCCGCTCTCTTCGCTCCCTCAGCTTCTCTCGAATTTTTCCGACATCGAGACTGAGGAATGAACTGCATTCTTCTGCGGCCTGCGCGTCTCTCTCTTTGTCCCCCCCGCCGCCCTGAGCCTCGTTCGCGAGTGCATCTGCACTTGAACACAATCTCTCCGCAGACGAGACACCAGAACTGATCAGACGGTCCGTTGCCGCACCGCTTCTTCCTTCTACACGTCGGTCAGAAGAGGGCTCTCCAGAAGAACCGAACAGGGAAGACACAGAAGCAGACGACGCAGAGACAGGAGGAGAAGAGACAGAGGACAAAGAGGTGAGAGGTTCGTCTTCACTTTTCTTCATCGCCGGAGGAGGCAGCTTCAGCCACGTCTTCCCTTTGACTCCGCATCCAGTCTGCCCTGAGGACTGTTTTTCTTGGTCTCTCGTGAACGTTTCGCAGGTTTCACTCGCCCGCTCGCCTTCAGACCCGAAGGAGGATGCGCCGGTCGCCCTAGGTGGTGGAAGAGAAGCGAGGCAAAACTTTTTCTTCTCCGGCGACAGAGAGAGCGAGGAATTCCGTGCACTGTGACGGTCGGGAAATGCCGCGCGCTCCCTGATCTGCCCATCCCGATCACGGTCGGCTTCGAGACAAGAGAAGGCGACGCTAGATGTGGAAGGGTTTTTCTCGATATCTCCGGGGTTTGTGACGTTCTCGCCTCGCATTGCACCGGCCACATCTTCGTGCTTTGCGTTTTCTGTGATTTCTTGGCTGCCTCGTGACCCCGCGTCGCCGCCGTCTGCTGTCTCTGAGGAGACGGGAGGAAGCCGCATTGGGCGACGGCGCAGTGACTGCGCACAGCAGTCTCCGTCACTGCTTTCCTGTTGACCTCTGTTTCGGTCCTGCTCTGTTGAATAGCCCGAAGAAGGCCTCCTCACGCCTTCCCCCCTCGTTCCCTCCTCATGGCCGTCGACGGCTCTTGCCGATTGCTCCGCTCTCCGGTCTCCTCCCCCTTTGCTCACTTCTTCCGGGCTGTGTCCCTCCTTTTCTCTCGCGCCCTCCTCTTGCTGTTCTTCCGGTTCTGCGGAAACCAGCCTCTCAGGTCTGGTCTTGCACGGCATCTCCAGGTCAGGATATTTCGCCTTCATCTCGCCGTTGAGCGAGGCCCACGGATCGGCGAGACACCTAGGAGGAACGAGGGGAGTCGAGAAGGAAGCCAATCGCGGTCCCCTTGCTCTGCCTCTCCGTTCCCGCTCGCGTCCTCGAACTGCATGCATGCGCGGATGGGGCGGGCGCCAGCCTCCGGCAGAAGACGAGGAAGACAAACAGACAGCAGAGCCTGAAAAAGCAGACGAACCGGCGCCCGAGAGGAAGAAGGGGGGAGGTTGGCAGCCTCTTGGGCCAGAGGAAGGACAGGGCGCATGACACGGAGGGGCGGGCGGGGCTGGCGCATGCGCCGAAGAAAAGGCAGCGGGACAATAAGAAGGGTACGAAGGTCGGAACTGCCTTCCGCTTCCCCTCCCGTCGGCCTGCCTCCCCTGAGGCGGCCGCCTTGAGAAAGCCGACATTGCTCTCTTTGCGTCCCGTCCCGTTCACCAGGGTAACGGTTTGGAGAGGAAGAAGCGACTGAAACTTGGAGAAAGGAATACACGCTGGAGACGCACAAACGTGGCCTCTGAATGAGGTGTACAGACGCGCAGATCACTGTGTGGATGCGTCCTATCTGGCATGAAACGAAGATAGGCACTAGAGAAAGACAGATGTTGCAGTTTTCTTCCCGTACCGACACGTTGTGGACAGCCGAAGCCAAACAATGGCATGTAGATTATAGCCGCGACTGGAGAACACACTGCAACGGTGAGCAAACCGGCGAAAGAAAGTCGAACACGTCGCGTTTCCCTATTCAGTGGACGACCAGGAGCCTCACACGACGGTCCGAAGCCGACACTCGGGCGCTCCGTTCGCTGCGTGACTGTACCACGAAAACCAGACGAGGAAGGACACTACGGATGAAGACACGTACCTCGAATCGCCGCGTCGGCGCACCTTCTTGCGCTTTTCCCCGTGTGCGGTCGGTTTGGACCACGGAAGACTGGCCACGAGAGCTTACATGATAAAGGTGTACATATACTGGCGTGTGTCAAGATACACTGCAGGTCGCTGGAAAAACGTCCGGCTCGCAGCAGAGGAATCCCGGAGACCTTTTCTCGGGCCGCAAGAGCTGGAAACCTGAGCTGCGTTTTTCTTTTTCTCAGTCGCCGCTTCGAATCGGCAGCAAAAAAAGGACGGGAAGTGGAGAGAGAGACACAAAGAGGTTTGCTTTCCAGCTACAGAAAGGACGAGAAGTATCGGAAGACCGACGACTACGCGTGGGGTGTTTTCTCCCGGGGCCACATCGGGTGCTCTCTCTCGCTGTGCCATTTCGTGGTGCATGCACGAGGCAAATGTTCCAGTTTTCTTCCTCTTTCTCTCCTCGTCCCTTTTCTTGTGTGTTGCGTTTTCCCCTGTATCTCACCGTCGTTACTATCTGCATCACGTACCGCTATCTGTCCGCCTCGGAGATCTCTGGTGTTTTCCCTTCGTCTCAATCTGTCCCTTCTTCCTTTCGCGTTGTGCGCCGTCAATCGCTCCCTCTTCTTTTCCGAAAGACAAAAAACATATGTAGGGTCCAGCCTCGCGATTTTTCTTCACCGTCCCACGGTCTTATTTCTCTCGTCAACTCTCTGTCTGATTTTGTTCTCCCGTTTCCCCAAAACCCGCCGCCGCCCTCGCCCCTGCACGCATCGCAGCTTCCTGCTCTCGCTTTCTCCCTGTCTCCGGCTTTAGTTCCCCTCGTTTCGCTCCTTTCTTTTCCTCGCGGTCGTCTCGTGCCCTGAGCGGCTTGGATGAGGCCGAGAGAGTTCACTGATGGTGTGCTAAGAAACAGGAGATCGCGTTAGTTCTTGAGACACACGACTGCCGAACCCCCAATATATATCGGTTCGAAGGTCCGCTGCTCCTGCTTGCCCGACTTTCCTGTCTCTCTGCCTCGTCTTCTCGTTTGAACTTAGCGAAACCCACCCCTCTCTTTTCCCTCTTCTTCCCGTACTGACCCTTTCATCTCTTCCCCCTTTTCTCTCTGCCTTGGTCTGCTTTCTCGCGTGCCTTTTGAACGTTCTCCCGCCGGCGCATCCGCGTCTTTCCCTTTCTGCCTTCAACTCTTCGCGGGCTTCCGGACCTCCCGCCTTTCTCTCCCTCGGCCTGTCTCTTCCTGCCCCGGTATTCAATGCTGCAGCCCCACCCCCGCGGAACGAAGGGTGCGCAGCAAAATGCGGCGCCAGGCTTGTCAGGGTTGTCCTCGGGGGCCTTGGGCCTGTCGGGCGCAGCCGGTTTGGGCTCCACTGGGCCTTTTCTCCCACCGCCGTCCCGTCACCACAACGGCGTCTCGCACGCGTCGTCGCAACCCCACGCGGCCGCTGCCTCCTCGTCTTCTCTCCCTGCTCAGGCTGCGCACGCCCACGGAGGTCTACGCGCCGTAGGCACAGCCGCCGCGGTCGGCCTCCCTGGCTCGGGCGGGGCGTTTGTCCCCTCGTACGCGTCTTCGCTCTACGCTGGCCACCATGCAGGGGCGGCGTCCACAGCGAAGGGCTCGCGGCACATGCATGGGCATGCAATGGGGGCCGCCAGCGTCGGGAATCACCTGGCTACGCCTCTACAGGCAGGCGCCGCCTACGCAGTTCATCCCGCCCTCGAGCTCCTGGAGCTCCAAAAAAACGCCCAGATGGCTGCAAAGCAGACAGGCGCGCCGCCCGACGCCGGCCTCGTCATCGTCGGCGTCCACCACCTCGTCCACCCTGCTCCGGACGAAGACGCGCCGCTCGCCAGCGGCTCTCTCTCTCCGCAGCGAGACGCAGGCGAAGATTTTGTTGATGTTTTGGAGTTTCCGGACCACGCCGTCAGTCTGCGACACGTTCTGCTGCTCGGCCCCGGCGAGAAGATCCACCCGAACGTCGATTTTGAGGGCCAGTCCGACCCCGCGCCGGCAGACTGCGAGATTCGGGCCTTTGCACGCGTGCTCCCAGTCGTCTCCGAATATACGGCGACGGCGAGAAAGGGACGACCCACAGCGCAATACCGCCTGCTGCAGCCAAACGAAGCGGTCGCCGCCGAGGCCGAAGCCCGTGCGGCGCAGGCTGCCGAAGGCGCGAAACCCATCCCGTGGACTGTCCTCGAAATCGAGAGAACTGGGGCGAGAAGCGAGGCAGAAACAGACGCCGATGACGTGGCCGTGGACCAAATCATCGTCTGCGGAAAGTACCGCACTCTCTCTGTCGTCCTCTTCGGACACGTCCTGGACGGCAGCACCTCCAAGGCGTAAGAACCTCAAACCTGGTCACCAAACACCACGCCAGTCTTCACATCTCAACATGTTGAAGTGTATAAGGACTGCCGGGACATAAACGCACTCTATCTGTATCTATCTCTCTATCGATGTATCTCTCTCTATCTGTATTTACCTAGCGAACTATCGATCTGTCTATCTGCATCTATCTATCTGCATTCATCTGTACCTATCTACCTGTATATATCTATCTGTATCTATCTCTTTGTCTATAGCTGCCTACTTTGTATCAAAGAAATACGTCCGTGTGAAAGGCGTCATATATTTCTGTACATGGAAAGGTGTGGGTTTTTAAAGTGTAGACGTACGTGGATGTAAGGGACGAAAGCTTGCAGAAGGGTTCTTTTCGGGTTTCTGGTCAACGGCGTTTTTCGGAGCAGTCCGTCATGGGTGTCTTTGAAGATGTTCTGGGGGTGTTTGTGGAGGTCCCACCTTCATTTTCTTTTCTCCTGCCTTTTTTGCTCTGCAGCTCGTACATTGCTGACATCAACGCCCGTGTGGGTCGTCCCGCAGCGTCTCCGTCCTTTGTAGATGTGCCCGCGCCCGTCGCCGGTCTGGCTAGGCGGCCTTCGCGCCTCGCCTCTCCGCTCGCTCCCGGCGCAAGCTCCGCAGCCTTGCCCGTCCTTCTGGGCCTCCACGGGTTGCCAGGAGAGCGAGCGGTGGCGGCGGGGGCTCTGCTGAACGCGCTCGTGAAGAGCGCGCTGCTTGGGCCGATCGGCGAGAACCTCGAGGCGTGGCTCAGCGAAGCGAAGGCAGCGTCGAAGAAGGCGGACGCCCGGCGCGAAGACGCGGACTCCGGCGAGCTGGGCAGCAAAGAGAAGCGACACGAGAAGCGGGAGGAAGACGGGCTCCACGGAGGCTGCGGCGGGGCGCCGGAGACACCTGGCACGGGAGACGCGCAGGGAGGTAGCGAGAGCCCAGTGGAGGGAACTCTCAAACGGAAGAGACAGACGGGGAGCGAGGGAGTGCAGGCGCGAGAAGAAAGAGAAGGCGCGGACGAAGCCGCCGACCCCAAAGGTAGAGGCGCGGCACCGAACTCAGACGCTGGGAACGCGTGCAGTGAGGAGGACGTCCTCATGGGTGACGGAGACGACCAGGGAGAGAGAGGACGAACTGAAGAAAAGGCAGCAGACTCTCGTCGCGCCCGAGACGAAGAGATGGACGCAGCTGATTCAGACCCGAGAGATCGAGAGAGAGATGGAGATTGCCTTTCCGTGGACCAGGAGTCGGAGATGGCGGATGCGAAAAAGGGCGAGACAAAAAGAGACGAACGTGGCCCGCGGGGGACCGAAGACGAAAAGGGGAAAGGGGCGGGGGCGAGTGCCAGCGACGCGTCTGACACGCAGCGTGCGGGAGAGTCTCCGAGCGCTCAGTCTGGGACTGTGTCCGAATCGCAGCGCGCCGACCAGAGTGGGGACGCGACCTCCAGGCTTTGCAACGAGGAGCCTTCCGACGACGGGATCGGGGCGCCGAGTGTGCGCGCCGGCACGGTTGTCTTGCAGAAGCACCGGGAAGATGGGGGAGGCTACAGCACACCACGCAACCGGTCAGGTGCGGAGACAAAACGTGGAGGCTGTCCTTGGCCTTCGTCTCTGGCTGTGGACATCCCGTCTGCGCCGTTTTGGGTGGAGTCGCTTCAGCTCGTCTCGCGTTTGTTTTCCGGATTTGTTTCGTCTCCAGACGTCCCTCTCGCTTCCGCGTTCGCGCCCGCCCTCTGCGCCGCGGGGCCCTTCTCACCGGAGCTTCTCCTCCTCCTCGCAGCCTCGTCCTGCGGGGCCTTGGAGGCGCTCGTGCTCGGCCCCAAGGCCCGAGAGGCGCGGCGGCTGGCCCTGGCGCGAGGGCGAGGGCCGCGTTGGGGCGAAGCACGACAGGGTGAAATGGGTGTCGGGGAGAAAACCGCTGTGCTGGAGACAGCCGACGAGGAAGGTCTGAAGGAGACCGGGGCGCGGTCGGGGACGGAGAAGCAGCTGAAAGAGGCCGGGGACGGATTCAGCGAGAACCGACTCTCAGAGACAAGCTGCGCCGGCGGAGACGCCGCGGACATCGCCGCGAAACTGCTGGGCCTCGACGGGCGCGTCCGGTGCGCCTTGGCTGAGGCAAGGGCCACGTGGGAGGCACGAGCCGCTGGGGGACGGCGAGGGAGGAGCGGAGCAAAGTCGGAGCCGGTGCGTGGAGACGCGCTTCCTCTCGAAGAAGGCCGGGCGCCGGGCGAGATGAAGCATGAAGCCAAGAGAAGGACAGAAGAGAGGCTCGACGACCCGGAGGCCTCGCCCCGAAAAGTGTTCTTCTCGGATGCGCAAGTGAAGGAAGAAGAGGTGAACAACGCGTCCACCGCGTGTGAAACAGTCGCATCGGGCGCGAGGTCGTCGGCTGCCGCCGGCGCCCCGGCGTCCCTGTTTGTCTCTTTTCTCTGCCCGAGCAGTGCGGCGGGCGGCGCCGGGGCAGTGGGAGGCAACTCGCTTCTCCTTCTCGTTTTGAAGCTGCTGCGGAGACTGGCACTGCTTCGAGAGACGGCGCGGCTGCTTGTTGCCGAGGGGGCCGTGGAGCTTCTCATGTCGATTCTGGTCGAGTCTCCGATTCTTCCGGGACGATGCGGCCAGGGCAGAAGGCCGGCGGAACGGACGGAGAACGGGGAGCGAGAGAAGCGCGACGCCGACCTCGCGAAGGAAGCTGGACAAGAGAAGATCGCAGCTAGAGGCTGGAGAGTCAGAGTCGAGGCGCTGAAATCCCTCCTCGTTCTCGTCTCGCACGTCGAAGGCATGGAGAGGTTTCTCGGCTGGGTGAGCTCAACGCAGAACCGAAGCGAGGGAGGATCGCGTGCTTTGGTTCAGCGACACTTGCCGCTGGATCTCGGCTCGTGTGGCAGTTTGTCTCCCTCGTCTCGCCGTAAATTCGCGTTTCCTTCGGCGATGCTTAGGGTCGGAGATGAAGAGAACCGAGTGATCTTCCGCCTGTGTCTGGTTCGCGCTCAGCCGCCTCCACGGCAGAGGCCCGGGGAGAGAGGCCGCGCCGGTTCCACTCAGGTGCAATCGCACGAAGGCTGGCAGCCCAGAGTGGACGGAGACGCCACGTGGCGACTGCGTGGCCCCCCGGAGCGAAAACTCTGTGGCGTCGTGTGTCTCCGCGGGTGTATCTGTGTGCAGGATCGCGGAGAGACTGGCGAGGCTTCCGACCTCGCTCCGTCGTCGAGTCCGCCTGTGCCAGAGGGCGCGGGCACGGGCGAGGCAGGAGACTTGAAACAAGAGGAAGAAGAGAAACAGGCGAGCTTGTACTCCCGCTTTCTCCAAGCCCTCGCTTCTCATCTCTCCTTCAGCCGCTACCATCTGAAACGCCTGGCCGCGGTTTTGCTGTCCCGGGTCAAAGCGTACTACCTCTTGGCTTCCCTCCAGCAAGTAACTGTCTCTCTGCTCCGCCCGTCCCCTTCCGCCTCTTCTTCCTCTTCTTGCTCTTCGTTTCTTTCGTCTCTGTCGTTCGCGGGGCCACGCACGCACTCGGACGGCTTGGGGGCGACGGGCCCCGGAGACGCCCATCTTCTCCGGCTCCTCTGCCGAGAGCGAGGGGCGACGTCGACTGTCCAGCAGTTTCTTCTCGACAAAGGAGACTCCTGGGTCTCCGTCGCCGCCGACACGATCGAGGCCGTCAACCTCCAGCTCCTCCACCAAACGCTGCCTGCCTCGGCGATTGCTGCCAGCCGAGACGAACGGGCCGAGGTAGGGCCTGATCGCGCCAATGGGGAGCGGGCGAGAACGAGGGCCACCCAGCGGGTTCGAGGCGGGGGCCTCGAGCTGCGTCTGCCCAGTCGCCGTCGCGTTTTTTACAGATTCACACTGCCATCTCGCAGGCGCAGAAACCCGTCAGAGAGAGAGGCAACCGGAGAGACAAAGATATAGAGAGAAAGGGAGAGATAAAGAGCCAGAGAGAGAGAAAGACACGGAGAGAGCAAGGAAGCCGACTCCACGAGTGACCGTGGCTGTTTGTGTCGCGTTTTGCGTGAGCATTCTTGCGTGGCTGCTCATCGTGTGTGTCCCTGGTTTCCGTTCCAGCGGGCGGCGGTCGACACCCTGGCAGTCGCGCGTCTTCTGCAGCTGTTTCTCGTCCCGCTGACGCTTGTCCGTGTGTGTCTCCGGTCTGTCCCTTTTCAGGTGGAGCTTTCTTGGCCGCTGACGCCCTCGAGGCCATGGAGCGCGGCGGCGCTTGTGGTCTGCTCGCGCCCTTCCCTGCCTCTGCATCTTCAGCGTTTCCTGCAGGCGCGGCTCGCGGTCGCGTCCTTCGCGGTGCTGGCCCAGTGCCTGTACACCCGGCTGAGCCTTGTCTTGTGCCCGTCGACGGCCGATTTGCGGCTTTTCTCGAGTCTCCGCAGCGTCCTCCTGCTGTTCTTGCGCGCGACCAACGGCGCTCTCTTTCTGGCCTCGAACGTGGACGCGACGCAGGCGCTGCTCTTCCACTTGGAAGCGACTGGGCACGCCCTCCTCTCCCGCTGCGCCCTGTTGCCGGACCCCTTGAACAGCGAAGACCAGCCTCTCTCGCTGTCTCTCAAACAGCACCTCCTCGCGCTCGCGACTCCACTGACCTCGCACCCGCCGCACCGACCGCTCTCGGCCCTCGGCTTCGCGCTGGGGCCCGCGCGCCTCGCCTTCACTTCCCCGGCCGCCCGATCGCCCCTGGAATGCATGCGCGCGCTCCTGGCGGCTTGTCGAGGCGGCGAAGACCTCGAGGCGGCTGCAGGCCCGCTGGACTGGCTGAGCTTTTTGGGCCCCGCCGAGCAGGGCTTTATCGAGGGCCTGTTGCCGACGAAGAAAGAGGAGGAAGCCGCCGTGATGGCGATGCACGTGGCCACGTCGACGCGTCTCCACCTCGCGGCTCTCGCCCTCTTGGACCGATTCCTCGAGACGCCGCTTTTCACCTCATGGCGAAAACCGCAAACATCCGGAAAAGGCGCGGGAGAGATGCGCATCGACGTCGACACGCTAGCTGCACTGGAGAGCATGGCTGGGACTCCCGGCGGGCGCCAGGCGGTCGCGGCGGCCTTTCGACTGCGGCATGCAGACGTGTAAGCCTTGCACCTTTTCTCAGGCGTCTCCCGCGTCAGTGGTTCGGGGGACGTCCTTTTCCCGTGACTTCCGTTTTGCCAGTGTCTCAGGGCGCGCGCCTTCGGCGTCGGGTTTTCGCACACTGGACCCGGCGGCACTTTTCCTTTTCATCTCTGGTTTTTATTCTCCGACCTCAACATCCAGTGTTTCCTCGTCGGGTCCGCTGTCGACATGGCTACCTTTTCGGTGATCGGCGTCTTGTGCCTGTTTCTTCTTGTGCCGGTGCCTACTCTCGCCCTCTTCCGTTCATCTATGCTGTTTTCTTTCTGCTCGTGGTCTTTTTGCGCGCCCTTAGATTCCTCGCGATGCTCCTGGTCGACACCGTGGCGTTGCTGACTGAGGATCCACGAGGCGACAAGAGCGAAGCGGCCTCGCCTTTAAGCCGGGGCCCGGGGTCGGGCCCCTGTCGCGCCTCTTCTGGAAGTGGAGGAAGCGCCTGGAACGCAAGCGCGTCTCTCCTTCGCTCGTCAGGCCTCTCCGTGGAGCTCCTGGCAGGCCTGAGAAGCCTCGCCCTTCTCGCGTGGCAGCTGGTCGTCGAGGACGACTACGCGTCGTTTCTGCTGCCTTGTGGCCCGCTTCTGCTCGTTGCGCTGCGCCCGCTCGCTCTCCTGAGCGCGGAGGTGAGCGGAGACGAAGAGCAGGAAGACGGTCGCCCGCTGGCTGCGACAGGCGGCGCAGAAGACGGCCGGCCCGGCGCTGCAGAGAACAGGAAAAACAGACAGGAAGACGGACGAGGCGAGACAGAGGACGAAAGCTTTGGCGCACTTGCTGGACAGGCTCAGGCCTCGAGCTTCGTCAAAGTGGAGACGCACTGCGGCCTCGAGACAGTGAGTTCCAAGATGCGAAGGCAGACCTCAACGCTATAGATTTCCAGTGTATTGAAAATGTGTCCAGAGAATGCGAGTGTGCGTGTGTGGGCTGTTCTTTGCTGAGGTGGCTCGGTGTGGCCGAGAGAGAGAAGAAACGGCCAAGCCACGAAAACGCGTATTTCTCTGTCGAAATGACGCTTTCGCATGTCTTGAGAGAGTATACGAACCGGGCGGATGAAGATATAAGTGGGTGTTCTGCGACAAAGCGTCTGCCTTTGCGCTGCTGCCTCGGCCACGCGCCACTGAACACTTTCCCCTCCCTCTTGTTTGCCCTTGTTTCCTCAAACCAAGCCGGTGTTTCTCCGTGGGTAGATTCTACGCGTTTCCTCTCTTTTCCCGCCTCTGCGTGGCCCTCGCTGCACGCTCGCGCTCTCCGCCCTTCCCTTTCCTCTTCAGCTCCTCCGCGGCGATCGGGAACTGCGTTTAAAGATCGTGTCTCTGTACGAGGCGCTGCTGCCGCTGTATGTCAGCTCGGACCAGACGGCGGCGTCTCTGCCGTCTCCTTCGTCGTTGCTCATGTCGACCGCTCCGCTGCCTTCGCCGCCATCGCCCCGAGCGCTGGTGGACTCGATCCGGTGCCTCGACGCGCCCTGCGCCCTGCGCGTTCTCCAGGCCGCCGCGGCGTCGGGGGCGGGGCCCGCAGGCCCTGGGGCTCCAGTGGGCCGGTTGGGCTCTTCGACCGCGCCCGTCGCCGGGGCGGCGGGCCCTGGGGCCGGGACGGGCCCGAACGCCGGGCCCGGAGGCCGAGCGTCTCCGGCAGTCGTGTTTGGTGGCATTGACGGCGGGCAAGGCATCGAATTGATTGACGTGGCGTGGGGCACAGAGGTGACGGCCGCGCCTTGCGCCTCGAAGAAAGGCCAGACCGTGCCGGCGACGTCCGCGCCGGGAACTCCCGAAGCGTGGGAAGTCGAAGGAGACACGCCGCCACAAGTTGCGCCGCTGAGCGCGCTGTTGGCGGCGCGGCTCCTGACGCTGTATGTGCGACGTTGCCCCCACGTGTTGCTGTTTGCCGGCCCCGAAGAAATCGAGTATTTCCTCTCTTCCGAAGACGGTCAGGACGCGGCAGTGGGCCCTGCGAGCGGGAAGGACGCGCGAGACGACGGCACGCAGTTCCTCGCCAAACTCGCGGTCGAAGACGACGGCGACGAAGACGTCGCCGCCTGGGGAAGCGACCGCCTCGACAGAGACGGCCTCGGGCCGATCGAGCGCAGTCTGCTGGCGGTGCTGAAGCAACGCACGCAGGCGCCGGAAGCCGAGAGCGCGGAGGAAGCGTCCGGGTGTGTGAAGGAAAGTCTGTATGCGCGCGTGGGGCTGGCCAACGGGGTACCGACGCATCCCGGCCTAGGGCTCTTTCTGCTTTCGGCCGACGGCCAGAAGGCGCTCGTGTCGTGCCTCGCCCGGTGCGTGGCACTGCTGGAGCCGCCGGCAGGGAACCTCGCCACGATGGCGGATTGGCAGGTCCAGGGGCCCAGCATGCACGCGTGGCTGCAGGCGCGCCAGCAAACCTTGCCGCTCGTTCGCGCTCTCCTGATGCTACTCTACAACGTCCTGCACGGCCTCACGCGCCCAGTCGCCGACGAGGAAGACACGGCCGGGTACAGGAACCTCGATCTCCTGCAGCTGCTCCTGCTGCTCACAGCGCGGCTCTTCGCCATGGGCGACTGGGTCGGAGGGGCTGCGTGGGAAGCCGAGGCCCGCGCCGTCGCGGCGGGTGGGGAGTGGGGACCGAACCAGCCCAGCGGGGCGACTCACGCCAAGCGACGCGGCCGGGGCGGGGGTTCCCGCTCGCTTGCCGAGCAGCAACTCGACGCCGAGAACCTCGCCCTTCCGCGAGACGACGTGGGGGCAAGAGTGGAAGAATCCGCGAAATGCAGCGCAGGCCAGGCTGCATCACACGTACCCTTCCCTCGCCTGCTTCCGCCCTTCTTCTTCCCGCCGCTCTCGCCCTCGCCGGATGCGAACTCGCCCGCGGGCCCGTCGGCGTCCGACGCAGGCGCCGCCGCGAGGACTGCCCGGTGGTTGACGGGCGTGGAGGCGTTGGGGCACGGAGACACCTGTCTCCAAGTCCGCCTCTGTCTGGCGTGGTGCTGTCGTCTCTTTTTCTTGTGGTTCCAGAACTTCCGAGAGTCGCAGGCTTTCCTCGTCAAGCACTTGATTCGTTTCGGAGCCGCCGCGCTCCCGTCGCTCCAGCAAGCTTCTCTGCTGCTGCTCACTTCGCTCGCGTCCTTCGCCTCCATCCTCCCTGCGGCGCCGCACTCCTTCCACTTGCTGCCTTCGCCGCGGCGCCCGCCGATCTGCGGAGGCGGCGTCACTCCCCTTGAGCTCGCCGGCGCCGCCGCGGAGGCCAAGCGCGACCGCGAGAAGGTCGCGGACTCGCGAAACAAACGCGGCAACGCTTGCCAACTGAGCGCGACAGTCGCTGCGATGCTGCCGCCGACCGTCACGCTCTCCGCGCGCGTGTTATCCCTGCTTGACATGTGCGCTCTGGACTGGCGCGTCGAGCCTGAGAAGGCTGAAGGAGCCGAGGAAGACAGCGACCGCAGCGGCGCCAAAGCAGGCAAAGGACTATGCGGTGCAATCCTTGGAGGAGGCCGAGGCGGGGTAAGTCACTCTGTCAGGAAGGCGTTGACACAACGTTCTCTCGGGTTCTGCCGGAACGCGAGTAGTACACACTTAACGGGGCTGGTGTGGGGAGCGCGGCTTTTCTCTCGCTTCGTTTTCACTCTCGTTTCGCGTTGCCGTCTCTCCTCTCGTGTGTGCTCGTCCTGGCGTCTTGCTCGCCCTCGCCCTGTCCCTCTCACCTTCTCTTGCGCTCTCCGCTTTGGCAGTTTCCCTGCGTCGGAGACTCCCAGTCTCCTAGAGTCACCTGGGGCCGTCTGCGCCGACTCGAAACGGGATCGCGGCGCCGTTCCTTCATTGGCGGCTTTCTTGTGACTACTTCCCCTCTTCCAGAAACCAGATCCTGAGAGCCGCCCGCTCTACTTCTGCTGCGAAATCGACCTGACGGACGAAATCGCCGCAGCCGTCTCCTCCTCGTCTTCTTCGCTCGGCGCCGCCGCTGTCTTCGGCTGCCTCTCGATGGGCGACGAAGGCATCGTTCCCATGGAGGACTGCGGAACTGCAGGAAAAACGAGACCCGGAGACGACGAAGACGAAGACATTGCTGACGTCTACCGCCTCCTCAAGGAGACACTCTGGGGCGGCTCGGCGGCACCAGCAGGGCCAGAGGACGAAAAAGACGGCGCTGCGCCCGACGACGACGACGACAAAAACGAAGTCTCCTCGCTCAGACGGGTAACGGGCAAAACCCAGAATCATCCGAACCATCTCCTCTACGCTTGCATATAGATCCATAAATACTACTCAAATAGATATACGTCTGTGTGTATATCCATATAAATCTATCTATCTATCTATCTATCTATCTATCTATCTATCTATCTATCTATCTATCTATCTATCTATCTATCTATATAGAGAGGTGGATGTTTCGTAGCCTGTCTTGGAAATGCGAGCGGGGCTCGTCACCCTTCTTTCTTTTTCCAGAGAGATGCCTCTCCACTTTAGAGCTCTGTACTGAAAAGGATGTTCGGACATCACGTGCGGTCGCTGTTTGTGGAGCGGTGGCCTGTGTGTAGATTGGTGCACCTATGCATCGCGAGGTACCAATGTCTGTGTCTGGTGTTGAAGCGTCCTGAACGGAGCTGTGTGATGCCTCTGTAGCTGATGCCGGTTTTAAAGGCTGACAGGCTCGCCTGTTCGCCGAGACGCGCCGCACTCATTAAAAATTTCCTTCTGCCTTTTTTCTGCGTTTCCCACGTTCAGTGGATGCGAGAGAACGAAGCCATCCGCGTGGAGGAGCTCGTGGTCCTCGTCTCTGTCGTGACTCGAGCGGCCGTGTCGTCGTCGGCGGCTCTCCATTCGCTCGGCGCGCATGCAGCGGCGCAGCTCGCCGCACACCGCTTTCCTGTCTACTCGCTGCTCTTCGAGTGTATGGACACCTTGTTGGACAGTGTTCTGCTGCAGTTCGCGCAGGACGAAGAGCGCCGCAGAAGCGCAGAGGGGCGGGAAAAGACAAGCAAGACGCAGCCGACGGCCGCGGAAGAGCCGGAAGGTGAAAGCAACAGAGATGGCGAGGACGCCGAACTGGACAGCGGAGACGCCGGAGCAAACGGTGACTCGGGAGAGGTAAGCCGCTCGGCGGAACAGCCGAAAAACAGAAAACGCCGCACATGCGAACACGTGGACCTCGCCCTTGCTATTCTCTCTCAGACGCATCACGATGCTCTTACAAAAGGTTTTTGGCTCGTCGTTTTTTTGCTGCTTTCAGGTCTTTGCATTTGTGCCCTCGTCGCGCGCTCTCGAGGCCGCCCGGTGTCTCTGCCGTCTCCTTCTTTTCATCGAGCATCTCGTCGCGCTGCAGGCGAAAGCCTCGTCGACTGCGCTGCCGGAGCTGGAGCGACTGGTCGCCCTCCCCTCGACGCGTCTCCTCCAAGTCTGTCTCGCCCTCCTGTCTTCCTCGGCGCTGCTCGCGGCGGCTGGTGAAACCGGCGACTCTCTCGCCGCCGCCCGGGCGACTTCTTCCGGGAAGAGCGAGAAGCTCGGGGGCCAGGACGCGAGCGCAGGCGTGAACGGCGAGTCGCGGCAGAGCCGGAGTGTGAAAGCCGTGTCTCAGGCGCTGCTGCGGTGTGCGATTCGTCTCGCCACCAACATCGTCGTCTCTTACCAGCGTCTCGTCGACAGCGCTCGAGAGGTCGTGGAGAGCCGCGAGGCGTTCCCCGCCTACCAGGAGAACGAGCAGAAGGCAGTCGAGGTGCCGAACCACCTGGCGGTGATTCGCAAGATCGCAGAAGCCGTATGCCTTTTGTGCAACCGTGACGACGCTCACGCCCTGGGGCTCCAGACTCTCGGCCTCGCCCTGGGCTTCCTCGTCACTCTCGGCGCGCACCCGTTCACTCTCCTCACTGCCTCGTTCGATCTGCCGCAGCACTCCACGGAGGCCGTGCTGATGCCGCTTCGCGCGGGTCAGGCCGAGCTCACAGCAGTCGCTGCTGGAGCCAACTCGGCGCTTCAGCTCGGCGGGCTTCTCGGGAAAATCGTGGGGCACACGCGCACGGCGGCGCAGGTAAGCGCGGAAGAGGGAGAGAGGAGCTGCAGGGGCGAAGCAGAGCGCGAAGAGACGGCAGTCTGGGGTCGGGGCGACGGAGAAAAAGAGATGCGGTGGGAGAGAGAGACGAAAGGCAGGGGTAGGAGAGAAAAGCGGGAAGGCAGAGCAAGGAAAGGGACACATGTTGAAGAGGCGTCGATTGCGGTGGAGAACCAGAGAGGCGGAAGCGCGTAGGAGACGGGACCGAATCCTCTTGCGCTCCACTGCGGGACGCTGATAGAGACGGCGACGTTCACGCTTTCCCGTTCTGTTCGCCTCTTTGTACACGCTAACGGAACAATGTGTGCATTCCGAGTATCCCGCTGTGCGTCTTTTCCCTCTCACTTTCTCTGTTTGCCGGGCTTTTCTCTCTGTGCAGCATCCGGAAGACCGGAGTTCGCACCTCTGGCTGGGCTTGGCGGATCGGCTGCTCCTGCTCGTCAATTTGCTCCTGACGCATGCGGCGCACCCCGTCGCGCCTCTCTTTGCTCTGCTTCAGCCGGGAAACCAGGCAGGCAGCTGTCCCTGGGACCTCGCGCCGGAGACTGAGGCCCGCGAGGGCGGGCGCGGAGACGAGGTGCGTCTGCCAAAAGGACGACGCGGGCGGAGCGCAGGAGTTCCCACTGGGAAGAGTTTCGGAGCAAAATCAGATTCACCTCGAACAGAGATGAACGGGCCCGCCCTCCGTTTGGAAGTCCCACAACAAAGAACCCTATTTCAATTTCTGTAGAGGTGGAGGGACTCCTAGATAAGTCAAACGTCGATATCTACTTTTATCTAACTAGATATACATACATATGCTTGTGTGTGTATGTAGTGGGCATATATGTAGGACTGCGACTTGCTGATGGGTTGACATCCTTTCGAAGTGAATGTGTGTTCTTTCCAGGTTGTTGACGATTTGGACATTTACGCGGACTTGCAGCCTGCGGAGACTCGCCCACGCTCCGAAACGGAAGACGGCCGCGCCCAAGACACCTCTCGTTCGCCTTGCAGGGCGCAAGCTGGGAAGCTCGAGCCGAAGGAAGACCCTCGGACGGCGCTGCTGCGGCCTCTGCACTCCGCATTGGAGACGCTCCTGTCGCAGTGCCAGTTGTTCCTGGCTGCGCAGGCTTCTCGGGCCTCGCATGCCAAGAAGCTGGGAGAAGAGCGACTCCGTCTGGCCGATCTGGAGAAGAGCAAACGCATGCGCCTTCTCGCCCAACAAGCGGTCGCGCTGCTCGCCAAGACCGAGGAAACAGAAAAGCGGATTTTCATGATCAAACTGGAGCCGCCGCCTCTGGTGAGAGCAGAGACAGGGGGAGGAAACCGACGAAGAGGGGCAGAGATGGAAACGCGAGGCGCAGGACAGGGCCGTGATGCTGAACAAAGTGCTGTGGGGTGTCTCCAGTCGCATTCACGCATATCTCGCCAGCTGTTTTAGGAGAGTGTTATCGGTCCGGTCCTTGTAGAGGTAACGCAGGGGACGCAAAGAGACAACCGTCCCGGAGAGATCATGCACGGTAACCGCCCCGTGGTGTATCAGTCCACTCCCTGTGTTTCTTTCAATACGTCCATCGAATGACCACCAGTGCCAACAAAACGATACAAGAGTCATGCCAGTGGATAAAGACACACGGGTATGTGGGTGTTCCTGCTACGCACGCGTCTGCCAATCGCTTCACCGCGCCCACAGGAGAGGAGATTTGTGTTTTCGACACACGTCTCCATTCCTGTGTAGATGTGTATCTCCGGGTCAGTCTTGTTTGCGAGCCCGTGTGTGTCCAGTTTTTCGTCTGTTCCTCGTCTGTGCCGTTTGCTTCACGCTTCTCGCCACCGTGTGGTGCTGATGTTCGGCGCTCTTGCAGCTGCTCGAAGGCGCCGCCTTTCTGTCCGTCACGTCCTCGCGCTTTCCTGGACTGCGGGAATGTCTGTTCTGGGGCGGCGAAGACGCGTTTCTCTGGGACATTGTTGCCCACTGCGACGTCGGTTTCAACATTTCCGTTCGACGCGCCAACTCGCTCACAGACCCTCTTCTGCCTGTGCCCGCCGCTCAGCCTGTTCGAGATCACTCTCTCCGCCTAGTCCTCGACGCAGCCCTCGCCGCGAGAGCTCTGGTGAGTTTTCTTGTGCACACAACAGAACCAACCGTTCCTACGGTTCCAACCTTGGCTCTCAATATATCCACGCTTGTCTACCCATATATATAGATAGATATACATGTATTTATCTTTCTACTTGCGTACACGTGTATATATTTCTTTATAGATATGTGCGTATATATATACATATCTATCGGTGTGTATGTGTATATGTACAAAGACGTAGATGAGGCGAGAACGGTAGAAATAGTGCTCATCCACATTAGAACGGAGAGACGTAGACGTGCGTACGGTCTTAATCGGATCGGCGTTCTTCTGTCCTTTCGTAATGCATGCGTTCTCTGAAGAGGAGACGAGAGGAAGTTGAACTGTTGCCCATAAAAGGGCAAGCGCCATCCAAGGCTGCCAGTGAAGCGGCCAATCAGCTGTCGAGAGAGGCACGTAGTCGCCCGTGGGGCTCCTGGATTGTCTGTCCCCCTTTTCTTCTCTCTGTCACCCGCGCGCTCAGGAAAGCAGCGAAGATTGGTGGTCTGCGGTAAGCCTCGAAGCCATCGCCTGCGAGGGCCAGAGCCCTGCGCCGCTGGCCGGGGCTGCGCAGGCGGCCGGAGACGCGACCGCGGTCGGGGGTTCTGGAGCCCGAGAGGCAGGTGGCTCTGCAGGTGCGAGCGAGGACGGAAGAGAGAGGAAAGGCGCGCAAGACTCCGACGCTGCGCAGTTGCCCGCATGGCTCTCTGATCCGCTTGTTCGGTTCCACCAGGTGAGAAACCCATCGAGACGGACAGGACCCGGCAGGCGAAAGAGCAGGGACAAAGTGCCAGGCGAAGTACCAGAGGGGCGCCTGACAGTTGGTGTGTGGCGGTGTGTATGCCTTCCGTTTTCACACTTCGCTACATGTGTGGCTGTTCGACAACCCTCCAGTTGTATGTGCCGTATTCTCTTACCGACCTTCTGATATGTATGCATATATATATATATATATATATATATGCTGGCATGCTTCGGCCTGTGTGTGGGAATCCGTGCAGCTGCGTCATTGCGTGTGCACGGAGCCGTCTATCCTTTCTGCCTTGTCGAATGACCTCGCGGGATTGAACACTTGGAGACGCGCACGAAAACGCTTGTTCGTCGTTCTTTTCTGTTCGCGCTTTCCTCGGCGTCATTCCGGCTGTCTCCCGTTCCTTTTCCTTCTTCTTTGCTGTGGGCTTCCTGTGGACTGTCTCGTTTCCTTTGTCCCCCTTTTGCGCGCCTCCAGGCCGTCAGCGTGCCCGCTCCGGTGGACTGCGCCTCTGGATCTTTGCCGCCTCCGGCCGCGCCCGGTCGGGCGCCAGGGTACGGCGCGACCGCCCAAGGCGCGTTCCCGTCGGCGACAGCTGGGGCAGCCGGAGGGACGGGCCCTGGCCGGGGCGTTGTAGCCCAAGGGGCCGGGACAGGGCGGTCGCATGAGGGGCCTGCGGCGGATCCTTTCCGTTCAAGAACCAAGTCCAGCAGCAGGGCCCCGAGCAAGCACGTGGACGACTACGAGGCTGCGGTTCCCGGCGGGCTGACGTTCCAGAAGAAACCTGCCGCCATCCCGCCTCCGCCACCCCCTGACGTCTCTGCAGTCCCGTCGCGCGAAGTGTCTCCTCAGGGAGAAGACGGCTCCGCGGGTCAGGGCCCAGCCCTCGCTGCAGGCGCGGTCCCGCAGCCCGGGGCAGGAGCGTCTCCACCGACCGGTGGCGCCGGCGCGCAGGGCTCGCAGGCTGCGCCGGCGTCCCTGCACTCTCCAGGCCCGCAGGCCTTCGCACCTGGAGCGCCTCTGCACAAAGGCCAAGGCCCCTTCTCGAAAGGGACGGAAGACGTGGAAGGCGACGAACAACCTGACGGGCCACAGGCGCCCCCTCCGGGACCTGGAACTCTGCACCAGCCACACGGGGTTCTCGAAGGGGATCCTTCGTCTCAGTCAACGTATTCCGCAGTGCAGTCTGAGTCCATCCCTCAAGTGCCTAGCCAACAACAGCCGTCGCCCTTCCCCCAGCAGCTCCAGCCTGCGGCTGCAGGATTCGCGGTCTCCGCTACTCCCCGGCCGGCGCTTGTCGGACCAGGAGGCCCCGGGGCAGGAGGCGTCGGAAGTGTGGGGTCTCTGCCGGGGCGAGCGGTGGTCGGAGACAGCCTGGGCCCGATGTTCGCGCCCGGAGGAGCGCCTGGGCTGCAGGCGTCTCACCAGGCCTTCCCGGCTTCCCAACTTCCCGCTTCGGGTCTCCAGCACGTGGCTGCGGGCCCGTTTCTCCCTCAGCCCGGAGTTGTTCCCCGGGGTGGCGGGGCGCCTGGCGCGGGGCTCGTCGGCGAAGCGGCCCTCGGGCTCTCTGTACACCCCGGGACGCACCCCGGGGTGACCGTGCAGCCGCATGGGGGTGCGCCGCAGCAGATACCGTCTTCGTCGTTCCCCCTGGGCCACCACGCTGGCTTCCTGCCACCCCACCTGAGTGGCGATCCGGGGGCCGGGGCATATGGCCTGCCAGGGCAGGGGACCGCCCGGGGCCTGGGGCCCGTGGGAGACCCCGGCAGGCCCGAAGCTGCAGCGCGAGACAGAGAAGGTTTGCACGCCAGCGGCAGCGACACCTTAGGCGCCTTGCCAGGAGGGCCGACCAGTGTCCCCGGAAGGCCCGCAGGGGGCGTCGGCGCAGAGGAGCAGGGTCTGGACGCTGTGCCAGGGTGGAAAGAATTCGCAGCCGACGGCCTGCGGGAAAATATGGATGTGGCCAAACTTGCACAGGTGAGAGAAGAAGCGAGAGCCGGAGAAAAGGTGTAAAGCGTCGCACATAGGGCCAAGTGAGGAAACACGAGATGCCACGGGGAGGAGGGGCGACGGAGCCGGAACGTTGGCAGTAAAGGAAAGAAGAGAGACTGCCGTGTTCGCTTGTGTTATCATGCAATACCAGTTGTCGAGCCCTGCCTTCTCACGCATCGCGCTGCCCCACAAAACAGATTCCAATGCTTGACCCGTATACTCTCCACGCGTCTTACAAATATAGGTTATTATAATATATATATATATATATGTGTGTAAATGTAGATGTAGATATATGTATCTGTGTATGTGTAGGTGTATTTGGGTCCATATCGGCAGCTCGGAGTTGCGTGGGTGTGTGAATCGTGTGTTTGCACTCACGTTGAGGCAGGGCTCTTGACTGGAGCCGAGACATAAAACGCGTAGAAAACAACATTGATTTGATCGCATAGACAGGTGTGCTGGATCAGAAATTACAGAGAAACTTGTGGATCGCCTGTGTCACGCGGCACCCGCAAACTAACACAGCTGCAGAGCACGGAGGCGTCACTTCGGCACGTCGAATTGTAAAATCCTAATTTCTACCAGTGCATCGGTCTTCGTGTACCGATGCATGTCACAAACACATCTTCATATGTGTGTATCTCTTTTTGCTGATACATCTGAGTTCTGTTATAGAAATACAAATATATATATATATCGAATTACTATCTGGATTCCTTCTCTGCCTGTTTTTGCTCAGCATCCTGAGCTCCTCAAAGATCCGCGGATCAAGTCGCGGTTTATGCGTCTGCTGAGCCGACATGAACAAATCAAAAATCTCTTCCGCATGCTCGGCCTGGACGTCTGAACACCGAGGCCACACAACTGCGGCTCCTCTCGACACATATGATACATGAGTTTGCGTGCATCTGTGAATATCTGCAAATACATGATTGTGGAGGGATATACCTTTCCAGGTGCACGCGTGTGGAAAAGCATCAGAACGGTCTGAAGCGATCGACTTCTAAACGCAGATACATACATGGACATATATATATATATATATATATATATATATATATATGCTAATGTGTGTATACGTGAATGGGTGAGCGCATGCGTCTACAATAGATCGGTTGTATGCATGCATGAAAGGCGTGTGATGTTTTTTGGTGTGGAAAGGGAGGAGGGATCCGGTTTTGTTCTTGGTTTTGGCTTTTGCGAAACGTCTCGCATGCGCAATTTGAGAAGCGTGGAAGTCGGCGACGCCCCAGTCTCTGCTTTGTCTGTTTTTATTCACCGTCCGTCACCATGTTTGCACGTGTGTTGGTGTCCCCTTTGGTGCTGTTGCCTTCTGCGTCTCGCCATCTGTTCTGTCTTTCTTCAGCTCTTCATTTCCTCTTCCTCTTTTTTGCTTCCCTTCTGTCGAGGCGGCGCGGCCTTTTTTTTCCTGGTGCCGTTGCCCCGCCTCCTTCGTCTTGCGTGTCTCGCTTCTTCGAAGCTTGTGTTCCGCGAGGACGGTTGCTTTCCTTTGCTCCCCTTTTCTCTCTGTCATGAATTTCGGCAAAACGTTCCCTAAAGACGGCGTCAACCTCTTATTTCCTCGCGAGACGCTGGCAGGACGCAAAAACTCATAATTTCTTGGTCACATCGAAGCGCGTTTAAAATGGCCTTAAAAGTCCGCTCGTCACCAACCCCATGAAGACATCATCTGTGCCTTTTTTTCGTACACCACGGAACACCCACGAAACACGGAGCTCGACACGCTTCTTCTCTTTCTGGACTGCCCCGTTCGGCGCTGCCTCGCTGACAGGCCCACGGCTGTGGGGTGACCCCCATTCTGTCGTTCAAAGGCCTTTCTGTTTCTCCAGTTCCGGCGCTGTTTTTCCGCGCCTCGCCTGTTTGGCCCTGTTGAGATCCCTAACCTGCGTCACGCGCTGCTCGTTCCTGGGGCATTTCTCTTTCTGCGCTTGCTGTTCTAGAGGGGAGTCTCTCTCTCTCTGTTCAAAACAGACACCAACTTCTCTCTCCCTCCTTTACCTTCCTTTACGAGCGTCTCTCCCTCTGTGTGTTCTTGACAACCTCTCTCTTCCTATATGTATGCGGGATCCGGGCCTTTCTCTGTCTCGTGTTCTCAGTCATCGCCGGAGACTCCGCTCAGGCGAGCTTTCTATCTGCGTCGCGCCACTTTCACAATCCTTCACACGATTCTCTCTCTCTCTGCCCACTTCCCAGAGGTTCTCTGTCTCCTGCGTGGCTGCACCATTCACATCGTTTTTGTGCTCTGTAGGACTGATCACAAGAACCTGAGGAGCGAAGGGCGTTGGAGATATGCCCTCGATTCTTGCGCAAAGCGTGAGGCCGAGCGAAGGAAGCCAGGCTAACTGGGAGTTCCGTGATAGCCGTGAGGTAGACTGTTCGCAAGGTGAGAACACGACGGAGCTGTGGAGGCAGACACAGCGATTGGAAGCAAGAACGCTTCGCCTTGAAGACGAGACTGAGGGAAGGAAACAAACGCGCAGTTTTTGCATGCTAAGCCAGCAACACTCTCAACACACTCAGCTGCTGTCAGATAAAACAAAAAAATGCCTCCGCCTGTAAAGCAGAAGCATCGGGCGCAACCGATGCACCGCGCCGCGCAGAATCACACACAGCAGAACTCCCCAAGGCGTGCATGCAGTCCTCTGGAAGAAGAGACAGCGCCTTGCACGGAAAGGCGAAAGCTGCCCCGCGCATTAGTCCCCACGCCTGGCCAACCTTCCGGAGGCGACGCTACAGAACGAAGCGCAGGCAAACTTCCACCGCGCCATTTCCTTTCTACAGGAATGTCGCCATCCGCCATAAAAACAATTCAGAACACGCCCTTCGACAGGAACTCGACAGGAACAAGATACACTTTCACAACGTCCCCGAATCAAGAGCCTATGGCGCCAGCGAAACATGCGTTTTCCATGCATGCAAAACGAATATGTAGAGCATCAAGTCTACATACGGACACGCAGACACAAACATATATATATATATATATATATATATACACGTAAATAATAAGGATATACGTGCGTGTACATCCAGATATACATGTGTAGAAAGAGAAATATGACACCAGACAAGACTTCCCAGTCGTTGAGGCTGTGATATGAGACAATGGTGGAGGGGAAGTTCACGCGGGACGACTGTACAGGGCACACCGAGGATAGAACAGTTACGTGCAATCGAAATGAGGCTGTGTGTCACTCTCTACCGGAGAGACGACGAGCCTTAGATGGGGCGTTCCGTGTCGTTTCTCAATCTGTCTAAATGGTTCTTCGTCCGTTCAACAAAGTCGGGACGTCTCTCTTGTCATTCGTAGTCGAGGTCCGAAGACATATATGAGGAGCGTTGCTGACCGCTGTCGTCTTCTTCCAAGCTCTTCAAAAGTGCCTAACACACGACAAGAGAAACAGACCAACGAACACACAGACGATAGACTATCCGCTCTGTGATTCTTCACTTGGCATTCGCCTCATGAAATGACGCGGAGGAGAACCCTGCACTAAACTACGTGCGTATATCATACCTATTCACATATATATGTATATATATATATATATATTTATATAGATCGATAGGTAGAAATACATCTCTATTTATTGGGATAATATATATATATATATATGAGAGCAAGCTGGACAAAGTGGTATGCTCCTGGTCCTCACCTTTTCAAGTATGAACTTTCCTTCTTTGTATTTCTGTGTCGCGTCGGAGGCACACTCGTAGCGCCAGCCGACGTTTGTTCCACAGTCGTTGCAGTAAACGTCGGCAATGGTGTGTTTGCCTAAGGCGAGGAACGAGCGGCAAAACCTTGAACCAAAAATCTCACGAGAAGCACAACACGACCCAACAGAAAGAAAAGAAAACGGCCGACGATCGGCGCCACGGCCAATTCTGCTCAACACGCACATATAACCAAGCAGCGAAAAGCATATGCCTAGCATTAGACAACCGTGTACGCGTGAACACAGTTTTACACATACACGCACATACAGTAAATATATGTATGCAGAGTTAGAGAGGAAAAAGAAAGGTAGACCCTTGCTGCATCATATATACAGATACAGGTAGATATAGATAGGTACTGCTATAAAGATAGACGTAGACATTGATATACCGCAAACCGACACGGCCGAGAGGTTGATGCTTTGATGTGGGGGCAAGGGAAGAGAGGCAAAAAAGAAGAAGCACGCCGACCAGAAATCTCCAGCTTGCCGTGTATACGCCGAACGAAATTCTGAGGCCTGGGGCTCACCTGTCGTCATGTTGCGGTCCTCCAGCGCGCCCTCGGACACGTTGACCACTCTGGTGGCGAGACGCAGCGAGAGACAAGAGCGAGAAGAGGTATATTTCTACGGAGAAAAACATCTAAAAACGGTCAAATCGCAGGCAAAAACAATCCACTTCAGAAACCGACGCCAGCCTCGAAAATGTCTTAGAACCGTTCTATCGGCCGAACCGACGTCAGCAGTGCATCAGTACAGTATCTTCCATATATATATATATATATATATATGTGACAATAGAGTATATATATAAATATATATATATATATATACATATGTATGTCTACGAATAAGCATCTTTATAACGAAGATTCCTGATCTCTGCGTTTGAACGTCTCTATCCAGATGCAGTTGTACACATGGAGTTTGGTGAAGAAGAATTAAGCGGATGCATGCTCTCCTTAGGGGAGACAGTAGTGAGTGGCAAAAGGACGGCACCTGCTCGAGGTCCGGAAGGACAAGAGGAGCGGCGGCCGCCAAGGACACACAAGATGAGCGGCAAGAGTAGGGGGCGGCGCGCTGGAGTCCGGAGAACTCCGAGGAAAAGGACACAGCGTGGAGAGGCGCGCAGACAGCATAAGAGACGGAAAAACGCCCCGACGTGGAGAGATTTGAACAAGACAGAACAGACGAACTTGCCAAAGAGCCACGCGGCACCCGTGCGACCTCGAAAGGACTTGCTGATGAGCTCGCTGTGGACAGTCAGGTGGGTGTTGCACTGGATGCAGCTGCGGCAAACACAGGGAAAGAGACTCATTCTTCTCAGGCGCAAAAAGCTCTGCTTCGCGCACATCACCCACACCCGCCACATTTGCCGCAAGAACTCCAGACATGCCCTTGTTATCTCCACCCCATTCTGTATTCCTCTCTACTTTTCCATCTCCCCACACTTCATTCCATGTATCTACCTATGTATCTCTGTCTTTCTCTCTCTATATGGATATATATGTGTGTATGGATATATATGTGTGTGTGTATAGCTATATGGAGCTGGGGTAGGTATGCGTGAATGATGGGACTGTGCAGATTTCACCGGTCTGAGTGTCGGAGTAAAATTGCGTCTCTAGAGATCTACCGATGACTTTTGGCTCCTTTGAAGGCGAGGCGGACGGGTATACAAAAGGGTTGATAAACTTTCGGCGGTTCTTCGTGACTGCCGCGCGGGAAGACGAGAAGACGTTCTCGACTTACAGATACACCTTTCTGCCTGTGAGTCGACGGCGAAACTCTCTCCCCATTTTCCTCCCTCTTCGTCTAACTCTCCGCCAGTGCGTTTCTCTTCGCGGCCTTCTGTCGCCTTCGGCTTTTTTGTGCGCCTGTTTCGCTTCAGGAAGGGAAAAGAACGACGCAGGCGTCACCTGGAGACTGGCAGCGCGTCTCCTGCGCTCGCTATCCGTAGAGAGGCACGCGGGAAGAAAACCGAGCGCAGAACAAACCCCAGGTATCTAGGACTACACACCAAACGTGCACTTGGCACAACAATGCACATACATTCAACACGCACCTATGCGTTTGCTTAGATACAAAATAATACAGTTTCACAGATTCACACCTACAGATTCTCGTAATAAAGTATATATATATATATAGTTGTATATCCTTCCGCGCTTTGTGCATTTGTTTGCATGCAGGATGGACTAGGATGGGGTTGGACGAAGAGGAGCAGAGGAGAGAGGAAAGCAAAAGAACGAGGCGCGGGCGGGTGTGCCGAGCTGTGAGAGAGCGTTCGGGCGCCGAAAAAAGCAAAGACTTGAGGCAGTTTCCACGAGCTGAAGCGATGATGAAGGGCGCCAACGCGCCCACAAAATCCTAGAGACGGGAGCTTCAGCTGAAAAAACCGAAATGGCTAACAGAATATTGTCTCGAGTGTCTCACGCGTGTCTTTCTTGAGGCGCGCCACGGGCGGCTGTGTATGGAGCGACCGGGCGGGAAGAGAAAAGCGCGCCTGCTCTTTTTCTGGCGGTCACACACCGACACGAAGTTGACCGCTACAGGAGTGTCGAGCGCCGGAGAAGGAGTCGGGAGGCGAAGGGAGAGGCAAACTCGGCAAGAAAAAAACACGCAAAAAGGCAGAAAAGAAGAGAAAAAAGTCGAACGCGGCGCCGCTGCTCGCCATCTGCCAGCGGGCTTTGCCGAGAGAAGCGGCGCTCGCCACGGCAGTCTCTCTCGCGAGATGATCGTGAGTTTGGACGTTTGGGAGATTGCTGATAAAGCAAAAAGAATCACGCACACACGCGCGAGAGTTTCCTAGATTCTTTTCCCATCTTGTGAAGAGGAAATCGCGAAAAACGCGAAAAAAACGGTCGGGAAACGGGTCAGCGCGCCGCCTAGGCCCCCGGCTCAGCGCAGGCACGCGCATCTGAGAGAGCTCAGTGAGAGGTCTCGTGCGATTTTTCAGAAACCGCAAAAGAAATCCCCGCTTTTCTGGAGAGGTTGAGAGCAGGGAGAGAGGCGAAGCGACACATGTGAAAAGGAAATGCGAAGGCTTTCCTGGTCTTTGTGGTGCACACTTAGGCGCGTGAAAAAAGCCGCAAAAGCAGTGCGGTGCGTTGCAGACCTCCGTGGGAGGGGTGACCGGTCCGCGAAAACCTGCTGCATGCAGAGCAAAAGGAGAGACAAGGGGTCGGGACGCTGGCAAAATCTGCAGAAAAGCGCGAACCCTCCACCCTTCGCTTTTCTAGCAGGTCTTTTCGTGTGTGTGTGTGTGTAGGTGTGAGCAGGTGTCTGTGTGGGTGTCTGTATGGGTGTGTACACCTTGTCGTCTCTCCCAACCTTTCACGTGCTTTCGGCACGTTCGCCGTAGACCACGCTGTCTTTTTTCCTTTCTCCCCTGTTCATCTGTCTCCTGCGGCCCCGTTCCTCATTTCCTCCGTCTTCTATCTCTGGTCGTTCTTCTCCACTGATCCGGTATGTCTCCGTAGCTAGAGAAAACCCTGGGCGCCTCCTTTTTCTTCCCCGTGTCTCGCGCCGCGTCTTGCGCCTCTCTCTGCGTCGTCTGCCTTGCGCTCCCCGATCGGTTCTTCCTCTCATGGTCGCGTTGCCTGTTCCAGCTTTCACGGAGTGCCTCTCGAGGCTCTGTACGTACACCTCGAGGCTCTGTACGTACACCTCGAGGCTCTGGTCGTAAAAACGGCTTCGACCTTCAGATTCCTTTCCGAGAGCAAAATGCCAGGCTTTTAGGCCCAAAAAACCCGGCCCTTTTTGTCTCCTCAGAGTCACTTCAAGGGAAAGATGGCGCTTAACAAAGGCGCGGCAGCCGAGCCTGGAGGCGTAGCCGTCTCCCCTCCCGGTGACAGGCGATGCATGCAGTTCAGCGCTCTGGAAGATGGGGCGAAGCGACGAGAAAGCGGAAACCGGGCAATTAAGCTCGCCGTCGCAGCCGCCCAAACGGCAGCGCGCGCTGTGGCGTCTCCTGCACCCTGCGCTCGGCGCCTAACGGAGAATGTGGATCTCCTGATTGATCTCGCGTTCCTTCCTCTCGCCTCGAGACCGATGGCCCGCTCGATGGGAAAGAACGCAGATTCCGAGGGGGCGCCGAAGAAGCGCAGAAGAAGCCGAGACGGCGGGAGAGGCGCTACCTGTGTGGACGGTGCAGGTGGGAGAGGAGGCACTCCAGGAGGAGACAGAACCCAGAGAAGGAAAGTGTCTCTCTCGGCTCTTTGGGACCCAGCAACGGAAGAGGACTCCAGCGGCGCCAGCGACGGTGGATCTGAGGCGGCGATGCATTCGTCCAGCGGGCTGCATAGAGCGTTCAAAAGAACAGATGTGCCCGCCTCCTCGATGCAGCCCACTCCCGCCTCTGGAGCTCCGTCGCCTCGTCGCGCTGTGGAGAAGGAAGAGACGGGCGAGCCGCCCGAAGAGGAAACACCAGTCTCGGGGCGCCAGAGGAGAGACGGGCCGGACAGAAGTGAGGGCGACACGGAGGCGCGAATCCGCCTCTCTCTCTTTGCTCGGCACCCCGCGGCCTGGGGTCTGTCTTTGCGTGCCCTTGAGAAAGCAGCCTCGGTCTTGTCGCGCCTCGAGTGTCTTCGGGACGAAGATCTCGCCTCGCGGCGGCAACTTCTCTCTTCGCTCCGAGAGGAAATCGCTCTCTTCTCAGACTCTCCAGTCTCCTCGACAGGCGACGCTTCTCGCGATTTCGGCGGGAATGCCTCGGGTCACAGCTCGAAGAGCAGTGCAAGCAAAGGGTGTTTGTTGCCTGAAAGCCGAAACGCAGAACACACCGGGGGCGTTGGTGAGGCCCAGACACGTGGAGGCTTCGTCGACGCCTCGGAAAATGCTTTCTGTCGAAACGTTCGCGAAGAGCTAACAACGCGACTTTCCTGTCGCGCGCTCTTCGCGGCCCGCCTGCTGCGCCTCCTGGCAAACGCAGGCCTTCCCTTTCTGCAACTACCCCTCCCGCCGCCTCGCCTGCGGGCGGCAAGAAGGCACTCGAGCCAGCGTATGCATGCGAACAGCTTGCTTCCCGAGGCCTCGGACCGCGAGCGTGTGGACTTCGCTGAAGAGGCGGAAGATGCCGCCTTCGAGATCTCGCCCTCTCTCTGCTTCGGCGGAGAGACGCCGCTCCATGTGAACCAAGAAGGCGTGCAGACCCCCACTGGCGGACGCCAGGAGGGCGGGTTTTCTTTCCGAGTGTCTCCCTTTGTCCCTCTTTCGCTGGCGCCCCCGCCCCTCGCCTCCCCGCAACTCCTTCACCGCGAGTTGGCGGCGCTCCTTCGCTTGTGCTGTCTCTTCACCTCGCTCTCTCTCGCTTCGCCTGCCCTGAAACTTGAGACCGAGGCGTCTGCTGGCGCGTCGTCGCGAGACAAACGGCGGCCGGGAGAACGAGCGGGGACATTGCTCGGCGGACGCGGGGCGAAACCTGGAAGCGGAGAAGCGGAGACACCTCTGTGGGATGAGAGGTTCGGGCGGGCGACCTCTGAGACTCTGTACGAGGCGACGGCGGCGCTTCTGGCCCACATCGTGACGCAACAGCAGCTGGACGGGGGGACATCAGTCCCTCTGTTGCAGCAGAAGACCGGCCTCCAGCGAGTGGTGTCTCTGCTTCGTCTTTTCTGCATTTCAGGTGCGGAAACGGGTTCCCTCTCTTCGCTTTCACGCTCAGGTGCCGAGAGCTGTGAGACGGTACCAGCCCGCGAGGAAGCGGCCCGCACCCAGACGAGCCTCTTTTCCCGGGCCGTGTTTGCACGGGTGTGTGTGGGGCTCGTGCGGGCCCTCGCCCAACTAGCGATGTCTCCGGCGACGGGGGGGCGCGTCCACCTGGCCAGCGCGGAGCACCGCGCGCTCTTTCGACTTGCGTTTCTGCGCGAGTCTCCTCTGCTTCTGCTCCTGCTTCAGGAGGCAGTGTCTGTCGCGTTCTCGCTCGTGGAAAGGGACGCCTCGCAACGCGACACAGTGTCTCTCCTGGGCGTGTGCTCCGAAGAGTCTGGAGGGCTAGCCGGGAGACAGTTCGAGACCCCACACCAAGGGACATCCCCGCCTGCAGAGCCGGCTGGGCCCTTCCAGGAGCTCCTCGTGGTTGCCTTGGAAACCACAAGGCAGATTCTTCAGTTCTGGGAGAGGCGTCTCGCGAGCGAAATGGGAAGGCGATCGCCTCTCGCTCTGCATAGAAGCGAGGACCAAGGAGCAACGAAAGGCTCTACCCAGTGCACTGGACCGCGGGGCGGGCCGCCTGGAGAAGGTGCGAAGAGACAGGGAGACGGAGACAGGCAGACAGATGCGAATTGCATAGCCACAGTAGGGGAGGCTTCCGGGAGCGAGAGGGGAGAGAAAGAAAGTAACTCTTCCTCGGGGGAGAAGGACGAGGAAAAGGGCGGCGTGGATCTGTCGAGAAGCTCGTCGGAGCAGGCGTATGGGCTCCGCGTCAGGCGACAAGGCAGCGGAGATTTCTTTTTGGAGCAAGACGTTCGCATCGAGGGCGTTGTTGCAGCCTTAGTCGTTGGAGACGGAGAGATCGTGCGCCGCCTTGTCAGATCGCTTCTGTTGCTTCTTGAGGTGAGAGCATTGGCGAAGGGAAAGGGAGAATGAAGAACGAGGAAAGGGAAGGCGAGAAATGGGAACAGCCACACAGAGCGCAACAGCGGAACTGACAGGAGGGAGCGCACCAAGAGCGTAACAGGCGTAGAATAGAAAGGACGAGACGCTGCAGAGAAACCCAGAATGCGCCAAGCGAAACGGGCACAGAGCCACCCAGCAGCACACCACGTTGAAAAGTAAGCATCCACTCCCGGTGTCTTTGTCTTTTAGGCAATCCCTGGAATAGCGACTCCTGACGCAGTACCTGGGTCTTCTTCCCCACCCAGTGGGAAACTGCTTTTGTTGACCTCCTCTTCGCGCCCGTTTCTTTCGTCCAATCGGGAATCGCGTGTGCATGCGCTGGCGAGTGAGGTGGTTGCTCTTCTCTTCTCGCTCTCTTCTTCCTTCTTCTTCCTCGCCCCGCCTTCCCCCCTGCCCCGCCCTCCACTCCGGAAGGTCTACGTCTCTGGGTGTGTCGCGTCTCTCTCGCCCTCTTCTTCGCCCTCCGGGAGTGAATCTTCTTCAGCGCGTGCGTCTCGGCCCCTTCTGTCCATCGCCTCGGCCTGTGAGATGCCGGCGGGCGACTTGTCCGCTCGCATCGAAGCTGCAGCGAGAGAAGCCCCTCCCGTTCTGCCGCGACTTCTCCTTTGGCTCCAGATGGCTGTTGGAAGAAATTTGAGCCAGGTGACGGCGCGTCTGCTCCCGATGCTGCGACAGGCGTCGCCGCGCCTCGCCCTCTCGCAACGGCGCGCGCTTCGTCTCCTGCTTCTCTGGATTTTCCCTCTCTCTCGCCAGCTAGCCCCGTCGCTCCTGGCAGCCCATCTTCTCGGGGAGGCGTCTCTGAGAGACAGCGCCACGAAGAAAGAGGAAGGAAGTCGCGCTCGCGGAGGCGCCTCGTCGCCTGCGGACCTAGGAAAACGGGGGAAGGAAAAAGGCGCGAAACACGAGAAACCCGAAAACGGCGACTCGGGACTCAAGGGTTGGGGCCTCGGAGAAAACGCGATTTTTGCGCTGTCAACACGTCTAAACTTGCCCGTTGTGGGGTGCGTTTCCAGCGGGGAGGAGACGGCGGGGCGAGGGCGACAGGGGCCAGAGACACCCCGGAAGAGTGTGGGGGCGACCCGGGACGGGCGAGCCGATGCGGCGATCTCCCGAAGGAGAAGCCGAAGCAGTGCTGAAGACAGAGAGAAGACCGAGGCCAATGCCCAGGGCCGAGACTCAGATGAGAGCACCGACCCTAGGAGTGGGACGGGAGAACATTCTTCTCCCGTGGAATGGCCCTCACCTCCAATCCTGATCATCTTGAGATTCCTTGCCCACCTGCAGCGCGTGAACGGCCTGGATGGTCGCGACGCTTTCACCGCTGTCGAGGCTCTGTCTCTCTTCCTGTCTCCCTTCCACTCCCTCCTGTCGTCTTCTCCTTTCGAGACAGGCGAACAGACTTCCGTGTCTCTTTGCAGCCAGGTGACCGAGGACCTCAGGCCCGCCACGCGAGAAGCCGGCCTGTCAAAGAGAGAAAGCGCCAAGGAGACACCAAGAGGCGGCCGCGTGGAAGTGCTCGAAGGCGCGGAAGGAGACGGGCGTAACGAGACTCTTGTGGAGAGGAAAATCCGTGAATCTCTCTGCAGAACGCTGAACAAAGAGGGGCTTCTCCCCGAGCTCCTGGACGCCGTCTTGCGCGCCTCGATGTTGCCATCCTGCAAGAGCGGGGCCGATGAGTGTCGCCGTTCCGGCGGCGACCAAGCGGAAACAGACAGAGACAGCAAAGGGGCCGAGACACCTGCAGCGTTCCCAGACTGCGCAGATGCAAGTTGCATCTGTTGGGAACCGCCCCTGCAGCAACGCGAGTTATGTAGACGGTTTTTGAGTCTCCTCGTGTTTCTCTGTGCCGAGTCGCTGGTCCCAAGTTTGACGAAAGTTCTCCGCGTGGCGTCAGCCATCCCTGCCCCATCCGCCTCGTCTTCTGCCGCGCGCCGGCGGGGCGAGAAGAGTCAGGACACTTCGAGCCCAAGCGGAGACAAGTCTCCGGTTTGGGCTCCTGTGTGGGAGCCGTACGGGTTGCAAGGAGAGGAGCGAGAAGCGAGAGAGGACGAGCAAGCGACGTTCGTGGAGATCGCCTTGTGGGCGTGTCGCCAAGCCCGCGACGCCGCCACGATGTGCGGTCTGCTGTGGCCTCCCTCTCCGCAGCTCCACGCTGTCGCTGTCGACCTTCTGGGGATCTATCGGCAGAGGAAGGAAGAGGAAGAGCGGGCAGCGGGGCGGTCCTGCCAGCCTGAAGCGGAGAATGCCAAGGGCGTTTCGGGGCCTGGCAACGGCCCCAGACCACCGGCTGGGGCGGGTAGAAGATACAACAGTGGGGACAAGGCAGCGGGACCTCAGGCGCTGGACGACCGAAGCTGCACCAAGAGAGGCCGAGCCCCTGAGCAGAACGGCAAACACGAGGAAGACAGTCTTCTCAAGAGTCAGGCGGCTTGCTGGCGCCTTCTCCCTTTCGTCGGAGCTGCGGCGTGTCTCGGAGACGCCTTCTGGGTGGCCTGTGGGGGTCCCCAACCAGGCGTGATGAAACGCGAACCCGACAGTGACGAGGGGAGCGGCAGCGAGCGTCTCTCTGGCGCGGCGAGCCTCTGCGACATCGCGCAGCACACTCTCACCTGTACGTTCTTGGTAGAAGACGTCGTGCAGGCTGAGGACCGCCTGCTAGATGCTCCACGTCTGTGCTGGTTTCTCTGGAGAGAAATACGTCGTGTGCTCCTGGACGCTCTCGTCTTGCTCAATGCCGAGCTCCTTGCGGCTCAAGCGACGACACAGCGGGTCGATCTCCACTCGCGAGAGACCCGCAGGGAAGCAGCGTCTCCTCTGCGTCCCTCTTCTCTCACCGAAGGTCGAGAGTCGATGGTGGGACGGGAAGCCGGACGGAGAAGCGACGAAAAGGGGCGAGAAGAGACACGCGTGGACATGGCAGTCCTTCGCCGTCTCCAGTTTCGTCTGCGCCGGGTTCTCCTCCTGATCTTTCGGGATTTGCAGAGCTTCTGCACGGTTCCGTTCGGAGACGAGACCACGCTCGCGGGCCGTTTCCGCTGCAGTCGCAGTGTCTCCCTCCTCCAGGGCATGCAGCTCTTGCACGACCGAGAGGCGTGTCAGGACGAGCAGCTGGTTGCGGCCATCTCGGCGTCCCTGTATCTCCTTGACCTGTGGCTGACAGACGACAGCGAGAAGACTCAGCCGCTAACAAAAGCCGACAGAGGAGTCGAGGAGACCGCAGAGGTTTCCTCACAGCAGCCTCACGACGCTTCTTCTCCCTCGAACAGCTGGCGGCTCGCTGTCTCTGCGGCGAGAGACACGCCGGCGCGAGGCCACGACAGGGTAGGCACTGCGGCGACCGCGCCCTGGCTCTGGGGGGACAGAGGCGACGGAGGGCGGCCCGGGCCCGGAGCGGACGGGGAAGGCGAGGAAACGGTCGCGAGTCCCTTTGCCGACTTGGTGGCGAGAGAAGAGGGTGGGGAGTTTCAGCGAAAGACTGAAGAACGTGTGGTGGCCAGGCAGGTATCTCTTCACTTCATGGCGCTCCGAGGCTGGCTGCTCGCCTCCAAGGTGACGCAGACAAACAGAGAGATGAAGCCGCTGGACCTTCGAGCGAGGCAAGCAGAGAAAAGACGCTCTGGATCGCCCTCGACAAAGGCTGCAGCCCGCCGTGCGTCTTCCCGTCTTTCTTTTGGCAAGGGCGAGCGAAGGGAGAGTGCCATTCCTTCGTTGTGGAATTCTCAGATCCACGCTGTTCAGAGACTTCTCTTCCATGGAGACAGCTTTCCCGAGGCCCTCCAGTTTGCGAGCGCCAGCGCACCTTCCTGTCTGACACATTCGTCTTTCGTGCATGCAGCGTCCGACTCGGCGCCGCGGCCGCGCGACCTTGCGCCGGCGGTGCGCTCTGAGGCCAAGGGCGAGGGGAAGCAGACCCTCCCGCAGAGTGCCGGGAACGTCAGGGTCGCCGTCTGTGGCCGGAACGCGGGCAGAACTGGAGGCGCTTCGCTCACGCTCCTGGCGGCTGTGTGGCGTGCTCTCGCGCTGGCGTTTTCCTCCCTGTCTCACCAGTTTGTCCCTGCTGCTCTGCCTGGCCGCCGGGCGTCGCCGTCAGGCCTGGGAGTGAGAACGCGCCCGCCAGAGACAGCCAGAAATCTCAAGCTGCACATCCTCCGAGGCCTCTCTAACTTCATGGTCCAGTGTGCCTTCTCGCCCCTTCCAAGTCCAGCAGACCTCCCCGGCTCGGCGTCTTCCTCCGCTGCAGCTGTGACGTTCGAGATGGGGAAGGAGAGCGGAGCAGCCGATGAGGGCGAAGCCGAGACAGTCACCGCGGGAGAGAAAGGGGAGCGAAAGCAGAAGAGCAGCGACGCAGTGACGCAGGTGGATATGCGACGCTCAGCGACGGTCCTGACGGCGGGGTTGCTGCCGCTCATTCACAGCGTCGGTTCCACCAGTCCGGCGTGTGCGTGTGGGGCGGAAGAAAGGACTGTTCTTCTGGACACGGTTCTGACGTTTCTTCGCTCGCTTCTCGACCAAGTCGCCACGACTCGTCTCCACCCGCGCCGATGTTTTTGCTGCTCTTGCCAGGGCCTCGCGGCCTCGACACGGAGAAAAGGCGAGGCGCGCAGTCTCGACCCCACAAAGGCGGGCCCGCTTGGAGACTGCGGGAGGAAGGGTGGCTCGCCAGTTGGCGTCCTGGCGCCAGAACGAGGCGAAGAAGGCAAAGCGGGGCCAGGTATCGCGGCCCCTGCAGGTGCACAGGCGGGTTTGTCTGGGGTTGCCGTCGCCGAGCTCGCCGAGAAAGGAAGCGACCTCCGCAAGACGGATGAAACGCCTGCGGAGAGAGACATCGAGCCTTCGGCACAGAAGACGGGAGAGCGCGGAGGAAGGGAGAGGGAAGTGCAAGAGAGAGAAGAGAAAGATCTGGAGTGCCGTCTGTGTGGGGGGTGTTGTCACGACTGTGCGAAACCTCTCGTGGCGTCTCTGACCAAGGCGCGTGTCCTCTGGTCTTCCGTTCTCGAGGCTCTGCTTGCGTGCTTCGACTTTCCTCTCCTTCTTCTCCCTCTCTTAAACGAACGCAAGGGATTCTCGGTTCTCCAAAAACTCATCCACTTCCTGCTTCAGGGGGGACTGAGGGCCCTTCAGATGGCCGTCCGAGAGAGTCGACAGACAGAAGCCGTTCTCTCGGCTTCGCAGGGTTCCCGAGAGGCGGCGAGCTGCCACGCTTCTGCGAGACTCGCCGAGGCGAGAAACGGGAGGGCAGAACTCGAGAGGGCCTGGGACCGGACCCTGGAGTGGCTCGGACGGCTCGTGCACGTAAGTCGGAAGACCGCTCCTTCGTGCTTCTCCAAGACCCTGGATGTGTCTCTCTACGGCGGTGCCTGCACGCGGGCTTGTCGGAGACCGCGAGCGCTTGAGGCCCGCACGAAAGCGAAGAGATCAGAGAACTGCGGCCCGCGGCCCCCTTCTCCAAGGGCGTCATGCTGCGCGGCCGAGACGAAACGGGCTCGTCTCAGTGAAGACAAATCTGGACGAGCAGGAAGAGGCGAACCTGAAGATGCTCACCCGGCGGCGGAAGACGCAAGCCGCTGGAGGTCACAAGCGGGAACGAAGGGACGAGTGCGCTGCAGCTCTTGTGGAGACTGGCTCTCGGATGGGGCTGACGAAGATCCCTCCCTTGAAGGCCAGAAAACAGACGACTCGGAGGAGGAACTGGAGTCGGACTCCGAAATCGCGGGGTGCGCGGTAGACCCCGCCACATTAGCGTGGACCATTGAGGAGAGCTGTGCTCGCGCTGCGACGGCCTTGCTCCAGCACCGCACGAAGGTTCCTCTGTCGCGAGTTCTTCGGCAAGAGCTTCTCCTCCGTCTCGGGTTTTCCGCATTGACGCAAGACGCCCTTCTCCGGCATCCGCTCCGCGGGCTGTATTCAGTTCCCCCTACTTTCTCCTTTGCCTTTCCGGGCCAGTCTCCCCCCGCGCCCGGAGGGACAGTTCCGCTTGTGGGGAGGTCCCCAGAAGCGATCGCCGTCGCCAGTTGGGCCCCTCCGCCGCTGCAGCCGCCGGGGACGCAAGGCCCAGGGGCGACAGGTGCCAGCGGATGTATCGGCGGCAGCGTGGGTCAACAGCCCCAGGCCGTCTTGCTTGGGCTCCAACAGCATCAGGCGTTGCAGTCGATGGAGGAGCAGATGGTGCGGACGCTCGAAATTCAACAGATGACTGAGGGGATTGCTGAAGAAAACGAAGGGACCGATGGCGGCCCGCCCACACTCGTCGAGATTCTTTTGCACACCGTCTGCTCGCTGCTCTTCGCGACCCGCGGAGAGATGACGCCCGTCGAGACAGTTCAGTGGAGCAGTCTCTTCGGTCCGCTGTCTGGTGATTCTCAAGTCACCGACCCTCCCCGTTCGTCTCGTGGAGCCTGGGAAGGCGAAGCCGACAGGAGCCGGTCGCGGGGCTGGGAGTTTGGTCTCGAGGACAGACGCCCACTGAGAACGGCTGGCGAGGTCGAGGAACGGGGACAGCTTCTCCTCTTTGCTATGCTCGAGGCGCTGCTCCTGCCTCCTGCTGCCCGTGCGTTCAGCAAATCTGGCTCCAGTGGAGACTCCTTCTCCGCAGGCGTCAACGATCTCGCGTTTCCCTCTCAGAGCGGCCCCGCTGGCCCCACCGATGCTCAGCGCGACAAGGCTGAAGGGACAGCCGGCGCCTACGAGCCGGTGCGCTGCGGTCTCACGGTCCCGCCCCGGCTCCAGCTGCGGAGATGGCCCTTCGTCTTCACCTTTCATCTCCTGGCCGGTTCGTGTCTGCCTCTGTGGGGCGCACATTTTCTCCGCCGCAGCGCCTTTGCCTCCTGCTGTCCATGCTGTCCTGCCCTCGAGAGCAAGGGATCTGCGAACGACAGCGAGCGGTCGCCCTGCATGGGCGAGAGGGCCAGCCCTCAAGCGGCCAGCCTTCCGCACCCCGGCCACGGATCCGACGTCCTGGCTGCTCCGGCTTCTCTCGAGGCGACGAAAAACGCATGTCCAAGGCTCCACTTTGTGCATAGTTGGTGCGCCTGCTGTTACTGCTTTCCCCAGCCTCACAGTCCGTGCATTAAGGCGCTGACAATGGGAAACAGCTCTCTGGCGTTCGTGCCTCCGGCCCCCATTGCGGCAGCGGCTTCTGCGGTTGCTGGAGTCGCGGCTCGTCTTGCCCCAGCTCTGCCGGGATCTTCTCGCTCTTCTACACGCGCCGTCGAGGCGCTCGGCGTGCTACCCGGGGTGGGTCTGTCGTCCCTCGGCGGTGAGAGAACGGTTTCTATCGATCGCGAGGAAGGTCGGGCGAGTGTTCTCGTCTCGGAGACCGGCGATTTATTTGGCACACAGCTCGAGTCGGAGCCGCCTTGCGCCCCCGCATCGCTGGCTGTCTTTGTCTCGGCCCTGGTTGCGGCGGCTTTCAAGCCCCATCTGTTCTCGCTTCTTGACACGAATGCAAGCTACGCGACAAACATGTGGGATGGGAACTCCGCCGGTGCTCTCTCGTCCATCGTCGGGTACGGGGGATCAGGTAGCGGCGGTAAAGGCGAGAGAGGCGACGGCGTGGGGACAACAGCGACACCGGCCACAAGCCGCGGGCCTGCTGCAAGCGCAGCAGTTTCTTCGGCTTCTGAGCAGTCTAACACATCTCAAGCACTGCAACTCCCCTATCTGCTGCATTCGCCGCCGACCTTCCTGTTGCATCCCCTGCAAGAAATTCTTCTCGCGGGCTTGCCCCCTCGATTTTCCTCGCTGTTTGTCGGCGTCCAGGCGCCGCAGCCAAGCATCGTTCCTCCTATCGCCCGGGTGGCTGCCGCTGTGGGCCAGGCGCTTCAGTTTACTGCCACGCACCGGCCGGCAGAGGCTTCCTGTCAGGTTCGGGAACCGGCCTGTCTCGACACCTGTCGCCCAGGGGCCTTCTTTTCGCTTCTGGAGGAATTTCACAAATGCTTCTTCGCCGTCGACTTTCTTCGTGTCGGAGCTCTCCTACAGCAGCAGCAACTCCTTCATCGCCACCGGCAGCTCGACAGCTTAGTGGCCATGGGCCGAGGAGCAGTCGGTGGCGTCGGCTTGGGCAGCCCCTCCTGCGAAGGAGACGCTGGGTCTCCGAGAGGGAACGGTCTCTCCTCGGAGGCCGAGGGGTTAGCTGCGCTCGCCGCAGGCATTGGAGCGGCAGCGGCCGCTGGGGACGTGCTCGCGCTCCTACGTCTCATGGCGCCGGTTAAGCCTGTGGGAACTGGACCGGCCTCCTCGCCCTCTTCAAAGGAGACGGTCACTGGAAAGGGCGCCGCAGGCGGGAAACGCGGCGGGATCGGAGCTGCTGGTGGGGCCTTCGGCCACGGTGCATTGGGTGGAGCAGCTGGCGACCAGCCTCGGAAAGTGCCAGGGGGGAAGGGGAAAGGGAAACGGTGAAGATGTGAGGGGAACGGGACCACGCTTCTCGAGGTCGTGTGAAAGAAAACACTGCAGACGTGGGTCCGGTTAGGAATCAACTGGAGGAGTCTCGGCGACTTGTGAAGAGGCGGAGAGTCCCCTTGGCCCGTAAGCCTGCGGAATGCGCCGCTAATGACTCGTTTCGCTCCACTGCAACAGGATAACCGCTAGGGGGATACTTATACGACAGTTTCCCGTCACAGGCAACTGTCATTCTTGTTCTTTTCAGTCAACTGAGCACGAGATCACCTGCTCCGTCGGGAGTGTGATCATGCCTGGAGTCCCACAATCTAGCATCTCGAGGAGCCCAACGATCGTGGCATAGAACGGTGTTTGTGAATAAACATCAATTGGTCTAGAATCCAGGCACAGGCTTCGCGGGGGAGACGAAACTTTCGGGACATTCATGGTGGATGTGTGCAGTGGAACAAGGCGGCCAGATCGTGTGTTACCCTTTGACGACGTTCCGTGCCGTGGGGCAAGAAGTGCTAAGCGAAATCTAGGCAAGAACGATGTGAGAAGCCGTTTCCAGTGTAAATTTGACTAGACGCATGGCTGTTGGTGTAGGGTAGGCAAGGCGAAATGCCGCTGCTGAAAAAAAAAAACGACACAGGAGCTGCTTCTGGAACCGTGGTGGTGAGATGGAAAGTAGCAGTCTTACTCAGAGGGCTGCCTTCATGGAGTGCACGTATTAGCGGCAGCGGGTAGACGAACCATCTACACTGTGGAGGCTGGCGAACTGGAAACAGATTTGCATACAGCGCCAGTGACAGGCCGACACGCGGCTCGGTAGTGATCCCATCTGGAATTTGTATATCTCGAATAAAAGGGGGAGGCTTGGCCCTTCTGCTCGCCGGATGCTTGGCTTTTGGACACGTTTTGTGCCTGTAAAATGTTGCTTTTGATGGTTGAATCTATTCTTCAGTACTGGCAAATGCAGCTCAGCTAATCCAGTTTTGGTTGGTGCTGGTGTTAAACTCTTGTCGCTGAAGGGGTACGCTAACGAAGGCTGCCAGGGTCTGTCTCCCGTGGCGGCTTCTATGGGGGCGGTGTGGATTCTGCAGCAGGGCGATGTGCCGTCAAGTTTTGCAGTTAAATGGGGGGCAGGGCAAGTCTGAGCTCACGGCGTGACTCTACGTTTTGAATCGAGCTGGCTCTTCGCGGAGCCTTCAGTTCTCTGGTAGAGTTGCTCGACGGCAACGAGTTCGACATTTGGAAGAGCGCGACACTATAAAATAGGTAAAGCCGGCTTCACAGGAGCATCACACAGACACAAGAACCCCTGATTTGCCGTGTGGGATGGAGTACTCGCACATGCGTAAACCTCGAGAGAATTTCAGAGGCGGGAGGTAGCAACTCTCATCTGTCATTTTCTCTCCACGCTGTAGACGTGGAAGTTCGTCACAGGCGTCGCTTCGTTCGAACTCTCTTTCAAACGGAACAAGAATTGCAATTCGCGGACAACCCTCGAGATATATAAGATTGCGAAGTGAGCTCGGTGCAATGGGAGCGTCTTAAGTGCGAACGAAGCCGGCCAGAGTCCAGCACGTTGGCGAACAAAGTTGGTTCTCAAGCGGCATTATATCGAATCCGAGAAAAACTGAGGAAAAACTCTGACGTCGCTGAAAAATGCGAACAGCAAGGATGTGTATTGGGCCGACTAGATGGGTCTCTTTTGTGAGATCAACTTCACGCTTTTTTACTGTGGCCTTCAGCCGACCCCCCCCCCCTCCCTCTCGTCATCAGTAGAAAAAACTGGTCTCAACACTGCAAGGCACCGCAATTAAAAGGTGGCCCAAACGGGGACGCGAGCGGTGTTTATTTTTCACATACAAGGCTGGATCGAAAGGTAGGATTCCTTGCTTAGTTCGAGTCAAATGAAGCTTGAAGCATCTCACCATCTATACCTTCGTGCACACTTTGTGATATTGTGCTCGATATATTCTACGTAGGTTCATGGACCCTACAGAACGGACTTCTCTTCCCAACATGCTAAAAAACAATGTTTCGCGGATGTTAAAAACCTTTGCTTCAAACTGTTGGAAGCATTTTGCTATTTTATATGTGAACTGAATCACAGCTTCATACGCCAGAGTTCCGACCGTCCAGGCGTGCCGCCGTCGCCTGGTTGAACTCCTGCTGTTTTCCGAGCGGTTGCGTGTAAGGGTGAGACTCGGGTGCGAATCCAAAAATGTAGTGGCATCATCTAAACCAACATTCCCACGGGTCCTGTCAAGCATCTGGGACGAATTTGCAACACTTCGTCCCTGGATATGAAACACGATTAGCACGAATGTACACTCGGTGTCAATCAGTAAATCAGGGTCGTGCTAGTCCGTGCGCTTCGCTATATGGAAGCAACTGACCTGCATGTGGTATCAGGCGTCCGGCAACGAAGCACCCAACGTATAATTCGCTTCACTAAATCTCCAGCGATCTGATTCAGCAATAGGGGGTTAAGAAATTTTCTAACCCTCTACTCGTAGACAGGCTAGGTTTTGAGTGCATTATTTAAGATCCGAATCTACGCATCCGTTCCACGTGTGCTTGTCATGTGGGGTCGCAGTATGCATGCAGGGCTGATCATGAAAAATTCGACTGAGGCGCACCGGCGACGCGTGAAGCCGGCAGAAACTGGCTAGATTGTTATCGTGGCCGCGCTGCCTGGGACCCTCTTCCATACTCGTGCAGTGATGATCCTATGCCAACGTCTCTGGCATCTATTGATACCAGCGTAAATACACACCTGTCTGTTCCACGTGTGTGTGCGCTGGCTTTTTAAACGCGTCCAGATTCCTTCGATCTTAGTAGTGTTTTCTTTTTGCATTACCGAAATCTTTGTCCGCAAATGCCATTTTGGTGTCTTGAGGCCCTGCACGATTCAGTTCGAAAGTATTGGTCTTTCTCAAAACCTGTGTAGTCGCTGCCAGTCGTTCCTGGTGTGACCTGGTGGCTGCGCCAGACCAGCAGGATGCGAGTTCTCGTCTTACTCGACTGTATCCTAGTTTTTTCGCATATCTGTGGCCCTTTGCTTGGATGCCATCACGCGTCCGTCGCTAGACGAAAGAGACGGTTGCAGGTGGACGGTGAATTGAGACTCGGTATGGGCTCCCCGTATGGTGTGTAGTGTGCCCCAAGCTTTTTACACGTTATGGTTGTCGTTTCGAGAGTTGCAGTCAAGATGGCAGCGAGCTCTGGGGCGCTTCCGTTCGCGGACTTCGGCTCCATGAAACGGTACAATGTAGTGCAGCTGCAGGATCACCACCATAAATTGAATAAACATGAAGCGCGACGTTACAGCTTACCAGCTCCGATCTTTCATGAGAGGACACGCTTCACTTCTCTGGCTTCTGCAGAGGTGGAAACACCTCAGAAGTCGTAATGAACATAGTGAATCCGTTCACACAGTGGCTGTCCCATGCTCACCTAAGTTCTCCCTGCATGTCGACGTACGATTTGCGGCATACGAAGATGCACACGACGAGGGCGCTTCATGCCTCACGGGAAGTAGTTCGCGTACGGGCACTCTACACTCTGGGTCAGAGTTAATCACCCCGGAGCGTTTCCAGTCCAAGAGGATGCCAGTTCCTCCGCATGCCGAATCGAACGTAGCCGCACAAATTCAGATGGACACACTGCAGCTGAGGAAAGTCAGGCTTTCATTACTGGTTGGAGAGGAGAGCCTGAAGACCGGAACTCCCGTTCTGCGATGAGACTCAATGCATGTCAGCGGGAAGCTCTCCTGAATTACTTTCGTGTCCAGATTTTCCCTCTGCTGCGTATTAGGTTCCTTGGGCTGAGCCTCTTCTGCGTGATTGTCAGACCTGTGTGGAAATGGTGGGCCGGGCCTATCGTGAAGGCCATTGTGGGCGGCCAGATCATCAGCCACATTCGTTCCCACAGGATCCGCAACTCGCCAAGCAGGATTATTCTCGTCCAGGAAACAGAAACGTGGGTACCGGCGAACCGGGATGGGTCCACGTACTTGCTGCACGTTCGAGTGCGCAGGAGAACATGAAGTTCTCGAGCACAGCTCCCCATCAACTCGGTACCCCACGGGTGTATGGTGGTCGTGAACCTCTCTCTGCCGAGTCCAAAATATTTCCATGTCACGAGTGTCACGCTCATTAAAAATTTATTCGTGGTTTGCATCTTCGAGGTCGGAGCAGTTCGTACATCGTTCCCAGCATGACAGTTCACTAGCCTCCCCGCCCGACCTGGTAGGGTATTCCTACAGCTCGTGGCAGGCAACTGTGAGTGGCATGTTTCTTGGTGCAGTGAGGCGGAGTTAGCCGTCGATGGAAGCAGCAACAAACCGGATCATGAGATCGAGTTAACCCAATCAGGTAGAACACGGGAAAAATCACAGGACACTAACGCGAAGAGGGCCCCCCGCCCCCTCGTCGAAGGTGCGACGCTCCATGCTCAGACACGTGCAAGATGCGAAGCGGAGTTGCCACATTCGCAAAACGGTGGGGAAGAAGTTCTCTGATGTACGCTTTCAACCTATCTCATGCAGGAATCATTGAGGCTAGGCTTATTGGAGAGCAGTTGTTTCGTTTGTTGGGAGTACAACGGCTGCGGTTCTACTGCTCTCCCTACAAGAGAACCAGACAAACATTGGCATCTCTGCTTGAGGGCCTGCAAGGAGCGGCGCGTGAAGCACAGGAAGCTTTCGGGAAGCACAGCTCCTTGGGCCAGCTCCGTGAGTTGCAGCTTCAGAAGGTGCCCCACTGAAATGCATGGCTGTTCAGGCACACCACAAGAAGGAATGTGAAGCAAACATGATAGGCAGGCATATTTCGATCCGGCGCGCCGACATACCGGTCACGTGTTACTACTTGCGTTTGAAGCCCATTACGTCCCAGCTCCTATGGACGCTATGTTGATGCAGAGGAAGTGCTTCGGGCAACATGGCGCAGGATGTTTACGCTAGCTGAAGGAAGCCTGGAGAAACAGGAATCACCTGAGGAAAAATCTAGTGCAGACAGACATGCTTTGAAAGCGGATACAACGCAGTCCTGGAAATCAACCTACGACATCCACGAAGATATTAGACTGAGAGATCAGGAGATGGGCTTCGGTAAGCAGTTTTTCTCTTTAGAAAAGGAGTGGTTCCTCACTTATAAATATATAATCGCTTTCACGCCGCTGGTTCACGTTGACTGTTCTTTGTACGTTTGTACCGTGCATCGCCTAAGAGGTACGCGAAACTCAAGAACTCACTAATGCCATCGTCGGTTTCGTGAGACAGATGACCGTACGAGCTTCTGCCGTTGGTGCTTTAAGAAGACGTTCTCGCCAGCTCCATCAAACTGGCAAACAAAGAAAGCAATGCGTTTAGGACAAGAGCAGTTTCGGAGGTAGATGCTGTTAGGCCTTCTTCCTTCATGTTTGCCCTGAGGGAGACTGGGCAAGTGCCACCGGGCCGCTCTCTAGCAATGAACGGGTTCTCCCTGTTGTGGCGTTATTCTCCGGCGGCAGATGAATCTCATTTCTGAATTCGATTTTGGTTTGCCCTTTTCTCTGGGAGGTCAGACGCATGCCGGTGGGTGCATACGTCTACTAGGCAGCCATAATGTTGTTCGATCCCGCAACGCCACGAAAAAGTTTTACACGTGCCCTGTTCTCTCTTCTCTCTTTTTTTCCCGACACACAGGGCGATCGAGAACACAGTTAGTGAAGGAGTTCTTCGAGAAGAACTTTGAGGCAAACAAGTTTTACAGGTAACGCGCCGACGCCCAATTTGTGGTGAACGAGTCTCTGCGTGTGGCACGTGCCTCCATTGCTGTCCCTCCGGGTGCCTGAGCGGATAGGCGATCTCTAGGGACAAGGGACTTTAAAGAACTGAGATTTAGAGCAGGTTGGTCACTATCGCCTTTCCTCACCTGCTAACCTCTCTTCTGTGTTGTAGACAACTTCAGGTTCTCAGGGGGCGAGTCAGGGGCCGATGTCTTCGACAGGGTGGCTTCATTTGAAGCGCATTTAGAACGTGACTTCGAGACGAAAGCTTTCGTGGACAATTGTGTGATTGTTACGCACAGAGCCATTATCGGGTAAGCACAAAGCGTTTCCTCGTTGAAGCGAAGGAAATACCTGCGTAGGCATTCTGCCATGGGCCTCTATACATCGAATTTCTCCGCCTCTGAACACGTGTAACACTGTGCCAGCTAGTCACTTTTTCTTCGAGAGGTATGAACGGAATCTGATCTCCCTGGGACTTACAGCTCCGTGATTTGAACTCCTGGTGGTATCTACGCCTACGGTTACCACCTGGCTTGTTTTTTTGTCCAATGTGTTCGCCGAATTTCGGCCTGTTCTTCATCTCTTCGTCGCAGAGTCCTGATTGCTCTTCTCGCACCGGGGTCGTCAAACGTGGACGGCCTTCTCGCTGAAACTTGGGGTTCCCGGACTTTCCTGATTCTGACCAAAGACCCATGTTCCGGAAGATACAGGTGAACGCCAAGTCCGCTACGAAACCTTACCCTCCACTGGTTTTCTTGCTTTTGGCGATCAGTGTACAGTGATTGCCGTAACCTGTCCTCGGTGTACACGATAGAACCATGAAACGTTTATACAAAGAATAAACGGAAATGCAACAGATGTTCCACAGTCGGGGGAGCAGAGCACTGGGCTCTGGTGCTCGTAACGGAATTTCATAGGAACTTCGAAAAGGCACCATATAAGGAACTTTTTGCTACATACATTCCACAGCGTAACCTTCGACACCCCTGTATAGGGCACTCAACACCGACTGCAATGAAAAGTACTTCTGCAGTTGGCCGAAGACAGGCGAGGGATTTGTGGTCACCCATTGTGCCGCCTTTTAGACAGCTCGACACACGAGTTAACAACTTGTGGTTGTAATGCAGATCGATTTTCGTTCTACGGCTCCACTACCGGGTGTTCGAGTGGTGTTTTTTTGTCTTGTTGTGCGTTTGTTCTCTCCGGTTCAGGCTATTGGAAAGCGTCTCCCCTCCCTTGTCTGCTGGGAGAGCCTTGCCAACTGGTTCGAGGCATTTCACTTCAGAAAGCCAAGGGCACAACGCCTTTGCAGCAGCGCCTATTTCCGATAACCTTCCACCAGATGGAGGCTCGTCGCCTATGACAATTTCTCGTGCAGGAGACGTGCCCCTCCGGCCCCGCTCGCCTGCCTCGGACCTTGTGTTACACCGGAATGAGGAGGCATGGTCACCCAATTCATCGAATGGCTACCGTGTGGTCCACGGTGCTGGCAGGTGCATGCATTCTGCAAATCACTCGATGTCACCACCGCCGACGGGGGAAGTTTTCGTTACTCATGAAGAGGGTCAGGGAGTGCAGAAGACACAGCTGGTCTCTGTCCATCACAAACAGATCAGTTCGATGATCCACTTTTCTCCGAAACTTGAACCACGTTCTTCTCTCCGCCTACAGGCTCAATTCGGTGAACCTTCGTCTTCATCTCCAGATAAGGAGAGGACTAGTAAGCACAGGAACACCTCACGACCAGCCCGTTGCCAAACAACATTCAAGCCTCCTTCTTCGCCTCGTTTCCTAAATGCTTCGCGTTCACACGCAGCAAAACGCGACTCCTCTGTACAACCCCTTGGCCCTCAAGTTTCTTCGTTCGCTCCAGCTGACGGGTGCGGACAGGAAGGAATGTCCCCGAGGGGAGGGCCTTTCGCTGCCTGTCATCGGACTCTGTCAACTCAGAGGAACGAAACGGTATCGCCGCAGCCTGCATTGTCGGCGCAGGGGCTCCTTAACGATTCCGGACGACCAGGAGTCCCATTGAGGGGGCCCGGTTCCAGTTCTTGCCGGTCAAAATCTTTCACTCCCAGTTCTTCGAGCTCGACAATACGGACATGCTCATACACATGGTCCAACGGTAATGGGGTCGATGCCGACACATACTTGCCAAACATGTCGGGCACATCACCTTTGAACAGTCTCGGGATTTGTGGAGGGCCGAGCACTGAAGCGGAAGAAACGCGCATCGGCATGGCCTGCACGCTTGCGACAGGACAGTCCTCGTTTTCAGAGCAGCGCCGAAATATCTGTACACGCGATGGCGACCTCGTCCCTTGCGGGATGCATCAAAGCGCTAGTGCGTTTGGCACGAATCGTCGGGGAAACGACGCGTCAGATGCATCACGCCGGTGTATCTCATCTCCGTGTAAGGATGGCGATGGATTGCTGGGACTCGGAAGGGATCTGCCCCGACCCCTTCGAAGCCGCCTAAATGATGGGCGTGAATGTTCTCCGACAGCCCTCTCCCTGTCCACTCCGCTGTCCCCAGGCGTTCAGCCAGGCACGGGCCTTACTATCAAAAAAGATTCCCAACCGGCTGCGTAGGGCACGGCGTGAGCGTGAGGGGAACGGGGTGTGGCGAAAAACGAGATCGTGTGGTCAGCGTTTCCGTGAACAAAAACACTCAAAAATTGTGGCGAGGCAGGCACACTGTGACAGCGCAGAAAATATGTGATCTTGAATTCAACAGGTTAACAGCATCCTTGTTCTTAGGAAGGGCGTGTGTGCAACAGGTAATGCGTTTCCGCTGTTTCGCACAAGGGCGTCTTTTCCCGACCGGTTATTGGTTTTTCCGGTTTTGTTAAAACAGAAGAATGTGATCCTGTCGCAGACGGTGCGATTTCCCGTGACCATCTTCAAACACTCGACTCAACATCGCCGTGCCGCCGGTTTAACTCAGGCGGCATGAAACGTCTCGGTAGAGAAAGTAGAGTACGAGCATACACCCCTTGTAGATCATCCACGGCTATGCCGCAAGAACCTCTCCACATTGATATTCTCGGGACGTCATGTCCAGGTTCAGAAACATGAAAGGCGGGTTTTCTTGGATGTCTGTGGAACCTCACAAGTGCACTCATCTCGTCCGGTACAGACCGTTGGGAATGCTACTACACTTCGCTAGCGTTAGCGGAGGCATTATAGCGGCAGGCCTCCAAATCACTTTCTGGTTAGTTGAGAGTGACCATGTTTGCCATGCGTGTGACTGCTTAAGAGGAATATGTGTTGTTTCTTGTGCCTCCATCTCCCATTGCGGTCTCAGCGCTCTTTGAGTCACTACACTTGGAATAACTCCTGAGGTGTTAACGCACTAAGAAAGCTGGAGTTTTGCACGTAGGAGTGGAGCCCGTCCATCTGTTGGCCTTAGCCGGCAACGCAGATTGTGCATTCGAAACGCAGTTGATGAATATTCCATTGCAATCATTCAACTGGAGTTTTATCGTTGTCGGTCCTAGTAGCATGGATCGTGTCGAACAGCCAATATAACCCATACAGAAACTTGATCTTCTGGAAGTTTGAAAATCTTGCATCTCACTCCGTAGACACATTTGACAGGGCCCAGAGGCAGATCAAGGATGTGGCGACCGACAGTGTTACTCAAGAGAGCACCGAAATAAACGGAGACGTCTCCAGTGTGAAAGTGTAATGGGCAGGCCTGCATGGATATCCACAGCACGCAAAGGATTGCGAGCATGCCATTGGGGAGAAGCGCCTGCTTCTTGGGAGCGGCAGGCACAACTTTCTTACACCTTTTACACATTAAAGTGCGATTCCTAAGTGTATAAAACTATCTTTTTCTGCGAAGTGTATATTACGGGTTGGATTACTGATCTAGATCTTGAATGTCTTTGTTCACCGTAGTATACGTCTCGAAAATGTGGAAGAATGAAGTTTCTGTGCAAGGATCACCTATGCAGTGTCTTTCTAGAGACGGAAGAAACCATATATGCAAGTATAGGTTGAACTTCAGTAACAGGAACTTTTCATTGAGGGTGTGTATTCGTTCACCAAACTCTCAACTCGCTACTGTTCTTACTAAGTTTTATGGATAGGTTGATGAACGTTCACAGTTAAACATAAGTAACTAACCCACGCAAATATGACTACGAACGATTTTTCAGCACATAGAGAAGCTCTCAAAGAACGTATTGGTATGTGGTTAAATAAATCAATTGCGTGTTTATTTTTATTCTGAGTAAACGCTCTGTGGTCACCAATAAGCATGTATAGAGGCAGTGGGATGCATGGTTGTATATGCAACCATGTGACAAGACGGGAGACGCATGCGTCCTTGGATTTTTTTCCGGCGTCTGTGGTAAACCTCAACTGGATCAATTTCGAATTGGCTGTCGTGCAGCGACCGGAAGGACAGTCCATTCCCACGTTTAGCGACATACACTTACCTTGAATATGTATGCTTTAGACAAGCCCTTAACGATATCTCGGAACGCCCTGTCTCCGAACGTTACTCCGATGGTTCGCTCCGTTTCATAGTTTGCCAGCGCCATAGACAGGGCGATGGACATGGCGTCATCCCACTGCGTATCCAAGCCGTCGAGTTTCAACCGACGGTAATTGTCGACCATATGCCTGATATTTTCTTCGACCTGAAAAACCACGCCGGCAAGTCTGATAACGTGAGGCCCGAATTTCCTTAAGGGGACCATCCTGCTAAGGAGAAAATGAGTGATATCCCTCACGCACTTTCCAAAGATGCAAATGACACAAACTACAACTTTGACCCCTAGGGCCGGAACAAGGATTCCATGACGTGCCTGTCGTTCTGATGCCCACAAGCGGCAGAAAGGGGCCATTCGACTGGGGCTCCCCGGCCACCCCCGTAGAGCGAAGAGAGCTCGAGAATCTGCTGTCTCCGGTAGAGAGGTGTCATCCTCGACCGCGTAGAGCTGTAGAGGTGAACGTAACACATCAGAAGCAGTTACTTTTATCTGCATCACGTGGCCTGGGTATTTCCCGCTGTTGACCATGAACCACGGGCGAGCCCGATCTGTCCAGAGAGAGGCTACATTCTGCGAGTTCTGAGAATTTGTTTGTTTTAACTCAACCAGCAGCTCAGCGGTTTTCATGCAAGTGGCCTCTACCTTCAGGAGAGGCGAATTGAAGACGTCCTCTGGCATTTTCCACCACATCGACGTATCGTCTTCAAAATGGTAATGCAGTTTGTCGGCCGCATGAATGACGGAGCAGCACGCATAGAACGCCTTATGGTTAAAGACACAGTGAACCGATGCGAAACGCACGGCGATTGCAGGATCGAACGAGGCCAGGCGCTGCCCCGTACATGCATCCCAGAAAGTCGCGTTCTTCGGATCCCCGCACTGGTCTCTTGTGACGACCCAGCAGTACGGCAAATCCTCTGCCAAAAGGCCTGATGACAGACACGGCACGTGGTTCCATTGGTCCTCAGCAAAACTCAACAGGGGTGTCACAGCATGGATACTTTACTGGACAAAGCATTGATATAATTACCTTAAAAGCATGCAACTAGTTGCTGAGAGACACTCACGAGCCAGAGGTGGGTTTTACAGTGGTTTCCATGCGCCCACTTTGATGTGGATTTTCCTGGAAGTCGGAAGACAGAATAATACCCCTACGCTGATCTACAAGGGGATATATATACAAAATGACTGTACAGAAACCTTGCTCAAGATGTTTTCTTAATGTCATCTCTTCTTCATGGACAGATGCCACTGAGTCTACCTTTTCGAGCATTACCCTGGCGCATACGTTAGGTTTCTACAACGATATTACCGTTGTATGCGCCAGAGCTTATGACGTGTTGCGTTGCGGTTGGAAGAGGCTTTGCGTGTACAGCGGATGGAGAACGGCCTCCAGTGATGCGGCGAAGTGGCATTCAGTAACTGAACTTGGAACTGAATTTGGTACGGCGGCTACATATGCAAGAACGAAGTATATAACATTCTTGAGTTTTCCAACTGCCTTTGCGGATCCCGTCGTGGCCGCATGCGTGAGCCATCCGTGGCCCGTCTGCGGCAAAGGCTTTCGTCTGTACGGCTTGAGGTATCCTGGGCTTGCACTTTCCAGATTCTTCCCTAGCTTCCAAGAAAAGAAACAACGGTGTCAGGCTGACCTAGCGCAACCCATGCATCCATGGAGAAGCCTAGCAATAACGAGCAAAGCAGCATGGCATGGTCCTCAACCGTCCCTACTCCTCGAGCAAGAAGAGCAGGCCAGCTACACCACACGTCGTTCCCGCATTCTCCGCTCAGCAACACACTCGCGGTGCCCTGAGTGCCGACCAGTCCACAGAAGGTGCAATAGAAGCTGTTGCTTCCTTAAGGGATGTATTCTATCCAACTTGTTAATCGCTATTAAACAGGATGGAAGAATGTCTAGATACAGAAAAGCCGTCTGACGCGGATGTACTTCTTGATCAAACGTGCAAGTTCTGAAAACGTGGCTACATTAGAAATTCCGGCCAGAACAGGGAATAACAGAAATATCTGCGATCAACAACTGCCAGAATGGCGCGCCGTATGCGATCACGCCTTCCCCCCTCCCCAGATCTCGGTGCCTGTGGCGTCCTTTCCATACAGAGGAGACAGGCACTCTGTATGTTTGTTTATTGATATAACCATCTAACGATCCGTATGCCTATCATATGTACATGTGGAGTCATCTATCTATCCCTCCATACTACTCATATGCTCTGGATACCTGTGTGGATATGAATTCGTTCATGGTTTCCTCTATCGTGTATGATTGTACGTGTTGGTGCTATAAATTCATGACAACTCCCGAATAGAAGCCTATTTCTGGCTCCATCTCCTCTCGGAACCGCGACGTTCAAGCCATTTTCTCTGTTTTGGCTGCGATCCTAGACCTACCCGCCGTTCGGTTTCAATGGCTGCCACGAATCGTGCGCAGTGAAATGGACTGTCGAGACCGTAAGAGGAACTGCATACACATGCATGCCAATGAAGAAATCGCTTGGTCACGTGTTAGAACTGTCAACTTGGCAAGAATCCTCTTTTGAAATTAGTGGCCAGGAGCGAGAGTTCTCTATGGTTATCTGCTGAAGAGACGAAGCGACACTCATAAAGAGAACTCACCAACACTCGACTCTGGGTGAGAGAGGGCATACAAACGAGTTTACTGGCAGGTGTTCTCCGAATTCGGTTTTCGCGAAGATCTTGGTTAATCTGTAGCCGAAACGGGGGTGCATCTGCTTGTATCCATTCCACCAAGTTTCTGCGATGGACATGGCCTGTCGTAAGGCATCTTGCCTGCAGATTTCAAGATACATGAGCATAAAGCAAAGCGGGGATCACTACAACACGCGCTGAACTATGCATGCTGAAGACATTTCAGGAAGAAGTGAGAAAGGTAAAACTAGGCCCGAGGTCTCTGGTCCGCCGTCCTAACGGTGCCATCAACTTTCCAACATCTTGTTTGTAGTCTGTTGCCTCCAATATGTACTCTAAGAAAGATTCTTACACGCCGTCATAAGCACTCTCAGGGGTGGGTTCGGGGGTGTTGCGTGGTGAAGTAGGGGTCGTGTTCGGAAAAATCCCATTGACGAATCGAGGCGATCAAATTTTGCCAAATAAGATTCGCCAAGCAGCTGGCTCTACGCCTGACCCTACGAACAGAAGAGACTTCTCTGCGAGTCCTGTTCCCTTCTTTTGACAGCGGAGAACGTGTGCTGTCTTGATCTTTGTCGATCTTCCTTTTATCCTACTTCTCTTGTTCTCCACGACGTAGCTGCGAGTCCACTTCTACGAAGCCAAGTTGTTTGGCTTCATCACGAGGAAGTAGCTGAAGTTCCATGTCCAGTTTACCAATGGAGAGCCCCTCTCGTGCACCGACGCCCTGCAGCTTCACCAATTTATGAACCTGATTGCATGACGACACCCGACAAGCAAAGGTCGCGAACTGCTTTTTTTCAAGCATTTCTGACATCCTTTCAACGACTACAGTTCTGTAAATGCCGTGGCCCACCTCAGCTGGTTTCTACGGGTCCCGGGGTGCCGCTAGCAACATCAGCGAAGAGGTCTGTGTAGATGCCGACACACGTCATTGAAACGTTTCCCTGTTTCCGCTCATCTCCTAAGCGTCGCAAGCGACTGGCGGCATACGCGCGTTTACCTTGCCGCAATGCAAGACGTGTCGCCATTCGACCTTTTGACTGGACAAGATCTTCGATTTGTACATCGTACTGCCAGAGAAACTCCCACCTGGGCCTGCGGCCGCGTTGGACGCTCTTCCTCCTGTACGAGGGTATATATGTCAAGCGAAGACACTCCAAATTTTCCACGGGCATTCGGCGTTTCAATCGTGTACGCAAGAGGAGTCAGGGAACAAGACCAGCGGTGACAGGAGATTCTCTCTCTGTCTCCCTGTCGAGAGAGATCAGCCTTTCAGAAAGGCAAATACGGTCCGTGGTTACCACAACACTGCGCCAACAGGAATGTGCTAGCTCATTTGCCTCTGTCTGTGTCCTCACCTTGTGCCCGCGACGAATGCAAAACGATGTCTTCCCTAGTTACCACCAGATGCAGTGGCAGATGGCGTTTCAGTAGGTCACGGTATGAAACGCCCTTTTCTGTTGGAAGCCTCGCGACGAACGTTTCAAGGAATTGCGGCTCGCAGCATGCCTGTGTTCATTCGAAGCAGGAAAAATATAGAGGAGCGCTTCCATAAGCCCCACCGATGCCAGTTAGTCTTGGTTGCCTTTCTTTCTGCGATACACGTTTCCACCAATCTCCGAACGAATCGTGTTGTCGGTTAAGAGGCCAGCTGCTCTCTTATTGGCTGCATTACCTCCACAGGACGACTTCGAAATCTTTGACTTCCAAAGGACACATGGATGACAAAGTAAGAGCCAGTATGCCGGGCTGGATCTGCATACTCGGAAAAGCCGTGGCCATCCGAGAACCGGCACAGCAGATAGGGAGGAACATTTGGTCCTGCTTGTTCAGGTAGCCAACTGGACTGAACTTCTTGAGTAAGAACGGATGACGATGTCGCCTCCAGCGGCCCGTAGCCACTTTCTGGAGAGGCGGGCGTAGCAGCATTCCGACAGATGTCCTGTAGCTGACAATCGAGCGCTGAGCCCTCTCGCCGCTTCACTTCCTTCCGGGTATGCTCAGAAGCATCTGCCTCAACCATACGTTCCGCCGACTGCATGTACGTTGCCAGTTGCTGCTGGACGTCTGTCAGCATTCCCGTATCCTGAAAGATCAAGACATCAACACGTGCGAAGGTAGAAGCAGGCTATTTCATCATACATACACTCGCAAGAAAGGGACAAGTGAAGCCTACATAGGTGCTGTAGTCTTTCGCCTTTTGCTTCCGTGTGCCACTGCATGCCCAATCAAACCTACGGAGACGGGTCCCGGAGCCCTTATTTCAAGCAAGGAAATAAGCTGTATTGTTTGTTTCCCAGTAGCACTCCGAAGAGGTATCTGGCGGCCAAGAGCAGTTAATCTAAACCGACTTTGTCAGCACCATAAGCCAATTCGTTCTCTCACAAGCGGCGCGTACTGGAGTACCTCGGCTGTTGCAGGGGTCTACTTCCCCCGGACGCGAATTCGCCGTTATGTGAGTTCAGGGTCCAACGTGGCAGTCACGTACGCAGAAACGACACTGTGCAACGTGAGAGTGACCGTAGTGTTGCTATGTACGATCTGTTTCGCTAAAAGGTGCTCGAAGAGACGGCGAATGCCGGTGGCACCAGACACTTGCTGGCAGAAACACAGGAGCTTCCACCCTCGGTAGCGGAACCGGAAGTCAACCAGATAAGAGATTTTCGGGAGTGAACATCTCCGAAGTTTGTGGACATACTTGCAGAACTTCAAGCGTTCTCGCGACGTCCACCGTCGGCCCTGGACCCCCATTGTGGCCTTTTTGCGCCTGCAGATGGAGGCGAAGACTTTGGCAGATGTCCGGTCGCTTGGCAAGAAACTCGTAAATAACTGCTCTTTTAGAATCCATCTGAAAAGCCCAGCGATGCGGCTGCATGCGCGACAGGTTGAAAACTGAAACACGACTGGAGTCGGCCTATCTTTCTGCCGAAACACCAACGCTTGCTGCCTCCTGGCCCGCCTGCAAATGTGGCGAAGCGGCGGCGCCGCGTGACTCAGGGAACATCCAAGGATGTTGGTGGCCGGCGATAAAATACGAAAGTCTTTCAACAGATAGAGCTAAATACTACCTGTTATTAACTTCAATGGCCTGCCGAGACAGGCAACACTTTTATGCTCAGTCGCTTTGGCGCAGATACAACCCCGACAGGGTCAACTGGAGGAGAGCGTTCAGTACTGGGAAAGGGGCAACTCTCCAGAGACTGGCAACGTTTTTCCAGGAGCTCCAGTTTTGGTATTTTCGGCGCATCCATTTCGCCCATATCGTATGCACTTTAGTGCATTTCCGCTCAAGTGTCGGCACATAATTTTGCCTTGGCGTCTTCCGTCCTTCCGGCGACGGGGGCGCAGAACGTGCGAGGAATTCGGCAGCAGGCCGGGATGAGATTCTGCAGGCGGTGTCTCGCTCTTGCCTCCAACATTGCCAACTTCTTTTTTTGACTGCAGAACTGTCGACAGCAACCCAAACTTTCTTGGTGACCTCTTGGTCTCGTCTTCAAATGATCAGAACAGCCAGTCTCCTTTGGGAGCGACTCCACATGCGGGCGCATATTTTCGCATCGAAGCGCAACTGTGCCGGCTAGACATTCTGTCTTTATGGACGGCTATACTGGCGGGAGGCTCTTCAAGAACGGACCGTAACGGCACTACCTTCCTCGTTGGACTTTATAGTGTAGAGGCTTGTTAAGAAAGACAGAACAGGCTGCTGGAAACGCGTAGTATAGGTACACAGGGGGGGAGCTTTCGTGAATATCCGCGTTGTTCTCTCTGGAGTACTGTAAACCTTCTTTTCCGGATGTCAGTTTGTGTGACAGAGCGAGGCAGGAAAGGGCTACATTTTCCCGAGACAACCGCTAATCGAGGCCTTTTCGTTCTTCACCACGCTATTATTTGGATCTTTCCCTCTCACCTTTGCCGCTCGTCGTACCCTTTTCGCTTCCCCGGGAACTCCTCGGTTTCGTAGCTCTGCATGCGCTCAGCTATACGTGACCTGTTGTTCGGTCCACAAGACCGCGCGTGTGTCGGCTTGCCTGTTCAGTTTCCGAATTCGTTTTCCAATCTTTTGTTGGTTTCCGGGGTGTCCGGCACAGTCAGCTCTCACTCTTCGTCGAATGCACCGCTCAACAGGCCTCGTGAGACCAGCTGGCCTCGTTTCTCACTGCCCTCGTTCCCTGTCTATATCCCCTGGGCTTGCTTTGCTCCCTGCTTGGCTTTCGAGAGGAAGAGTTCCTTCTCTTCAGCTAGTCTGGTGCCTTGCCTTACCGTGCAGATCGTGGAGGGAAAGGTTGAGTCCAAGGGATGATCTGTGCACCATGGTTTCAAGTCGGTTTTGCCTTTTGCGTCTCGCACACCCGTAGAAACGATCCACGTCACGACTCTCTGGCGGCTACCTGCCACCTTATCCTGCCGCGGTTAGGCTTTCTTTCCCTTCTTGTGTTCTGTGGTCTCTTCAGTTTGCCTTTTCGTTGTCTCTACACACTTCATTGTTTCCACGGGAGAACCCCAAGGCGCTGCCGTGGATGACAATCCTGCCGCGCCGAAGAGCTGATCAAAAGAAGACACTCTCGATCGCTCCTTCCCCCGCACGTAACAACAGCTTTCCCTCTTTATAGAGATATCCAGAGGTTGGTTTCCGCTACAGCAGTTATTCCGGAACGGTCCTTCCAGGACGACCGGGAAACGACGTCGGTATCACGGCCAGTAGAGGAAAGTCGGCGCTTGAACCCTATTTGTTCCCAGTTCTGGTCTCTTGGAGGAAGCCTTTTCCGGTAGTTCGATTCTCAGATGTCTTCTCTGCCGATCGCCCGTCTTCCTCGTTCTATCCTCCATGGGTAGCAGACCCACGCCCCCGCCCGCGTTGCCTCCTTAAACAAAATGCCGTGTGACAGGACGGCAGATTTCTTGGCGTTCGCGGAGCGCGCCAGCCCCGGGGCGATCTCGCAGGCACGCGAACTCCGCAGTAGGACAGTCCGACAACCCGACAGTTCCTTCAATGCATCGGCCGCCGACATCGGCACTCAGCTGCACCGGACGTCGTTGAAGCTCAAAGAACTCGCCAAGTGTACGTACTGTGGAAGGAAACGCGTGCTTTGTTGCAACGCACACATGTGGTCTGGCGCCCATTTGTGCGCCTCTCGCAAATCTTTCTTCGAATCTGACCCGCACACCCCCGGGTTTTCTGCGTCATCGCAAAAGAGCCGCTGAGGACAGCCAGGCTGGTTCCTGCCAGCGTTCTCGTTCCCAGTTCTCCTCGACTCTCTTCTCTGCGTGACGCATTTTCCTGTGAGACTCGTTCGAGTCTCTCTCCCTGCGGTGACTCGCGTTCTTTGCAATTTGGCGCTCCAGTTATTCTTCCAAGATTTTCTCGTCAGTTTACGAACACTCGCGTGTTATCGTGGCCTCGTCGAGATGAGGCTTTTTGGTGATCCCGCGTGTTCACTGTCGTGGACTGCCGCTCTGACCCCTACGGCGCCCGACTGTCTCTGTATCGACGCGGAGGAAGGGGGCATGTAACGAACGCGTTGAAAGAAAGCGATCAAAATTTCACTCACAACCGGGGAACTAGCAAAGGCTCTCAACTAGCCTCTAGACGCACCGCCTCACTTGTCACTGGCAGCCTTTCGACTCAGACCAGGGGGATTGGAAGCGTCCGTAGTGTCGCGAGGACTGGAGGACTCTTGCTGCATTTTGAGTTGGGGTGTATGGTACATCGGGATTCGTCGCGGACAGTTGGTGTTTCAGCTGCGTTCACCTGTCTTCTCCAAGCACTTTCGTGCAGGCTAGAGTACGCGTCGCGTGTGCGCCAAGCTCTGACGCTGAACGCAATTTCGTCACGCGCAATCCACTGTTTGAAATGCGATGAAAGCACCTGTGTGGAGGCGCCTGTGTGTACAGTTGCTCGGCAGCGGAGCATCTACAACGACAAGACTGCACAAACGCAAGAGCTCACGTATGAAATCAAGAAGGTAAGGACAGCCTGGGCCACCCGTCGTTGGCGGCGCTTTCCGACACACGGGAAGCGCGCCTCCAGAGGATGTCTTTTTCGCAGACGGGTAGGAGACGGCATCTTGTGTGTACACGCTGAGCGAGACGGAAGGTCCCGAAGCGGCTTCTCTGTTTCAGCGGCATTTTTGTCCTGAAGGGGCTCGTGACTTCCTGCGGTCTGGAATATGCGTCCAGGCGATTACAGAGCTGAACTGCAAGATCGAGTATCTGGAGCAGATGGCCAGAAATTCCGGAAACGACAGCGGTCAGTCGCGTCAACATTACAACACTATGGTCGATATGCTCAAAGGGCGTCTGTTGGATGTGACGAAGGAGTTCAAGGACGTTTTGCTGCTTCGGACAGAGGTACGATCTACGAAGGAACGGAGAGGAGAACACGATTCCCCTCGGGGGGTCGCTCGCTGGCGTGACGGGACAGCTTGTGCCTTTCGCGATGGCCTTTCACACACGCAGCTCTGCAGTCCGACTCAGGGAGAAGAATGGGGCACACGCTGGGGTTGCTTTTTCCCTGCGGCGGCACCTCTGAAGCGCAGACTGGAGTGCCCGGCGTTCGGCTTCACGCGTCGGGAAAAGAAATTGCGTCTGTGAGTCCCCCTGGTCTTTCTGTGCCGCCTTGCAGAACATGAAGAAACAGGACGAGCGAAGAAATCTGTACTCCTTCACAGGGACGCTGAATCCTTCCAGTTCAACGTATGGCAAGGCGACGGGCGACTACGACCTCGAAGGGTAAGCCTCAGTTCTGTCTCTCTCGCGTTGTGGCAAGGCATCTGTCGATGCATGTCTGACGACTACTCTTCTCTGGGGACAAGCCACGCAACTTGAGACGGGGAAAAGTGAACTGGAATCCAATACACGCGCGTGCGCGCAACGAGCCTTCACCTCTCTCTCGGCACGAAGACCGGGCTCCCCATGGTTCTGCCACTCTGTTACACGCATCAACACACCAAGAGAAAGTGCGACTCAAGTGAACCCTGACAAACTGAGAACTATTTCTTCCTGCCAAAACGCGAGGCACCAACGGATGCCTCCTACTCCACAGGAAAGACAGAACCGCTTTGCGCAAAGAATATGTATACATATCTATACACATACGTATATATATATATATATACAGGCACGTATATATACACATATATATGTACATCTATGGCATGGGGTGGAAAGTGTTAGGGAACGAGGAGAGAAAGAGTACGGCGCTCGTGGAGGGGAAGTGTCTATTTTGTTTGCTTCGTTTTGTGGCTGCTGCATCCGTGTCTCATCTCTTTCAACCTCGTGTTTGTCTCTGTTTCCTCTCGCGTATGTCCTCCGTGCATGCAGAGGTGAACAGATGCAGCTCACGGCCCAGCGGGAAGCAAGCTCCTACGCGCAATCGCGCGCAGAGGTGAGACTTTCGATTTCTTGGAAGTCCCTCTCTTCGTTGTTCTCTCGCAGCCTGTGAATTCCCATGAAACCGAGTCCCTCGACCATCGTTGCACATTTGCCGTGGAAAGAACACAGATGACGTGGTTAGTAATACACTCCACTTTAATATTCTGCCAGCAGTTTAACGCATCAAGAGGTACGTCCAAAACCGCCTGTGTCCAGCGTGACTCTTGTTTTTGTGTTCCTTCTCGACGTTGACGGGAGCAAGGGAGCAAGGCCCCCAGAAGCACACACACACAAAGATATAGGTACAGATTTGTGGCGCGCTGGTCGACAGGCTCGGTGGGAAAGAGAGTGCGCACAGGACTCAGCGGCAGCTGGGAATACACCCAACTCGACATGTCCCTGGCTACATACTCCAGCTCGTGCAAGGGTTCCCAGTAGGGCCAGGTGAACCACAACGACGTCGTGGTGTGGCCTTTCACGGTCGCCGCACTGGTGGATAGAAATCGAAATAGAAAACAGTTTTCCCGCAGCACTGAGCCGAACAAAAAAAGGCAGACTGTCCTACCCTTTTTACGTGTTTCTCCTTTCTCAAACAGGCAGTTGAAAATGTTCAGAGGGTTATTGGAGAGCTCGCGACAATCTTCCAGCGCGTCGCCACGATGATCTCGCATCAGGACGAAATGATTCAGCGCATTGATCAGGACATTGACACTTCCGTGCACAACATCCGCCAAGGTATGTGAAACAGACGCCTCGCTGCTCGGTGACTTTCCGCTAGTCCAGCAGCGTTATATCTACATACATACACGTCTTTATGTGGTCTTCGGGGCTGTCGGTGCATGTGTGTTCACTGCGGTGGTAGCACAGGACGCCTGTGCGTGTGGTTATTATTAGGCTCGTGCTCTCCCGTGTCTGTCTTGAATCGATCGTTTCTTCATTTACAAAAGTGGAAAAAGGAAGCTCTGGGTGGCGCGTCGGACATCACTGAATGCGCCCTTCGTCCTCGCTAGGACGCAATACGCCTGTCGGTACACCCGCATTCAGTACATGCAAATGTCGAGGAGTCGGGTGTATGGACGTGTGTCGGGGGCAAGGTGCCTAGTCGATGTGCCTATCGTCGGGCTGATGTGTAGACTACAACACTGCTTTCCCTCCTAGTCTCTCGATCGTTTGGAACTGGTGAATGTGTTCAGGTCAAACCGAGCTGCTGAACTATTTCAACCGTATTTCATCGAATCGCGCTCTCATCCTCAAAGTAAGCACTATGCATGCTGCGTGGAACGAGAACTCGAAAGACCGCTGGTGAAGCCAGTGGGAAAGAAAGGAAGCGCAATGAAACAGCATCGTCTGGAGATCGTGTACGTGGTTGGTTGCCTCTCGGCATACGCTTTGTTGTCCATTCGCACACACCCATCACCTTTCAGAAAACGAACAGCTTGCGTTGTATTTCCCATGTTTTCCTGCATTCCTCACAGTATATATATATATATATATATATATATGTGTCTATAGGCAGCAGGGAATATTCAATTTCTCTTGTCAGTAAAGGGTTCGATGCTTGCTCTGTTCCTCTGGTTTCCTCTCGCAGATCTTCGCAATTCTCTTTGCGTTCATCGTTTTTTTTGTCTTCTTCTTGAGCTGAAGAGTCGAGCCGGAGTCCTCGACTCTCGCAGCAGAAACGCGCGCGGCCGCTCCTGGGGACTTCGTCTGCGTGCGACAGCTTTCTCCAGATTCTCAGGTTTCCCTTCTGCTCTACTCTCTTGCTTTTCGTCTGCGCGATGTCGTCTTCAGAAAGGCGTTCTAGATATCGAGGCTTTTTCCACAAATCTCTCTGCGTTTATAGAGAGGTGCACATGTCTCGATGTAGGCGGTTATATGGGTGAGATATGTGTGTGTAAAAAGGGCTTCTCCCTCTGTCACTAGGTCTGTCTGTGACTGGATAAAGCGAGATACTTGTTACGTTCTGATATCTTCTTCACTTCTTCCTGGATATGGGTGGATGAAGCAGTCACATTTTTGAGTTCGTATTTTCGCTACTGTCGGTTTTCAAAAAGTTCATTTCCCCCCTCTTTCTCTTGTGGACAACCTGCATACTTGAGAGCTGGCCATCTTCCTGGAAGGTTTCCTCCTTCGCAGGCCCCAGGCCCCGGTGAAGGAGGAAACTGCGTAGGCAGAGGCCTCATGTGTCGTGCTGCTTTTTCTTCATCACGCCCCTGTCTAAGATCTTTTTTCTACTCTCCGTTTCTCTTTGCTTCATCCAGTACTTTTTAGAATCCTTTTCGATCCGGGGATACGGTGGAAGGGGTGCTGTGCTGCGAAGATCGAGGGGACACTTCGCGTCCTCTCCCGTTCTTATGCATCGATCGGCCGTCAGTTAGAATACGAAGCTGAAGCCATCTAGCTTCTTGTGTATAAAACAGTTCGGCATGCCCCCGGCCTGTTGACGCGCCAGAAGAAAGACAGTGCTCTCAAGGATGCCCCGATTTTCGCTTGCGCATGGAAAAAAAGTGTGCGAATGTCGAACGACACAAGTCGCATTTTCACCTTCCCTTTCGGGTTTGCGCTGCGAGAGAATTGCGTACCGCCACGCAGCCTCTAGGAATTCGCTCCTTGGTAGTGAGCTAGAAATACAGCTCTAGCATAGGAAAAGCGGGCAGCAGCTGCCTAGCGGAAATCGAGTAGGTGTCCCCCAATGAGCAGATACAGCGCAGAGTTCAGGTTTACCAATGTGCCGTGGTCGGATCAGGATAGGTCGCCTCAATGAAGAACACAGTTCCGATCTTCGATTGGTGTGTAAGAAGACATGTGACAGAAGATGGAAACTATGAGACGTGCAACAACTGTGTGTCCCGGTGAACGCGCTACCCTTTTCGATGCCATACAGCCGATATATTTTGGTAACAAAAATTGACGCAGGCACACGTGTCACACGAGCTGAGAGCCACTGCGTAACCGGACCTCTCTGGTGTGGGCGATCAGTCAGTTTTCTGCTGAACGGGTGGTAGGAGGCAGATGTTTGTCAAATGTGCAGCAGCTACGATCAGCGAGACGCATGTTGGCGAATGGTACCCCTTTGGGGGCAACGGACAGAACCTGCGGCGTCCCATTAGCGGGTGTCGTGCCGGAGTGTAGACGTCACTGTTGGAGAGTATCGTTTCGAGAAACTGGCGAAATTGCTTGCGGCACTCTCTGTAAACGCTCGTGCTTGGGCCTTCTCTCTGGTGACTTGGATCGACGCCGGCTGTTGCAACAGTCACAGGGCGATATGAGTCGGCCGCTGTTTTCCTTGCCTGCGAAGAGGGAGGGACGCCCTCAATTTGGTCACAGTTCGGGCCGAAGAGACGAAACTCCAAAAAGCACGGCTACACACGCTAAAAGAGTAAGAAACGTTGCGTCGAGGGGAAAATGTGGCGCATTCGCACACGCGTCGATTGGGGAGTGTCCATGAGAGAGCACTGTTAGACCTTTGCGCGGAGTGACCGCATATGACGCATGTGATGTTTATACGCGTCGGGAAGAATGAAAACAGCGGTCCGAGGCCCTTTTGTCAGTAGGTTGGGCGTCTGTGCCTTTTGCCTTGGAGATGCGCGTTTGCCGAACGTGCCTGTACACAGGCCGAAACGCGTTGGCCACTGGGCCTCCGGCTGCATGCACACTGAAGAATCCGAATTTACGGCGACGGTTCGCTGGTGGGCATATGGGAACGAGTTTTTTCGTTTGTTGTTTCTCGGCCCCTGGGGTGGTACATCGTCGGCTGCAGGGAAAGTTCACAGATGGAGACAGCCGCACACAGACGCTGGAAATCTGGATGTTAGAAAATGTTTCGTGGACAAATTGCAATTCCCAAATGCTGGAGCGTATGTGGAGCAGTCTACACAGGAGGAAGCATTGTACGAGCGAGACCTTCTCGCGCTCTCCTCAAAAGATTGTGAGGGCGGATTGCAGAGTTGATTCCATCCAGCGCATTTGGTTGTAGACAGGGAAAAGCTCGTTGCTTTCTGCAGCGGCAAATCTCCTCTTGAGACCACCGTTTGTTTCCTGTCAACAGCTTCCTGTTTCTGTGCGTCTTTTTGGCCTTCCCCTTGGGACACCTCACCTCAGCTGCGTACCTGGTGCTGGCATCCGACTGGTCTCCCAGCGAAAATAGTCCCTTTTTCTGCCCACGCTTCGTCGAGATGGTGCCGCTGTATACATCTCTTTTCCGACCGTATGGTCAACTTCTTAACCATATCCCGGGGCGATTTCTTTCTCTCTCTAGACCTCGCGTGGACTACTCTTTGATGCTGTCCCGTCACTTTTCCTCCACTTCGTCTGTTACCAAACCGCCGAAAACGGACGCTGCGGCACAACACGGCGAGGGCCATGACTCTCATCACGACACAAACAATTTCTACCACATGCCCTCCCACCATTCAGCCTCTCGTCATCATCTGAATCCCGACGGCACGATGCGCAATCTGACGACGGCAGAGACTTTCCACTGGGAGCACGCCGAGGCAGAGACGCCAGCGCAGCAGATCGTCTCCGTCAATGGGCGCAAGATGGTCAAGGGAGTGGAGACCAGAGATCTTGTCGAACTTTTCCTCGTTCATCAGGTACGTCTTTGTGGGATTCGGGGGTAAATATGTCCAAGCCGTGATGTGCCTGCTGCTAGAAGATAAAGGTTGCTTCTCAAAAGCGAGGCACCGTCCGGAGAAATGTTTGAAGACAATTCTGAGCACAAAAAAGATTTGTTTAGAGCAGTCTTTAGGCGGGGAAACTGTGGCGATACACCACATTTATATGCCCAAGTGCGTGCGAGTCCCGGCGAGATTACAATTTTGTCAGATTTTCTTCAGTTTTGATATTTTTGTGATCCTTACGTAGCCAGCACACGTTGTAGAGGTTCACCTCCACCGAGAAGGCTCCAAAGGCTCGCACAGCGGCTACCGCTCAAACCTTTTCCATTATGGTTATATAAGGCGCTGTACGCGTCCAGGCGGGAGGTCGAGTACCAGCAAGTTGAGGGTGCGAACTTGCAGGGTATTTTTTGGTTGTGTGTGCATACTTTTTACAGAAGAACATGCCTTTCTGGCCCCGAATGCGCATGAACGTCTGGGGAAACCACGACTTGCTCATGAAGGCTGAGTTCGTCTTCTTCTGGACGCCCACGTTTATCATTTGGTCCCTTGCCAGTAAGAAATGAAACTTCTTTCTTGGACAGACAGGCAACACGGTAGATTACTTGCAAATGGAAAACGCGGTCGAGGGAGTCGGCGCGCCTCAAGGCGCATGCTTCAAAGTGGACGTTGCCACGTTCGAGACAGGAGGAGGATGCGACCCGGCAGGACGGGGTGCCTACAGATAGGAAATCTCGCTTGCACGCGGATGGGCAGCGATCCCAGAGATGTTTTTTTTTTCGGTTCTGCGGTGCCAGTTGAAGAGCATTTGCTAACGTTTGGAACGACAGAGGTCCAGAGTTATGTGCTGTAGATTCGGCCACTGCCTGCAGCCAGAGACGATCCCTGAAAAGAGAGTGGTTTATGGGAAGATGACTGTGGAAGGAGGCAGTATTAAACTTGGCTGCTCTGAGATTCCCGTTACGGACTGCCGTGTGCTATGCCTGCAGTTCCCGTGTTCACGCTGTTGTACATGCTTGACGAAGCCGTTAACGCCGCCATGACAGTCAAAGTTATCGGAAGACAGTGGTACTGGATCTACGAAGTCGAATCGCCTGTTGACGACGAGGAGGAATAGATGTCGGTCTGCGGATTACGTTGAACGTTGTGACGGCCTTTTAAAGCACTTTTGAGGGTTCACTCTCCTGCTTGTGTCGGTGAGACCCCAATGGGAGACAACTGTGTAGCCCAGTCTGTCATCGGCACGTATTTGAGAGATTGTGAAATCACGAGTCTACTCTCTGTGCGGGTTCAGGAGTTCGTATGGGGCCTCCGGCCTCACTCCTGAGAAGATGTTTTCAGGAACGGCATCGAGTGCTCTGTGCTCGTCTACCGCGGTGCCCCCCATAGACGAGCTTGGAACCCGAGACGAATATGTACGTGTCTATGTACATGCGCATGTGTATACATGTATACACATCTGTAAATACAAATATGAGCATCTTTGTGAAACGGCGACCCAGTGAGCCGGAGAGATGCGTCTTCTCTGGACGAGCAGCGGGGGTGTTTATGATGACCAGGTTCGCCATTACATGGAAGAGCAGGCACACTGGTACCGGTGGTGGATTGCACACATGCGAGTTGAAGAAGACGGTCTCATGTCCGTTATCTCCAGTCGCTTATCACGTGTTGTGGCCAAAGTGAGAAATGAGAAAGGGATATGTCGGACCCGGTTGTATGAACTATCCGGACCTGAACATGTATTCTGCGTGATGCGAGAAGGGCAATTTTGTTAAGAGTAAAAGATGATTCTTTAAGTTTCAGCGCGGAAAATCGAGCGCGACTGCGCCCTGCGTCCTTCCGTTACGTGGCGCGTCAGAGGGACGTCGCGGTGTATGTACACCTGGTGTGGACCGCTGCCCGAAACCGGCGAGAAGCGTTTCGGCCCCTCACATGTCCACGTCTGCGACTGGTTTTTCACGATTCGCGGTGGCAGTCTGTGGGCAGGAACGGCGAGTGGTCGGCTGTGGAACACCGAAGAGGCAGCATCCTGCATCGTCGATGGTTTGGTTTGGGCATGGTCTTTTGCTCCGCGCGTAGGCACATTGATCAACATCAGGATCCGTGTAGAAACAGCTTTTGAACTAGGTATTGACGGAAGACTCTTAAAATCAAGATGGCGCCAGGCAGGTCGGGCTGGTAGTGGGTCGCCAATTGTAGAGAGGCTTCTTCACCGTCCCCATATACGGCTTTTTTCCGAAGCGAGAGTCGAGGTCGAGGCATACAGGCTGTTTCATCATGAGGGACATTCGGAGTTACTCTGGTTGTCCTTTCATGGACAGTCTCCCCCTTCTTCCTCGTAGTTAGTTCTTCGGATAGAAATGGGCTCACTCATGCTCTTCTTGTTGGCTCTCCTGCCAAATCGGTCACAGATCTTTCTCTGCTTGACCGTTGTCGGAGAGATGACAGACCGTGAGGCGCCGACATGAAACGCAGTGATGCTTTGCGTCACGGTTTTTGTGGACTCAAAAGTGTAACCGTAGTCAGTGAGAGAGTGCTTAGCTCGAAGAGTTCCGTTGATGGATGTCTCAGAAAGATACTCGTGGGGCAAGTATGTTGGAGGCAAGGGGGGTGAGACCCGTCAGTGTGAATATGGGAGGTGAAGGGTGCCACTGTTTTGTAGCAAATTACTTACGCGGAGCAATTCACACATACACGTGTTACACCAGCTCATCAGACGGCAAAGGCCTAGGACCGTGTTGACACACAAAAGCGATAGCCGGGACCGCTAAGGCAGAGAGGACGGAATGTAGAGGAGACCTATGAAGTTGTGAACTTCAGGTCCTACAATTCGCAGGGACATAAAACGGAATGAGAATTTGCTAGGTTAATAGCGCCGAACAGGCTCTTGTTCCGTTGCCTGTCATGTGCATTGTGCTCGTGCCACAAGGGCACGGGACTCTGGCCATTTCAACAGTCGAATGCTTTCTCTGCTCGCTTCATCGGTTTTGCTCGCTGTGAACGAAGCCCCCTCCCCAGCCCCAAAACTGCTCTGCTTTGCTGGTGAGGTGTGTCCACCGGATACCTAGAAAACTATCGCGCGAGATTTCGGCAGGTGATCACCACTCCGGAACGCACGGGAGTGTATAGGAGATATCCATGACAACTTCCTCGGTCCGCTGAGGCCAGGGGACCCATCTGAATATGAAATAACTGCTGGTCTGGAGCTTGAAGCAGGAGCAGGTGACCTCACACGGGAAAACCGGCGGCTGGGTCTCCTGTGGACGGGGGAGGGTAGTAGCTCCCAGCCGATTGCAAACGCACCCACAAAAAAAGGGTGGCACTCCCCGACTCACAATACATCGGGTTCCCAGAGGAAAAACTGCTTTTGACGAGAATGCGGGAAAACCCACTCACGCGCGCACATGCAGTTCTCAGTTTGCCAGATAGATGGTCTTGTCGCTCGCCGAGCGAGTGGACGAAACGCACCGCTGTCGCTTGTCGATGCTTCTCGAACAGTTAGCCACACGCCAGCCCCGGTGTTCGGACAACTTTAGAGGAAGAAGAGAAATACGTGTTTTTCTTTCTCCGTGTTCGTGTCGGAACCCCGGGGAAGATAGGGTCGGAAACTGTTTTCTGCCTCCAATTTTTGTGCGCCCTCCTTTTTCTGTCTGTCCCAGCCGCACACAAAACCTGCTGTGTTCCCGCCCTCTGCTCCAGCGTGTGTGTGTTTGTCGGTATTTGAACGACACGTTTTTGTCCTTCCCCATCAGCTTCGTTATTTCTTTTTAGATGTGTTTCCAATTTCCCGAAAAAGGCATGGCGGCTGCAGGCCCCCTAACACGCTCCGTCCAGAGGGGAGCCCTCTTCTCGATACTGCTCTTCACCGGGTTCTGCGCGGGTTTTGTGCGCGCAGCGAACCAGTACCGAGCGGAACGAGTGGCTGACATCACGTGCTCTGGAGACGCGTTGCAACACCAGGTCACGCTTGGTGCCAATGAAACCTTCAGTCTTACATGCGCGACAAACGAGTGGGAGCCGGTTCCGACGAAGTTCCACGAAGTGATGTGCCCCGGCACGGGGTGCAATTGCACAGACACACAGGCTGCTCCGTACACTGCCTATTTTCCCTTGACAAAGTACTGGAAGTGGGTGTTGCCTGAAAACAACAGCGACAACACACACCAGTGGACAACCCCTGTTGGAAAGTGGCTGAACATGCAGGAGGCCCCGCCCTTCAGTGTTGGATGTCGACACAAGCAAAATAAGACTCTCTGCTTCGTAGATGTCACAGTCAAGTCTGGCGGCCATTCCCTCGTTGCACAGGCTACAGCATCCGTCGTGGCGCTCCTAGCAACTTCTGCAACACAGATCTTTTGAACAGCGCCTGCCGGCGCCTCCAGCCAAGGTCGAGCAGCCATACCAGCAGCCACGTTGCAACGTGCCCAGGTGCGCGGCAGAAAGGCGCTGCTCTTTTCAACCAAAGGAGGCGGAGAAGGCCTTACGGGAGGTTCATCGAGTGTGTCGGGATATACTGAGATGGGATATCGGAGTGACCAGGAGTCTCCCGGGCGCAACGACCTGACGGGCAGGGCTTTCTGCTCTCCCACTGAAGCTGGGCCAAAGCTATCACCACCGGAAAATGTAGCTATGGGTGCCAGGGGCGAGGTCGTGGTTCTCCTCACAGAAAACTCGGAGGAAATAATGGATTTGAGCTTAACGTCCAACGGAAGCAGGGAGAGCCCGCTCGAAACGATCGCGGCTATACTGTTCATGTGTATTGCGTTGGAGTCGTGTTCTCCGAAAGCGTCTAGTGAACATCTTAAAAACGGAAGCCCCGGGGCATCCTGTCGACGGCGCAGGCAACAGTTGTAGTTCGTCTGAATGCAGTCTGGCGAACTCTGCAAGTAAGCAGTTGACGTCGCCATCCGAGGAAAAAGTACTGTTCGACAAAGTGGGCTGTGCATCAGGTGTGCGATGTACCAGGAAACCTGGTAGCTCTACTGGTTTCCGTGTCGCCGCAGAACTGTGGTGCGGTTCGTAGTGGTTTTCGTGGAGCGACGCGTTTCGTTGTGTGTTGGCGGCTGCTGTATTTTTTTTCGGCCCCATCCTCTTTTTGCGGCAGTCTCTTGTCCTCTGAAAATACCTGCAACATCCCGGATGATTCCGACAAAAAGCTGTTTTTCAATAGGTTTGGAAAGAAATGGCGAACTGCGGGTCTACAGTTCCACTTGAACAACGATGCCCGTCAACCGTTGTACAAACAAAAAACGTCTCTTCGATGACTTCTTTACGGGGCTCTGTAGTGAAGCAAGTCGAGGTGCACGTGCCTGAGAAGGCGTATAGCAAGAGTCCCTAGAGCAAAAAGGGAGATCGATACCCCTCCCCTGTCGAGTAGAAAAGTCTTTTACAAGAGTATCCCATTACAGTTTTCCAGAACAGAGAAAGGTAAGAAAGGCAGTACAGAGTGAAGATATCAGCGTCAGGGGTGAGCACCGGAAAAGAACACGAGTCACGCGGTTTCCCTCACGCGCAAAGACCTACTTCCCCCAAATCATTATTTCTTTATTTGGACTTCTGCTTCCTTTTCTTTGGTGCGGAACGGGATGCATTTGCAGAGGAGCTTCTTCGCAGTGCAGGTGGCTGTGCTAAGCGGTGAAAACCTTCATGGCCTGCATACACGCACGAACACAATTTTTCTGTTTGTGAACGAAGAGGTGACAGTGACCCACGAACATCACACAAAGGCTCAGGAGGAGCCAGCACACATGGAGACGGCTAAGACGGGGTTCGTCTGTCTTCCACGCCACGTTGTCTCCGCCTTTGTCCCTGCGGCTGTCCTCGCCACATGGCTCACGCTGGCAGCATTCTTCAAAAAGTAGATACGGCGCTTTTACGCACAGAATAGAGACTCACCTTCCTTGGAGGAGATGCATGATTCCGCAAATTCCAAAAGCGTGCGTGAATTCGTGAATTCGCCTACACGCATTTCACACGGGGTTCCGCACATCCGCGGGAATGCTGTTCTTCGTTGGCCCTACTGGACATGAGAGACGTTCGTTTTTTGTGGCACACAACCTTTTATTTGGTTTACAAGGCAGCCTCGAACGACAGGTCAGCAACGGAAGGCTTGCTTAGAAGCGGTTCCTTGCAAGTCGCGGATTCACAGGCTACCGTGCCATCTCCTAGACACTAGAAAGTGTGAAACCACGAGTTGAACAGCCTCAGTGTACCTGCCGAAAAACATGCAGAAAACAGAGAATTCGCCTGTTTCCTTCCGACCCCAATTGCCTTCCTTACCTTGGTAAATGGAGGAGATGAAGGTATCCTTCGACACGTCTTTCTTCTTCTTCGCCTCAGGCGTAGGGGCTGAACACACGCAAGCAGTTTGAAAGAAACGTATTTTCGAACTCTTGCGGCAAAACAGTTTCAAAGCGGCCGTTTACAGGTAAAAAAAAGTGCCCAGTTCGGTGTCCCTTCGTATCGCCGCGATTCATCTATTTACGCATTGCCGTCAAGCAGCGGGTTACCTTGTCGATATTCAATTTTTGACGCTGAGTTCCGCAGTACACGTTTCCTCCCTTCAAAGCGGCCCTCAACACGGGAGAAAAAGGAAAAGCGACTCACGTGGGGAAATGTTTCCGATGCATGCAACTTTCGTTGCATAAAACGATTTCGCTCCGAGGTCGACGCCGCTCACCTGAAAGATCCAAACGGGACAAGAAGTAACCCACAGTCTTGAGGTGTTGGAGGGCGGTTGTGAGGACACACTGAAGACAGTGTGACACTACCATCTGCGCATCTTCAGACGTGACCTGGCGAAGGACTCACTTGATATTTCCCAGTGTCTACAGTGACGACCTTCAACTTCCGGGTCTTTCCCTTCTTGCCAACGGTGCCTGCAATGACCTTGTGTTTCGTCTCGGGGGTGAAACCGCCTTTTCGCGCAAAGATGATGCACCGACTCCCCGGTGGGAAGAGGCAATTCTTTGTGAAGGAAATGTTCTGCAAACGCACCGAGACCAAACGAAAGCGCCTGGCATCGCCAGAATACATTCCCCACGGCGCACTCCTTTCCGCCCCTTTGCTGTCCAATATAGCGAAAGGTACCAAAAACAACACATATACACACGCACGACATGCCCTCCTCTGCGGCAGTGCGCCGGCACAGAACGGCACAGCTCACATTTCCCGTCTGTGTGTTGTCCCACCTGTCTGTACACACCCTTCCGTCTACACCGACCTAAGTAGTTAATAAAACTTAGGCATTTGTCCAGCTCTCGACCCACTGCTGCTCCCATCCACCTTTCGGAATCTCCGTCCTACCGCCATGTGCACCCCTTGCAGCCACCTATCCCCTTGTGCTTCACATGTGTGTGTTCCTGGATTACGGCAGCTTCCGGAGACTACCAGATTCCAGGTCTTTCTTCGGAAGCAATCACCGAAACACCGCACGAACCGCGTGGTATGCATGCACGCCGCGCTGCAAGCCTCACCTCTTCAACGCTGCGCACTTCGATTTTCGTGTTCCTCTGCAAGAACGATGACAAATTTTCCCAGTTCTTCAAGGCCCAGACATTCAAAATTCGTGGAGCTTTTCCGTTGGTGATGACCATCGCCTCCGTGCTCGACGGGATGCGGAAGCGCTCGGCGAACTTGGTTCCGCTGGGCAGATTGGCTGAGAGGAGCAGGCAGAGCGCGGGAAACCAAACGCTTCAAAGAAGCCGCCAAGGCCAAATATCGCTACGCAGCTTCCTGCACTTTCGCTAGGTGCCGTACAAAGCGCGTGCCGACGCAGGGTATCGGTACAGCGGATCACCGGGTAACTCGATTCACGAGCATGGAAATGCCGGGAAGAAAAGTAAACCAGACAGACGCAGTGGAACACGTCCACGCAGAGGCACACACGCAGCCCAGCATGAAGGAACGATAGATATACAGGAAGCAGTAGGAGGGACAGGTGGACTCGAGGGCAGAAAACCACGAGCAACGGCGCTCTAGACCGGGGCCTCTCACACTTGAATCAGGGTAGGTATACGTTACCTGAGCAGTCGACGCTTCCTAGGCTGCCAAATTTCATGAGCTCTTGACGGTGATTGTCGAGAATCTCCGGGACTTTCCTGGGGACGTAAAACAGCGGCGACACATGCATGCGAACCTTCCGGATTGAACCCGCGCCGTCTGTATCGACGTGTGCACGACTGATAGAAACCACCACACAAAAGAGATCCCTTGACCCTTGGCGAGATGGACAACCCTTGACACGACTCGCGTGTGAGAGTTTGCCACCGATACGCCGTGGACGCTAGGAAGGCCCCGAGCGGTAAAAGGCACAACGGCAGACCATGGAAACGGCGTGAACGTGTCAAAATACCCCAGCAAAGCCTTGCACTGGCCCACGAAAACCGTGGGCACCACTCCGTCGCAAAATGTGCGTTCTCCCCAGCAACAAAGCTTCTGCGGGAAGATGCGCTTGACTTCGAGGTCTGTGCACCTACCATTTCTTGTTTTCCGGCCATCGGCAAAGAACAATCCACGGGTTGCCGCCAAACATCACTTCTGCACGGAAATGAGGGACAGTGAACGGACGACATCGTCTTTGCAGAGACTGAATGTTTCTGCTGCGCCACTGAAAGTCGACAGACGAAACCGCTAGGCACACACATGTTCACCGAGACTCTGCACGAAAATGCGACAAGCCTACCAGTCAGCGAAGACTGGATCTGCAAAAATATTCGACTGAACGTGCCTCAAGATCAGGACGTCATAACTGTATCTTTCCCATGACTAGATCAGACCAACGATACACGCCAGAGAGGGCGCTACCGCCAGGAAACGCCTCCGTTCTTCAGCAGAAATCGCATTTAATTTTGGGTACGATTGTGGTGAGGTCTCACATGCTATCCATTTTCCCCTCCAGTCTATCCCCCAGACCGCACCTTTGAGTCGCTCTGTATCTGTGACATCAATATTCCTGAAGCCGAAATTCAAATCGAGGTACGCGCGGTAAATCGCCTGTGGAGCAAGAACAAGCACACATTCCTTTCTTCAACGGCGACGGGGGGGTTCGTCTCGGGGGTTTAAATCAACGCACTCAGCACCCGAGAGCCCCTTGCGCGGTCCATTTTCGTCGCGTTTCTTAACACACTCTCAGGACTGCCAGCTCCTCGCTGAGGATAGAGGTAACTTGGCATGCTAACAGGTTCAGACACATGGAGGCGGATGCACATAAACCGATGTGGAGTTGCCAAAATGTAAAGGAGCACAAAATACAGACCCTGATGTGCTTGTGTCCGCGGGCGTACGTTGCTCGAAAGAATGGTAGGAAGAGATGAAGGTTCGCGAATGTCCATCTACACAAATGGAGAGGTGCCTATTTTCGTTTATACAAAAAAAGGGGCGGGCATACACATCAACAGTCTTTTTGCTCCATGCCTCACCTGTGTGATGCCGGCGATAATCACGAACGCCACAGCGGCAACTGAAAAACCCAGAAAAACAACACTCAACTCGGTAGTGGCATGTACACTGTTGCGACCCTCGCGACTTTAGATCTACAAAAGGAAAACAGGCATCACAGCTTTGGTTTTCTTTCCCGTGTTGTTTTCGCGGTTTTCGCGCCGACGTGTTCACCTCACAGCGGCGAGTAGCTACTCCATTCCACCAAAACGCGCACATATGCTACACATCTGAATCTCTGCATGATAACCACACCTTTTTGAGGGGCTTCGCGGGCAAAAAAGGCACATCTACAGAGAGATCGAGTCCGCAGCCACTTTCCGATATTTGTCCCAGGGGGAGACCAGAGACTTCGCCAAGAACGCCAGAAGACGCGATGCATTGACGGAGACATAAAGCTAGGCTTGCAACCGAAGTGACTGCTCGGCACCTCCGCGTCCATAACTCCCCGTTCTCGGCCCCTCCGCGTCCATAACTCCCCGTTCTCGGCCCCTCCGCGTCCATAACTCCCCGTTCTCGGCCCCTCCGCGTCCATAACTCCCCGTTCTCGGCCCCTCCGCGTCCATAACTCCCCGTTCTCGGCCCCTCCGCCTACTTGTGAGTCTCTGTTTCCAAACACTATCTTCGACGTGACTGCGATACCGGCGGACGCCGGTTTCCGCGAACACGTCTCTCCAGAATTTGTCATTCCTTCTGCGTGCCTCTTGAACTCTCCTGGTGCGCTCTGGGTCTTCAAGTGGGGCTTCCGAAACCTGGCTTTGAGTACGCTCCTCTGAGGACGGAGCGGCGCGGCAAACTGGCATCGTTTCCGCCATCTTGTTTGTCGTTGAACGGGCGCGGTTCCCGTAAAACGGAGAACCCGTCAACCGATAAACCCCCTTCAGAACGCGACGAAGAAAAAACGGAAGGAAAAAACGCAAGGCGCGATGCGGAAAACAGAGGAGGAGTAACGGTCGAGTCGGATTGCGCTTGACTGTCCGATTCGGAACTCAGTCAGTCGCGGAACTCACACAAGGCAGGTAGAAAGGGGGAAAAGGCAACGCCTGGAGGGAAAAGCCGTTAAAAAGATCGGCATGAAATGTAGTGGCAACTTGCAAACATTCCGGGAGACGACAGAAGCGTAAATAGAAGTGATGCGCAGATGGCAAGCGTCGCCGGCGCGCTCATCCGACCGCGTCGCATGCGCTTGTGTTTCGGGGCTAAGATTGGGCACATCTGTGTTTGCTGGGTTGAAGTAAACTTTTTTTTCAGAGGAAAGCATCCGTTTCTACCGTTTCCTTTGAAGAAAAGTTCGCGCTTCCGACAGACAGTCCCAGCTTTGGGGTCACGCGACGATTGGGTTCGCCCTGGGTTGAGAAGCCCCGGGGAAACCGGGGAACGCGTCTCCTGGAAGTTTCAGCCTTCGGCGTGCCGGCCGTTTTGTCGCGCATAGAAGCTTTTTGCTGTAATCAGTCGGTGGAAACGTTTTTTTCGACTTAGCCTGTTACTTTATCAGACTACTCGATTCCACTGGCGCGGTTTGGGGCCCACGAAACAACGCAGAGGGGCCTGTCTCCGTCCTAGCGGCGCGCCGCTGCAGATTTTTCCCGTTAGAATAGCGCTGTGCAGCAAGCACGAAAACAAAAGAAGAACTGTAGATATTTCCACCCATAGTATTGAAAGCTTATGTGTTTCGGTGTGGACAGTATATAGCGGAGGATACACTATCAAATGTGTTTGACGTAGCACACACACAGCATCAAAGGCCTAGATCCGCACTTCCCAAAAAGATGGGAATCCAGGGCAATTAGAAAGCTTCACTCATTTTTATGACCCAGAATGTTCTGTTCCCTTCCCATCAGTGTTTTGAATTTTTCAATGGACCGAGCGGGCTACCCTTTTCTGTGAGGAGAACAACCTGCTGCTTCGGCTCACCGTGACAGTGAGCCGGAGTTCTGTAGTCGAAAAATTGAAACGGTGCCTCGCTCTCGGTCCGTCCGAAGAAAACACGAAAGAACAGAGTTAGCGTTCGTTTCATGCAAACCAAAGAGTTCCGGCCGTCCGGGGGGCCCAGCACAAGAAGCATTTCCTCGTGTGCAATCGGCAATCCGGTTTTCCACGTTCATAGATAGCGGTGAAAATGGTGATGCAGAGTTTGCGCGGTGAAAAACGCGTCAACGATATAGCAAAGTTCTGTGACACTGGCAGTTGCCTCTACAAACGAGGCGCCAACGAGGTTCCAGAAATGTTCATTTCAAACGTGTGAAAGAAAACTGGAGTTTTTTGATGTGTACGCACGTCGTCAGCAGGTGTTGCAGCACACTGTAAGGTTGCTCGTCTGTGACAATTCCTGTGCTTGAAGAATTTTGTCTTGCTTGTAGGGGGCGATTACGGTCCCGGTTTAAAGGAGACTGATAGGACTAATACAATACGTAATGTATCTGACTTCCGCGTTTATTAATGATGGCAGACGGCTTTATTATTACAAGAAGAGCTTAGCACTCCAAGGACGATGGTACTATTTCTACCAGCATCTGAGTAGCAGCTTTCTCAAGCATGGTCTATTTGCACGTGATGTTGAGGCGACATCTGTTTTTTTCGCGTGACGACGACAGGTGCGACTGTGTGTATTCCCTGCACCGTGGTTTCAGGCGCGTTTTACCAACCGTTACATCGACTGTTCACGTCGGGAGCGGAAGGCCTGTAGATAAGCATGCCCGTTCCCCGAGTGTTTCCTGTTTTTCACCGAAGTCTTCACACAGCCACCACTACCTGTCCTTGAACAGACAGAGTTTGCGCCTGCCCCATAGAGGGAACAAGGTGTTCATGAGCCTGTTTTTCTTGTACCGTGATGGTTTTCTCCGTCTACCGGGGCGACAGTTTCAGTTTGCTGGGATGTGAATCGCATTGAGGAGTTTGTGGAAGCGCGGGACTGTACAAAATTCGTGGTTGTTGAGTCCAGCTACACTGTTATTCCAAGAAACTCCACGCAGTCTTGTGACACTGCTTGAGGTGCACTCGCTTCGGCCGCCTGCTCCGGAATGCTTCAGGCAACATCCAAATACCTCACCCCTAATGAAACTCAGTTCCTGTACGACCCCCGCTCGAGTAAAAAGGTTTGTTAGTATTTATGTCATCCCTTATTAATCTAAATTTATTATCTGAGATTCGAGCTTTGAAGGGATCCTTCTTGGCATAACATTAAAATCCAAGTAGAAACATAGCTAAGAGAATTAACATGATATAGCTCTCTGGTTCGCTCGTCCCTACGCATGCATACATATATGCACGCAAGCACTTCAGGATGCGTGCTGTCTGGTGAAGCTCGTCACCTTGCACTCTGGTGTGTTTCCACTCAAGGAGCCCACGGCCGTGGGTTCGTTAAGAGCACCCCGAGTTAACTTAGACGCTCTGGGTAGATTGCTATCAGAGTTTACTGCTTTCCGTAAGCGACCGTCGCGCCACTCTTCCCTTCGCGAAAAGGACACCATCCTCAGAAAAACAGCAGACATTGACCTAGAAGCCGCACTGGAATGCACCACATACACACGATATCCGAAATTCATGTTCACACCACAGTTTCCTTTTTCCATATCTCTGGCGTTTCCTTGCACTGTGCGAGAAGGTAACACCTTGCAGTTTGTAACACAGTTTGTTTTTAAACTGATGTGTCTTAACTCGGAGGTGCGCACCCCCAACACCGGGCAACACATTTCCACAAGCGCTGGCCGTGATTCTGGTTTTTCTTTCAGCAAGACAAGCCCAGCAGTCCACCTCGTTGCAGAGCTGTTTAGCAGCAGAAACCGCGCTTTTTCTTCGTCTCAATGGGAAGAGCCATGGGGACGTAAGGATACACAACTGGGTAGCCTTCACGGGGATCAAAGCCGTGACTGGCGTTGGTGTAGCCTACGACAGCAGGGTTGAAGTACATCATCTGCTCGTGGCCCGCAGGAATCGTCAGGGCTTCTGTCGAAGGGTACATCATGCCAGGCTGGAGAGGAGAGGCGGTTTGCTGAAGGAACGTGGCTGCTCACAAAACGAGGAAACGCAGCAGCCAGCCAAATGTCACCCTGACGGCTTTTCACAATAACGCCTCTGACGCACACACTGGCCCAAAACAGATCTGAATGGCCATCAGGAGGTCTATCTCTACGTGTCTTTCTGTGTGGCTCTCTAAAACTCCGCCATCTATGCTCGGCGCACGCGTGACACGAACCATCCCGGTTTCGAATCGCGTCTGTGGCGAACAAGGTCTATGCCCAGCGTTCTCACGTTGCGCACGACGCACAAACACAAGAAAACTTGCCATGAACCTGAAACAATCCACCGCCTCGGCACTCGAGTTCAGCGGGCAAACGAGGCCATTACGTCCTTCCTGCACACGTCCCTACGCCATCTCGTGCTCCTTCTGAGTGTATATACACCGAGATATCCAATATCGCCCATATAGTCCTCGATTGACAGCCTGCCTCACTATGTACACAATTAAGGGACGTACCCGTCTGGGGGAGTGGGGATCCTGGAGGCGGGCACTCAACACTGTGGCTTCCTTCGCTGTGGGTCTCGTTGTCAGTGTACACGCGGCCTTCCATGGGGCTGGATTCTGCGGCGGAAAGAAACGCAGAAAACCGACAAAGAGGGTCCTGGATAAATCTGTATAAACGGAATATGCACGCCACCAAAGTGTACTTGTATATCGAGACGCATGCACAGATGTGGCAACGTCTGCGCACATTCTTGGTCCGTATGAAGACCACACACGTGCTCCGGCACAGTGTGCAAATGTGGCCAGGCTGCATGTGGATCTGCCCTGAAAAATACGTCATTTCGGCGCTGCAAGACACGTACAAAGACCCGAAGACTTTGGCCGCACCTCTATACATTTACATAGATATACACTGTTCCACGATACATCGGCCAAAACCCCACTGTCAAGTAGGCACGGCTCTTTTTGGGACCATCTCCTGCACCGTAGAAACAAAGAGTCCCCCCTAGAAAAGTGGAGAACAAATTAAAGGAACACGAGCCTCTGGTGACCTGGATGGTGATCTGCTCGTCTGCCAGCACTGCCTTCGTATCTTTTTTCCCTCCGCCGGAGCACGGTCGCCGAGCCCCGAAAACCAACAGGGCGTCTCCGCGGTCCCCATTCCCGGTGTCCAGCAACCTTGTGGCGCAGGCGAGATACAGAAAAACGCCCTCACCACTTGGAAAAACGCGTCTGGGGAAAACTACTCCTTCCAACCACGTTTTTCTCAAGCAGTCACGGCCAATGGCTTACCAACTTCCAACTGGCGCTCCGCAGCATCGCAGTTGACAGGTGTGCCAGGAGAGACGGTAGGGGATGTAGGTTGCGACATCGTGGCTGGCAGTTCCCGTTGAACAGTTCTATCGTTGAAAAGGTGGTTATTCCCTTGCCGCTTATTGGAAACAAGTTTTACACAGACAAGAAAGCGAGTTCGACCGTTACATGCGTTCCGTCGGGATTGGACCCGGAAAACACAGACAGCCGAGGTGGACGCGGAAGAAGGGAGAGAGCGCAGGAGCAAAGTTGCCCCGGCGTCCAACGGAACTTTCCCGACGTGTTAGCGGGGTCAAGTGGGGGGGAGGAGGGGGGAGGGGGATACAAAGGCCGTCCAGATATACTGGTTTTGTCACCCCACTAGGGCTCCGTGTGGACAAGGTCTCAGCGAGCCCCGCGGGATGAGGCAGGCTCTCCACGTATCTCAATCCTCTTACTGTCGGAATTTTTTGGGCTGTGCATCCTTTGAGAAAATCCTCTCGCACACGAGCCTGAACCCATGAAGAGGAGGCGTTTCACTTCCTTTTGGCGAGGGAGGGGAGGGGACATAGTGGTGTTTTGCCATAATTCAGGAGCACACCAAGAAAAAGGAGTTTCATCTAGACACGAAAAAACGCGAGGAAAGTCTCTCGCTCGTAAATGGTAACGAAGAGAATCAGTTGGTTCAGGTGAAGCACAGCCGTCGAAGAACCAGTTTCAACACCGCAAACAAAAGACGGCCTGAGCCATCATTTGTTTCACGGACGTGGTCACGTGAAAGAAGCTCAGTTTTCTCGCAAGCTTATACACGAAAATACGATCTTGCTTGCTTTTCTAGCTGCTTGGGTTCGAGAGTCTTCGTGTGATGGAGAACGAGCATGCGCCTTTCTTTGTTTCTCATGTTGATTCACCTTCGAAGGGCCCCGCCGCCTCACACTAAATGGCTCTACTGTCAGAATCTGCTGTCTCAATGGCACTTCTGGTGCTTGTTATTTGAGGGGAAACTAGCATCTCACTCTCATTTCCCATTTAGGTTCACTAACTGGCAGCTGATACCTCTGGAAGGCGGCTGTGAACGTAATGAAGGTAAGACTGTAGCAGGTAAGGGGGAGCATCCATAGCGCGAACCCCACAAGCTCGTGGCGTTTACTGTTATATCGGAAGGTGCAAACCGTCAATTTTTGAGGTACTCAATTCTGTGCACGGATGGCGATCTTAGATCACGTTGGATACTGGTTTTGAAAATATTGAGTTATTTTTTCGCGTGAACCCTGCCAAACTCCTGGAGTTCCCGCACACTGCCCGAAACCGAATAGCTGTAGCAATGCGATGGTTGCATGAGGCTGATGGGTAGACACTGTTGATTCCCAGAAATACAGTCCTGCTTGCTAGCATCACGAAAGGAAAAACATGGCTCATGAGAAGTCCGCTTACACTCGGGTGTTGGGGGTACAGCTATTGGCCGAGCGGCTACCAGGAACGTTTTCTCTTCAGCCATGTTACGGCGGGTCATAACTCTCGCCGCTACGTGAAGCCTAGCGCTGCTTATGAAAGGAATACGTACATCAAAGCCTACAAGAAGCTCTTTCGTTCATTCCACCTGCAACCCTGGGAGCACACTGACTACCTGAGACGCAATTCTGTTTTGATGTCAAGCTTTCATACTGCTAAAACACGATCTCTGCGTTGGGCCAATTTGCGTGAGGCCGGCGAGGCACCGTTTAAGCCGAAAGGATTCTGAACAACGCAACAGCTTCGAGATAAACTGGACAGTCCGGACGACTCTGTCATTTTGTGAGTTACCTCGAGTTTGTGCCTCAGCTGTTTTACGTTGAGCGGGGATGGTGTCATGCTACTTCTCCCCTCCGATTGGGAGGTGCGGGGCGAGCGCGTAGAACACAGACCCAGCTGCCTCGCTGTGTCGAGAAATCCTAGGTACAAACCTGCAAATATATAAGCAGATAGACTTCACGGCACAGGTTTTCAGCTCATGGAAAAGACCTCGAGATGCCCCTTTGCTGGACAGGCAGCTGTTCCCAATGTCAGACAAAAGCGGGACCAACGTGGACTCAGAAAACCATCGGGAGTGCGGTAAACTTGCAGCCTCTTTGTGGGTCTCCGCTTTTAGAGTACCCGTGGCTATCCGATGTGTGCTGAATGCTGGTTCACGGAGAATGAAGGAGCATCTGATCTTCAGAAATGTTTTCCTCTGTTGGTCCAAGTGTAGTGCACATCTCTCAATACGTCTATCACTTTGACTCTCAGTTGAAACTTGATTTCAAATATCTTCGGAAATGGTATCATTACTAACTAACGAGCATGTACAATACAACAGTTCTCCGGCTGAACACAGGCTCCACTCCGATGGTTAGCAAGAGCAAATGTTGAACTCCCGTCACCACCGGGAGAGAAGATTGGTTACAACCTTCTAAGTTTGCGTTTGTTTTTTAGTAGAGTTTACTTGCTTCTTTGGAACGTTGCTCAAGAGGAGAGCATACCTTCTTTTTCCTCTGTCCATCTTTGGCGGCCATGGGCGTGGGCTTCAGTGTGCTCTCTCCATAATGCACATCGGCCAGTACTTCCCATTTGAAAGCGGGAAGTCGAGGTGCCAACGTAGAAGGTAACTTGGTTCCGTTCCTAAGCAGCTACACTGCCTGAGACTTTGTGGTATGAAGTGGATGTGGCCTGGTATCCTGTCTCAAAGTTCTTGTTCCAGGTAACCTGGCTGTCTCTATGTGCGGCCCAGGAAAGAACCTGCTTTCCTCCCATCGGCTTCTCTCGGAGTTGACGATATCAACTGGCACAGTACGACGCCTGATCTTGGTCTTAACGAAACACATACCGTAGAAATAATCCACTAGCTGCTGATCCTCGTTGAGGACCAAGTGAACCACACAGCTCAAAGGTTTCGGATGCATGCGTACAGCGGGGGTTACGTGCGTTGCTGCAGAGAGGACTTGCAAACTATCCTCTCTGGTACGCGAGGTTACTTGAAATGAAATCCATCTTCCGTATAATGCTTATTTGTTAACTTTTGTGTGGTCTCCCTGGATTTACCACCAAATTTGGACATGTTGTTTCTCTTCTCCTCAAGGAAGCGCCGGTTCAGGAGCTCTGTCCACTCACCGATGTTCAGCTAACAATCGAGCATGCAGAACGAGGAAAGCTTCTTTTCGATTTGCTTTCTGTCGTCCTTGGTTATGCTTTGTACCCGTTGTTTTTCCTTATCCACCTAGTTCATTTCTTGTCGTGAAAGGAGTTGATGCGCTCACGGATAAGGGAGGTAACTGTTCCGTACTTCATGAGACTGCCGTGGTTGGTGTGCCCGTGTCTTTGGCGTGGAGACCGCGGGTAAAAATACTGTTTGGTTCGTTTTCGTGTCGACAGAGCGTGACGCGTCTTTATCTCAAGGAAAATGCAATAAAGACATCGATTAACTGGCCCGTTATTGATAACAGCCCATCTTTGCCGGCCATCCAAGTCCACTGTGAAGTGCCTAGCCAGGCTGCCGTCTCGTTGCACGTAGTCGTCCCAGAAATTCAGTCGAGTCCTCAAACTGGCCCGAACTTTCTAGAGGATGCACGTTTAGAATCTGCCAAAGAGAAGAGGATTCCAGACGTTCTTGCACTTCGTCTCCTGTCACATGGCGGCACAACCATGGATTCACCGTGGTACTTTGGCTGAATATAATGCTGGAAGTCCCAAAATATATCAAATTTTTAAGGTCACGTAACCTGTTCCAGTTCCGATCTTCCGTTTTCTGGCCATTGGGTTGGTATCACGTGCAAGCGTGTCAAAATTGTCGGTTCCGTCTCCTTCCCGTGGATGTTCAGTCGATCGAGAACCCTTTTCCTTTTCTTCGTATATCCGTTAAGGTACAATGTTTGCGAAACGAGCGACAAAAAAGCAAGGACGGAGAGGTCCACTATCAGAGGAGGCAGAAGCAGAAGCGGCTGCAGGCGACAGTCCGCCTAACACAGAAACAGCCCGAGCACAAAGGGATGAAGAGCGACCGTCTGACAAGGACGATGATGATTCTGTAAAGCCCATCAAGAAGCAGAGAACAACACCGACGGGGAAGCACTTCATTCAGGCGGTAGGTAGAAAACACCAACGGGGCCAGACCAGTTAAAACAATTTCCGGGCGGGCTGTGGTTTTTTCAAGTGGATCTGGAAGCGCTTCTCTGATTCGGGATGCGCTGGATTCTCGGGGACTGGTGTTCATCCTGTTTGCCTGATCACTCGCTGTGGGAGGCGAACGCATCCAGCAAGCATCGTTTGTTATGGCACTCACATTCGACGATTCATCGCGAGCCGGCAGGTATTTCAGCGCTTCGGATCCGCTGCACTGCGCGCCAGTAGGGTTGTCGGGAAAAACCGACCACGAAAGCGATGCGGCAGACATATAGGTTCGAGGAGAGAGACCCCGTTGGAAATGTAGAGGGAAGCAGAGAGAGGAAGCATCGAAGACACTGTGCGTTTCCAGTGCCTGCGAGCTCCCTGAAAACCCCTTTTTTTCTCTGACCTTTTGCAAGTCACAGCGGCACATTCAGGAAGGGGCGTGATGAATGCCCAAATGTCCTAGCTTGAAAGGGTAAATGGGCCATCGTATCAGAGAGATGCCATGCGAGATTCCGTGAGTGACGTCTTAATGATCTCAGGTTTCTGAAAGGCGCAAGCACACCGCCGAGGAGACACTGCACGGCTTCAAAAGCAATCCAAAGCTTGTACGTACTTTCTTCGACTTTCCTAAGAAGCCACATGATCAGACGCGCTGTATGTATCCCAGACACTGTTTGCACATTGGAGCGACGGCTTTTCAACATCCTGGCCTGATGCGTTGTAGCGGCGATACTGTCTTGCGCACCCCCGTTGCTTGTAGATTTTCGTATATATATATATATATATATGTTTTATGGTTTTATCAGTATAAATGTTATTGTTTCTTGTGGTAGCTGTACGTGTGTCCTGCGTCCTTCTTGGACAAGGGATCGCGGAGAAAAGCACAGTCACGCACATGGTCACATACAGGGGTAGAGCGTAATTGAACACGTTTCGGAAGAGCTGCTGCTCTCAGTGTGGCGACAGCTTCTTTTATTCCTTGGATGGTGTGTACTTTGGTCTCTGCAATACAACGATGACGACCAGGTGAAGAGCACAGCGTATAGGCATGCCCGAAAGACGGGGGCAGAGAGACCAAGGGTCCGGACATGCGTTGGCCTGGTATGTTTTTTGCTGTGGTCATTTGCGGACTGCTGCCCACGCGTTGTGCTTTTTTTGCAGGCCTTACACAATGACAACCGCGCAACTGCGGTGTTTGATGTGGACACGGACAAAGCGCATGATCACAGGGCTATCCTCGAAAGGAATGCAGAGATTAGCGACAAGATTGAGAAAGGAGAGCTTGAGGCCGGCATCTACCGTGGGCAGGGTGCCCATCGCGTTTACGTGAAGAGGCGAGAGGGTGCGCTGTCGTACGCAAAGACAACCGGTCTGTATGGCCCCGTGCGCGGTACGAACAACGTCCGCATGACAATGTATGTGGACTACAACCCGGAGATTTGCAAGGATTACAAGGAAACGGGTTACTGCGGATTCGGCAACACTTGCAAGTTCTTGCACGACAGGCACGATTACAAAGGCGGGTGGCAAATTGAGCAAGAGTGGCAACAACTCCAGAAGAAGAAACAGGCAAGTGAAGACGCCGAAACGGAGTGCGGCTCTGGCCAGGAGCCTGTGCCCTTTTTTTTGAGTATCAGGGCGCACTGAGTTGCGTCCACCTCTGCGCGCCGTCATGAATTTATGTATTTGTGTGTACAGTGTTCTTCATCGGATTACACATGTGCTGGTCAACGGCGTGTGAGCACTTGCAAACGAGTCGTACACTCGCTACACACATGGACGGCTTTGCGCTTAGAGCGCGGAATGAGATGCAAGTCGCCTGTTTTTGAGCACGTGCGGTTCTGTGAGTTTTCTTCACGAGCCTTCTTGTCAGTCTTTTGAATGTTGAATGGTTTTCAGGAGAAGCTCCGCCGCATTGCAGAAGGCTTGGTGGACAGTGATGAAGACACAGACAAAAGCAGCGACAGCAGCGAAGCAAGCGAGGACGAAGAAGGTCTGCCTTTTGCATGTTTGAAGTGCAGAAAAAAGTGGACTGAAGACATGAACCCTGTTGTGACCCGATGTGGCCATTACTTCTGTGAAACTTGTGCGTACGCGCATTACAGCACCAGCATCAAGTGCTACCAGTGTGGAAAAGAGACACAAGGAATCTTTAATGCCGCCTTTGATTTGCTCAAAAAGGTAAAGAACATTGAGCAAGACCGACAACGCAAAGCCCAGCGTCGCAAGCAGCGAAGAGCAAGTGAGATGGGAGGTGGAGACTCTAATGAAGAATCAGATTTGGAGAAGGATGCGAAGAGCAGTCAATCCGAAGAAGAAGACGCTGAAAGTAGTTCTCAGGTCAGCTCGAAAAAACATGGAAATGGCGACAGTTCTGGTGAGGAAGGCGACCAAGCGGCTGGCAGAGGGTCGGAGGGTGAGGAAGGTAGCGAAGATGAGCGCGGAGACGATTCTGATGGAAGCAAGTAGGGAGGAAATACGCATCTGCAACAGGCGTAATCCTTGAGCCAACGTGGCGGCCTTCGGTAGTGGAAGATCCTTAGTAGAAAGACGCTTTTCTAGATGAGCGGTTTTGTCTGTATGGTTTTCCAATATCTTTCACCAACTACTTTTATAATTCATGCCTTCAAAAAAATTTGATAAACGCAGTCTCTCCATTTCACGTGCACAGACAGTCGTGTACGCAGCCCTGCTGTTCTGGTCGTTCCTTACCGCCCTCCGTCAGCTTGGTATTCAAACGGCCATCAGCCGTGTACAAGAGACAAAAAGCAAATATGGCAAGTAGACGAGCAAGCATCCCGCTGTCGATGACAACGGACGCAGGCTGAAAAAGCGCCCACCTAGTGGCATCAGCTCTGTCGAGGGAGGGGCGAGACGTCGAAACCCATGACGCATAGACCAACGAGATCCGTATCCATCGTCCATATACAGGCTGAAGACCCCCGCAGCGTCAACGGTTACTCACTGACAGGCTGTCCCGCTGCGATTCCCATATTGACAGGACACTTACTGACCACTTTTTAGGCAGCGCTTCGTTACGAGGAAACCGCCACACGACCGCGAACGACGGTGGGGGCAGGCAGCTACATAGAATGTGTATGGGTGTGCGTCATTTCTACAGCTCCTGTGGATATAGGCTCGCCCCTAAGTGTTTTGGCGTAAGTAATGGGATACCATCTTCTGGTGGGTGGAGAGCGATGATGCACTGTAGTGCTTCACTGCCTAACACGGTTCTATATTGCCTTACGCCAGCAGTGTGCCTCTGGCGCACCGTTACTTGAGTTTCAGGTGTAATGTACCGGATTTCTCCATGCTGCTCTCTATGCTCATTTTTGCAACCCCAGCAGGACGTGCCACAGACGGCACGCGTACATCTCTAACTCAGACTCGTGGCTCTCAAGAGCTGGCAAAACATGGAGAATGTAGTTCCTAAAAGTTTAGCTTTTACAGGAAAAAGACCGTCTCGCCAGTTTCGCCGGTATTGGGGGTACGACCAACACGCAGTTCCACACGGCTTCGTCTACACATTTGGGCACATGGGGGGGGGCGGGGGGGGGGGGGGCGAAATGTCAACCTCCCTCGTTTAAACTGTCCAAATAACTGGTCATCATTCCTGTCATCTTCAAAAGAACAGGAGACTCCACATTTATTAGCACCATGTAGACTTTCGATGTAGAAGGTGGCTGTGATTCCATTACTTGGATATCTTGCTCTGCAAACAGACAAGAAGTGTGCAGGAGCCTCTCTAAAGAAACGGGGCGCATGCAGGAAAGCACATGCAGGCTGTCGATTTTGGTTGTTGGTTCGCAGGGCTTCGCACGTGTGACGCAAAAGCGCAGAGGAATGACAACACCTCAAGGCGAGTTACAAAAACAATCATTGGATTGAGGAAGGTCCATTCGAATATTGGTGCGAAGCTGCAACTTGCGCCGGTACTCGGGAAGGGTCGGTCATTTTCGTCCACCTCCTGCGGGACGGTGTAGAGTGTCCCTGCCTTACGCGATACAACCGCGTTGTGAAACGTTTTAAAATAATGCACATTCGCTAGGAAAATCTTTGTTCCCTCCAACTGAAAGGAGGATACGTCAGCTGTATTCGTCTTTGTTCTGGTGCTTCTCAAAACCCCTGCATCAACCTTTTCTTCTCATGATTTTTCAAGCAACTACACACGATGATCGGATCTGAAGATTTTTGGAGGACGGAGGCGGACGCTCCTCTGCTTAATCGGAATGCGGATTTCGTCAAGCAAGAGAATGCGCAGGAGATGATCGCGAGAGCGCGGAAACTCGTGGACTTGGTTGAAAGTGGGGCGGGCACTGACGTGAGCATAGAACTGGTTCCGGACTGCGGTGATGAAGGAGCGAGACGGATATTTGTTTTGGATGCAGAGAGAACGTTTAAGGACCCAAAACACAGAGAGCAGATGGTATCAGTGTTACAGTCCTTGTGGCCCGAGTTACAGGACTACCACCAGGGCTTGGGTTTCTTGGTTGCCTTTCTGCTGCTTTATCTGCCGCCTGAAGACGTTGCAAAGGTTGCGATCGGGTTACACCGGCACTATGTACCTGGATATTTTAAGTCTGCCCCTGCAGCATATGTGCGTGATGCACGAGTATATCAAAAGCTCATGCACAAGTTCTTCCCGGAGATAGCAACAAGCATCGAAGACCTTACCTGTCCGGAGGCTTACGTCTCCAAATGGTTCATTGGAATGAATGTTCATGTGCTAACATTCGAGGCAATGATGATGTTCCTTGAAGCTTTCCTAGAAAAGAAGGACACTTTTCTTTTTCAGTTTGGACTCGCACTTCTGAAAAATGTACAGCCAGACCTGGTTGCTACGAAGGACGTCTCTAAAACTCTCGCTGTCCTGAGGCTGGACCAGTCACTCTACCCCAACACAAAGCAGGCTGAAGGAAGCGATGAACCTGGTTCCTTTTTCACTCGCATTGTCGAAGACGCTATCGACTTCGATCTAGGGTAAGACTGACACGCTGCATGCACGAAATGCAGGTGGAATATCTTTGCTTTAGGTAGATCTGTTGTGAGCTTAGCATGGTTTGGAAGAGACGACATCAATCTAGCTTCCTGTTTGCCAACCGCCCTGTTCGTGTGCGCGCTGCGTTTCCGCACTTATCGTAGGTCACTTTGCAACAAAAATTGTTTTCCCCTTCAGGGACGCCGACATTGAGAAACTCAGGGAGCAAGCACTGGAAGAAATGCGTCTGGAAGAAGAAAAGCGGAAGGAACGCGAGAAGCAGGTATGGTGATGCGCGGGAAACGCGGCCTGAAAACTGTCTGCCTCCTGAAGGGCTTTTCGTAAATCGGTCGCTCATAATGAAGATGCCGATAATAGTCGAAGCATAAGGTTGCGTACTGTGTGTTCATATCAAATAGCACGTACACTCTTATACATTTTTGCATCATTTGCAAGTTGCTGCCACTCATACTAATCTGAGATGCATGGTACTGTTTTTGTGCGCGCCGCTGCAGTTGGGACTCGACAGCGACGACGAAATCGTTTTCTCTGACGAAGAAGATGAATAATAGACCGGCTGCATTTCAGGAGCTTTGCATACTGGGAATTTAAAGAAGCGAGAGACAGGCTGTTGCAGTTCGCTCGTCTACAGGTGGCAGAATCTGAAATGAGTTGCTGATTGCCGGTAAATGCTGAACTTTTTTCGACTTGAGGGCTGCTCAAATTCAAACTAAAGACAGTTGTCTTTTCTTTTTGGTTTGTTACGAACCTGCTATGTTTCCGATAACTCTATATAGGCTGGTGCTGAAACTGCCTGTCTGAAAGACTGGTAATGTGTTGTGAGAAGCACACTTTTTACTACCGTTATCTCCAAATGCGCCTTTGTTTTGGTCAGTAATCGAGGGCTGAGGCAGCCACCGTTACAAATGTACTTCATTTCAAGAGTAAGCATATAAGCCATCCATATGCTCGAGAGTCGTCACCACTAAAACCAACGGTTTTCATGCGTATCCTAAAACCAACAAGAAACCGGAGGCACGAAAAAAACCCGCTAACGGAGCTGCAACAAAGCGACGGAAGTTCACCTCAAGAAACGTCCACGCTTAGTTCTTTTCGCCAAATGGTTTGGTTTCCTCTATCCCTGGAACGTGTTCGAACGACTTTTGAGCACAGTGGAAGATACAAGAAGCGGGCTAAAGCATTTAGAACACGGAACTACTTTAACCGGAGTAGCTAAGAATCACGGAAAAAGATGTGCCGATTCCCAGGCCAAACCAAAAAAAGGGAGCTGCATTGCCGTTTGCGTAAGGCATTCCTCACTTCAAATTCAGGTTCATCGGTGTCAGAATCCCCCAGGGAGAGCCACGCAAAAACGTAGCAGCAGCCGTTCACAGCTTCTTTGTAACGAGCAAGCTGTTCTTCTGCAGAGCAAGGGGCAAAGGCTTTGCTGTAAAGAAAAGTGAACATCGGGAGAAGACACTCAAGCCCCCGAGAACTATCTACTGATTCCCCTTCGCACGGGCCACGCACACCAGCTGTAGTCCCGTTCCACGCGACTGTTCAATTCTAGATAACTTTGCAGGAGTATTCCGTCCCTGACCCAAGCGCTTGCTTTCCACGCGGGGCAGTATGACGCCAGGGTCCGGCATGCAAATAAAAAGTCTCCCCGCATCAATCGTATAGTGACAAAATCGCCAACCGCCCAGAGGGGCCGCCAATCGGTCTATATCCATACCTATTACACCATCGTTATAGTTGCCTTAAGCGTTTTTGGGTTCATCGCCTCTCCCGATGTCACTTAAATGACGTTTCAACGGCCCTCTACTTCCAGTTGCATGGGGCTGACTAGGTTTGCGAAATCTGAGTCCGGCTAGTCTACTCGCAAGTTGAGAGAGAGCACGTAGCTTCTGCGACGCGGGCGTGGCAGAAACACTACGTTGGTCGGATGTCTCGGCAGTCGCGACAGCAAGATCCGCCGCTGGTGTCGAGGCTGCATTCGGCTGAGTCCGTTGAGGAACAACAAGAAAGGAATTTTGAGGGACTGCAGCTTTCTTTGGAACGGCAGGGGAACAGCTAGAGTTCTTCGTGCCATTCTCTGGACAGTTAGTGGAAAATGTGACTACAACAGGCTCCGATTGGGATTCACACCCCGACGTGTCTGTCGAGCCTACGACATTCGCATCCCGACTTGATTGCTGCTCTTTCGGCTCGATAAGACCACCTCTAATCAGAGTACTCGGATCGGCTTTATTTCTTGCGGAAATCTGGCCGAATCTTTTGTGTAGAGCCATCTGACCCGAACGGTGCTGTTGCATGCGATTTCTCAAAAATGATAGCTGCAATGCAGTATCCCGACAAGGATCTGCATTGACAAAACATGAATGAGCTAAGGCTACGTCTGCCGTCGGCCGCTGGAGGGGATCTGCGAGAATCATCGACCGAATCAGTTCTGAAAGCAGGCATTCAGAAACAGTTATTTGTCGATAACGAAGATTACGAATTGCTATGCCTGCCACTGTTAGTTTCAGGAAAGGGAAACCATAACGAGGAAGAATGCAGACAGACAACAACAGTGAACTATGTGCCAAAGCATCAAATCTTGCGCCAAATGAATATAATTTCTAAATACACTTTCGTTGTACCGGTGTATTTATGAATCTGTCTGTGTCATGTATTTTTAAGATGGAGACGTCGTACGAACAGCTAGCGACACTCATCTACGACGTGCAAAACCGCTGACTTACCCCGCAATTCCTTGGATGCGTAGTGCTGCCTCTTCCACCGAACAAGCAGGCGCTCGAACCCGTTTTGAAAAGTCTGAATGAAGACGTATCTGTCGTCCAAGGCAGTAGCTTGAAGCCACGGAGGAGCTGTATATTCCAAAAGACAAGTCTGATGTTTGACAAGAGTAGCCCGAGGAACTGTGTCTGTTTGACGATTCTCCGCACCACGACTATCTAATAACAGATAAGAACGGATCCGACCGTGGAGACTTACTTCCAAATACAAGAATGAACATCATGACTCCCACAGCGAATATGTCTACGGCTGAACCACGGTAGCTGCCTGAGTACATCTGAAAGCATCACAGCAAAAGCAGCACACAAAAATATATTTACCACTCGCTGCCAACGGCAGCGCCTACATTTCATATCATACCTGACTGAAATATTCTAGCATATTATGCGGTGTTAAAAGTAACACCTTCAAAAAGGTGGTGCACAAACTCTTTGCCAAGATATAACCTCCACAGCGAGCTGGATCCCAACATCTCTGTTTCCTTCAGAGAAGTGGACAAAAGAAGTGAGAAGCGTTACACATTTCGAATGGTGACCCCATTTTGTTAAGTTGGGCAAATAGGTTCTCCTTGTTGATTATTCATTAACTTGCTAATTACAACAACAGACGCCTGACGCGGTATCTTGCAAGGGCTGGTGCTTCGCCCACCGCATCAGAGCTTCCAGACTTCTAAGAGGCGATTTCAACACCGCATACCTCAGGGGCGCGGTAATACATTTTACCCGCAGCGTTGATTAAGCTTTTTTCTTTGCCTGTCTCGTCGAACAAAGGTTCTGAAGGGACGAAGCAGCAGATGCACTCGTGTTGGGGACAATTTTGTCGTCGATGGAGAGACGGCGCCGCGCCGCTTCCTTTGAGTCCTTCTTTTTTGTGGTTCAACATCTGCTACTGTGTTGTCCTTCACCTCACAAATCCAAGAATGTATGTATGTATGCATGTAACTATATGCATATGTCTGTACAAGTTTAGAATGAAAGAGTAAAGCAGAGCAGCGTTGATACGAAGTGACAGAGAGAGGTGACGGGAGACAACAGGTATGCGCTCTGGTTACACACATTCAGATATGGGATCTCCGGAATGAAGTTTTCTCAGCACACCTGCTTGACCGAAGTCAATGATCCGTATAGATCCATCCGAATGGAGCAAAGTGTTCTCCAGAGACAAGTCTCTGTGACACACTCCATTATCATGAAGCGATTTGACTCCAAGGAGCAACTGCAGGCCAATGCGCCGCGCGTGCTCCTCCTGCACGTGCCCAACCCGAGCCACTTCGTTGAAGAGCTCTCCTCCTGAAGCATATTCTGGTAACAGAAACGACCCACATGCGCCCAGCGCAAACCACACACACAGACTCGGGAAAATTTGAAGAAGGATTCTCTGTGCTACAGTAGGAAACAGCAGATAACTACCACCACATGACGTTGAGTATCCATTGTCCATATCCACAAGCAGCAGAACATGAACCTTCATGTCATTTCCCTTGTATGGAAAGGGTCATACCTGCAACAAGATACGTGTCTGTCTCGTCGCGATAGGCGCCGTATGTCTTGATGATCCCGTCCACGGGGGCTATTGAGTGCCTGGAAAGGTAGAGGGAGGCCCCAATTTCTACCTGAAGAATAAGGTAAGTGATCGTACAAACAAGGGGACTGCGCGTTAATTGGAACAGAAATGCACTTTTGTCACTTGAAATGAACTGGGCCACCTCTGCGTGCTTTGAAACCACGCCAGATAGCTGGCCGTGGGAAGAAGCGGCCTCCAGTTTGAAAGGTGACCAAGTATATTGCGACTCACCAGTGCATTTTCAAGCTGTCCATATCCTCGTTTGTAAACGTTTTTGTTAGGAATTTTCTTGACAGCCCGGAGCTGCTTTGAAGGTAGGTGTTCGGCCAGTAGGACAGTGCCATGAATCGCCTTGGCTGGAACCACCACACCACATGAAACAAAGCAGTCCTTGAACTTTCAAGCTGATCGTCGCGAAAAATGCTGAGGCGCCGGTCCATTTCCCCCCACTTACCCAGTACTTTTTGCTCAGTGTATTCTTCTGCATTCCATGGTTCGTACGAAACGAACGGCTCAAAGCTGCATGGGTAGCCCATTGCGCGTATTCTCCAGTCGTGCAGTACTCGGCGGACACAGCAGAGGGAGAAACAACATTGCGTTTCCAGCCAACTACCGCACTGTTCGTCGATCCTCCTGTCACCTCTTTAAGATGAGCAGCTGCAAAGCTGTATGGCAAGCGGCACGAACCGGTACCGATGTGACGCGTGCCACGTAGGCGTTACTTGACAAACTGGACGGTCAACGAATTCACAAAACCGAGACAGACGAACGGAGAGTATGGCTGTACGGAGAATCAGAAAAGCAACTCTGGCTGAAATGAATCCACGCTCACCACGCCATGGCTTCGTTCTGTACGACAAGTGCGACTCAACGGGCGATGAAGCTCATCTCCACACAAGAGAGACATACATAGCCCACATCTGACGTTATCAAAACGCATACGCCGACTTTTATTTGGCAAAGAGTAGTGAACAACGAGATAAAAAACAAAACAGTTTACCCAAGCCTCTTTGGGCTGAGCTGGAAAGCGCCGTGAACGGTGCTAGTGCCTTCCTGCCAAGAATTACAAACAACTGCTGTCAAAAGCGGCTAACGTTCGCCGACAAGAAACGTTATGTAACGTAATATGCACACTGCTTAACTGTCCCTGATGGAAAAGCCACGTATCACTAGAGACCAGTGGACAAAACTAGAAGACAGAATAGTCTAGAATGGCTCGCTGCGAGACCCAGATATCCACGGAGGGTCTGTGCCAAACGAGGCCGCTCGCACGGCCCTGGCACGCAACCCGTCCTGTTTCGGGGCTTGCTGCTAGAAAAGACGTGATTTCAAGACACGACCCGCGCTGGACCCCTCCCTACAGGAACTGCAAGTTGTTGAGACTATTGTATATTAGACAGCAAAGCACATTTAGTTCGATAGCAGTGTTGTGTAGAGAAGCCGCAGCGACGAGCACGCAGACGAGTATCCTCTTGCTCTGCCGAACGGGATTTGAGACGACCGTTAAAGCAGCGTCAAAGCAGCGGCGGGCAGTAGTCCTAGGCGACGTCGCTACTATGCCATTTTGGAGAACCATTATCAGTTTAGATACGGATTTCATTTTGATACACTGGAGAACTTCCCTTCCCGTTCCGTTGCTTTTCTCAAATACGATGGCTCAACCCCATTCATATCAATAGTAGTGACTGTTGAGACTGTTTGATGGTGTGCCACCGTTCCGCGGCTTCATCGGTTCCTTCACCACGATCCGGACCCATCGGCGTTCAGCGTTTCATGGCTTTACCACATTGAAATACGAACCGGCTTCTCTAGTCCAACTGTGTTTTTAGCGGCCCTCGTAGATTGCCATTGCCACCGGTAACGAGTATCCGTGTGCCAGATCCTGTTTTATAGTCTAAAAAAAGCCGACGTACACCATGCACACGTGGTAAAACGTCGCAGGTTCTCGAGTTAGTCGATGCGGCCGCTGTTTTGACTACGCCTCGATCGAGGCAACGGTGTACCAGTGGCAACTTAACACGGCCAGTATAGTTCAGTACAAGCAGCACAAGACCATGGCAAATCGTTGTAAGGTTTGCAATATTGCCAATGAAGAGAGAGTCTCGAGTAACAGCATTTCTTGTCTCAACCCCCTGGCCTCTAGCAGAGAAGCGGCTCGTTATAACCGGCTTCTTGCTGCTACCGGGACAGTCTGCCAAAAAAGAATCAGGCTTTTACAGAGGCCATCGTTCGGAACAGGCAGGCTCAAAATGACTTCGCGCTATTGCGGCACTAATAAACTCAATCTCGAGCTGGTTTTCCCTTTGTGATACAGTGTCACCCAGCTGGGTAATTCATTGCCATGATATTGTGGACGCTATTAGGCAGCTGGCCTCAGGGAAGGCTTCTCTGTTCTCTCTATATGCATAGAGTTATCAAGCAGTGGCTGAAAGTACGCATCCGACAACGAATAGGACCGAGAGGCTGCCGAGGACAGTATGTACAGCCCGTTGAACAGTATCTCTTTATTAAGACTCTCGATAGCCGATGTTCTGTTACCGTGGCAATACCGTTAGGAAACGACGCTGATAATTCCGTGATATGTTTTCAGTCAAGATGGGCACCATCCTTCCCCTTTTCTGCTGTGCGGTACTAGTTGCCGTGGACCAGGCAGCGGCTGTGGAAGTCACGGCAGCTGGGGCGCTGTCAAGCCAGAAAGCGCCGTATCCTGTTGCCGGTCCGCAACCCGGCAAGTATATTGAGCCAAAGCCAGGTCAGTAAGGCGACTCGTGGATCATGCTTCTCATCCTCGATAGAATTGATTCTAGAGGTTGCTCAGTCCACCACCGGCTACGAGCTGCCGCTGCCTGACTTATCTGCTTTGGCTTCCCTCCAGTTCTCTGACGCTACAGTAGCCTCCGCGCTTACAATAATCTATGCGTCTTCTTTCCCAGCTTGTAAATACTGTTATCCCGGGCTTCAATAATCCGTTTTGCTTTCATATCGCCAGCGCCAGTTCTATGGTTGTCGGCAACATCGCGCACACGACTAATGAAAGGCTGGTATTCGGGTAAAGAACCACACAGCCGACAACGTTGAACTAAATTTAATGCACTTTCGCAGCCTTCAACCTTGGCTTTATGGCGTTCGGCGTTACTCTGAAAGTATGCCAGGAGTTACGACGTCTCTACCTGTGGAAGTAGTATTTTCATTGCGACTTCAGTGGCTGCTGTATCTGGGCCTTGTTCCACTCCTGGCAGTGTCGGTCTCATTAGTGTTTTCCGCGGTGGGATACTTCGGGTAAGTGGCACACACGAGACACATTCCGGAGTGCAGGCTTTGGATTGAGTGGTGTCTCTCAGTTTCCGTTATCCGGATCCAGCATTCGTCATCTGCGGCCCTCTGTGGGGATCCTACCTTCTCACAAACCTCGTACACATGCTCTTTGTTGCCAACGCTGCCAACATGTACTTGGGTAAACGCGAGTCGCTCTCATTACCCTGTTTGCCTGCCTTATGACACTATACCAGGACTCGGAAGACGGGTGTGGCTTTTGTTACCCCTATCTCTCGGCTCTTTGGGTTTCTACCTTCTGTGGGAGACTAAGAACCGAAGGATGGCACAAAATTTCATCACTGCGTAAGGGTGAACATGCCTGTACGCTTCCAGGTTCGCTCCACGTCTCTTTCTCATCAGATTTACCAGCGCCTTCGGTGCAGTGGCCGCTGTATCTATCATGCTCTCATACTTCTGTGCGCACGAGAACAGCCCCTTCGATCTTGTTTCTTTTATCACATATCCCACAGGGGTTAGTGCTCCGATTTCGCGTTTCGGTTGGCAGAATCAGGCGCATGCTTTTTCAGTTTCGATGGAGTGATCCCGAGGACGTTGGCATGCTCATACTCTTGGTATCCCTAGTCGGCAGTGGCATGAGAATCTTGGTCGCCAGGGATACACGGCAAGAGAGTCCCGGGTTTGGTAACTATTTGAAGGTGCCAAACATGGTGCAAGTGTTTGTTGATTTGTTCCACACAGGAGAAGACCGCGAGGGTACCCTGAGTCTCGCCAAAAAGCTCGTTACAGGTAGTTACGAGCGCATGAGCAGAACAGTTAGCTCAGTCTCCGTGGACTCTGCACCTTTCCTCTCATTTGCGGGCTCTCAAAGCGACATAGGAGTAAGGACCACACATTTGCCTTGTTTTAACGTACCTTTCCATGGTCAGAAAAAACATCCGACTGTAGACAAAAAGGGCTTTGGGAGGACCCGGTTATATGCCAGATGAGAGTGGTTCCCACCGTGGACTGAAGAGTCTTAATGGCAAAAATTTACTACAGGTAAGAATCAGTGAGTGGGGTATATCGATCGCTCGACATGAAAGAGAACAGAAGCTTGAGAGCGCGGAGGACTATGACACGAACGACTGCTCGACTGATGCTGATTCCCCTGTCTCTCTTCGTAGCGTAAGCGAAATATAGCCACTCTGCAATCACACCGATCAATTCCTCTGCTGCAGCCTTTGGGCGACTTGACTCCCATGACAGCATCTTCTGTCAAGGTGCTCCAGATATCGTCGAAGGACCTTCTCGACCAATACGATGCTTGCTTCTCTTCGGTGACAGTTGCCGAGACAGAAGACTTTTGCAGTGCTTTTTAGTTGCTCATGCAGAGGAGGGTGGCTGACAGAGAAGTGAGCGTAGTAAACCCCACCGGGTGATGCAGTTGCATCCAGTTCTTTCGCATAGCGGTCGCCAGTTTCTGCTATAGGTGAAACATATCGCGTGCTAAGCGACAAGATAACTGGCTACCCCCGGGTGGCCCCGTTTTATCAACTCAGCATTATCCGCTCAGAAAACACGAGAATCCCCGTAACAGCGCAACAACAATTTCCCTGTGTGGTTTTTGGGTGGCACAGTATTACACAAGGTGACAGCATCTCTGTGCCTGCTCTTCTTCGAGGTCCACCTTGGCACACTTGAATCGGGGTGAGAAGAAACCTGGTTGCATGAAACGGTCTGGTGTCTGCCGCAACTAGCATGGCAAGCGTCGCCGCCGCCAACGATGATAGTATTTGAAAATCGTCGTCCATGCTCGTACAAAGCCATTGGCGACGGAGACGTGAAACCCTTTTCTTCAACTATCTGTCTGTAGAGTTTAGCGGTTGGGCGAAGACTCCGGTGTTCCCTCCATGCATTGATTTCTCTATCCGGCTGCGCTTCCACGGAGTACAAGACCAACTGCGGCCGCATGCACGCCGATATGGCAATAACTTCTGACATCTACTTGCCGCTCCTCCCGCCATCCGCAGAACTTGTCGTAGGTCCCGAATCCTTAGCTTTTATTTCCAAGAAAACTGAAATACGGTTTGTTCAGGTTGATCTCTAAACAGGGTCATCCTCTGGATTTTTCCTTGGTAGTGCTTCGCCCCCTTCTACTCTCCTCCGCAAGGGGGTCCGGATCATTGATCCGTCTTTTTTCACCCATCGCCAATGATTGAATGCACACATTCGTTTTCAGCATAAGGCGTTTCAGTGCTGTTTTGTCTCGTCTCATTTGCGTGTTTTCTGAACCAGAGTAGGGTCACAGTGAACCCCAGTTTGGATGAGGCATGGACAAGCCGCTTCGGACAGCTGCACCAGCGCAACGATTCTGTACCCACGGAGGGTAAAACACGCCAACGAGGTAGCTTATAAATTCTGGTGCATCCTACGCGCGGTTCTTATTCGGCAATAAGTGGAGAGTGATGCGTCTATACGACGAACCCGCGACAAAGGCAAAGCATGTGGAGAGAATGGCAAACAAGCGGGTTGCACTGTGCCTGCAATCCACAACGGAATCGTTCGGCGCAGGCGACCAGAAGAAACAACGAACCAACTTCGAGCCAAATGTGGACTTCACTAGTGCAAGTTTTGATGCCCGGGCTGCACTTCGAGTTTCTGAATTGACTCCTCCCGTTGCCCAAGCTGCTGCGGTGGCCAACATCAAAACTGCGGAGATGTTGCTTCCATGGGCCGTTCAGGAACAAGCGGCTTCATCTGCAAGCAGCGAATATGATCACAGAGACAGGTTTTCGTCGCATACCAACAGAGATTTCGATGGGAGTTTGAGTGCGGCAAGGAATAAACAGTTCCGGAACGGTGCGTTCGTGCGTACCAACCGCGATTCGCCGACACCGCGAAGACAGTTGATGCGAATTTTTGCGGACAGCCTAAAGCGTGATGGATATGATCGTAAACTCTGTATGCTGCTGTGTGCGTGGTTGCAGATATGGTTGCGGCCGTCGCTGCCAGCAAGGCTGAAGCTGCTGGTATTGGAGATATCATCGAACAGAGATTTACAGGAGGTACGCATGTAATTCAGCCGGGCTGGCCGCATATCGCCTTCATGAGCTGATTGGCATCAGATTTACACTCTGAACATTTCTGCCGGTCTTAAAAGATTATGCGATTATGCCTCACGACGCGATGCTCCCTCTATGATGTGATCAGGATCGTCCTTAGAGGGGAGTAACGTTGACAGCATCGTCAGCTCGCTCCGACGCTGGGCCACGTCGGGCACACAAGTCAAGGTGCACGTAATGTGCCACGATCTTCTTCCTGGAGTGGGGGACGAAAATGCTCGAGCGCTGCTGGCTGGAACTGTACGGTGGTTCGATGAAAAGCTCAACATTCTCCTACAACCAGCTCGGCTGTTGGCCTACAAAAGGGATGACGGAACTACGGTCAACAACCCTCACAATCAGTTAGGCTGGGTGTATATTCGGTACGATAAGTTCCTTCTCACTGTCACCTTCCCTCTTTCAAAGGCAGAAATGGAGCCGAGACGTGCATACAGAAGAGGCAGTGCATGCAATCATAGGAAACGGCGCAGCCATGAATCAGGTTCATAGTGTGCGATGTCGTAAACACTGCTCCGATTGATGCGTTAAGTTCGGGAAGGTTGCTAGAACACTCGCAGTGGTATTGCACTATCACGCATCTCCTGTTCAAACTGTCAGCGAAATTATATGGAAAGACACAGCTCGAAGAGAGACGATGGAGCGACACTGGAAACTTTGTGAAATGCTTAGATGTTTCGTCACGTACTCGACCGTGGTCGGCTTGTTTGTATTGTCCCAGTGATACGCATACACACAAGTTTCTGCACAGCAGTATTATCGACAAAGAAACTAATGGGTTGTAGCTCTTGATCTAAGTCACTTCCCCATGTATTGCGTGCGTTTCAGATGCCATCAGGTGGCTGCCATCTCTGCCCTGACGGACGAGTAATGCTGCAAAGGATGCGTTTCGTTGCATTCAGCGGAGTGCGGTCGAGCGACTTCACCGCTTAAGTTTAAAATGGCCACCAAAGTGCCTCTGCTAAGTTTTGAGGGATACTTGTCCTTGGCGTTTTCCGTGTTGTTAAAAGTTGATGTAACCAAGTCCTTCCGACACTCTCTTCCCGCTGTCCCAGTGGCAAATTGTACCTTCCTGTTGCAGTCCGGACAAGCGAGATTGCACGTTCTCGCCAATGAACATCCAACATTTTACCTGACGGAACAAAGCTCAGAAACCTTTTGAAAGAAACGGGTTTCCGGGGACAGCCGCTCTCGGACGGTGGAGAGGCTCGAAGCGTCTCACACAGCGTACACACATTTTGAACTTATGATTGCAGCTACCGTCATGAACCTAGCACCCCCTTTTTTCATTCTTTTTCACATACGCCAAAACCAGCGAGAACCTAGACCATCGTTTACGTTTCTCCAGGTTCATGCTTGGTAGAAGACAATAACGATACATGAATGCTTCAAGGCGGTCTCCACCTCGGTCCACATCTCTATCTGCATGGCCACAAACATAACAAATATGCCCTCCGTTGTGAAAACAGGAAAACATGGGAACACTTGACAAACGAAGCTTCCTCAAGCAGCTTTGCTTGGGCCCTACCGTCTTTTGAATGACATGTATCGATTTCCAGTGTATCCTGCTTAAGACATAAACATGCAGATGCGTGAACGTGAATCCGTCCTAACTACTACCGGCCTGGTGCAAAAGGCGCTTCCATGCCGGAAATTGGACTGCCTTGCCTGTGCCTGTAGAAAAAGTGTCATGCTGGCTGTGTTCTCTCATTGTGGTCTCCGTTCATAACTGAGGTCCTAGCATCTGCTGTCTTTCAGTGGGCCACCCTTGAAAGGACGAAGCGAATCCCGGGAACAAAATTAAATTGCCGCACTGTAAAGCCACGGTAGGTTCCGTGACGGTCCCAACATCACCACGCTGGTCTTTTTCGCACTTATCGAACAGCGTCTTCTCCACTCTTCAGGAGTGGAATTGGAGCTTGTGCTTCCAAGAGAGCAGATGAAGACGGTGACGAAGAGAGCACAGTGTTATCCGTGGAGGTAGTGGCATAACTATTATGTGCCTTGGAAGTGGATATTGTAGACGTTTCTGTGGAAGAAATTTTCTGAAGGAACTCCGTCGCTAGAGCCTCTGCTTGTTGTTTTCCATATCTCTTACAACTAAACAATTTGCATCCGACATGGCCCGTGGACGATCCAACTGCATGTCCATCCTGGACCGCTCCCCCTCGATGATTCCTTCCTTCCTCCTCGAGTCTGAGGAACTGAGCAGCCATACTGTCCTCACTATTGTTCCTTCGAACTTCGTCCCCAGAACCATCTTCAGGTCTTTCGGCGTTCCCTTGATCACTCGAAACATCTCCCATTTTCTCCGTCTCCCGAGTCGCTTCGTCGGCAATATGGTGAACCGCAACCGCCCGGATATCATGATAGTATACCTTGCATGGTAATGGCTGATCGGGAGGAGGATATGGAGGCGCTTGACTTAGACTACTGAGACATGACTGAGCGTGCGAATGCGGAACAAAAGATTCTCCTAACTGGTGACGTTCAGGCCTCATACGTAATCGACCTGGCTCTGGATGCAGGGAACAGGAGGGCAACAGCTCCCGTGAGGGGTGCTGGCGAGCAATCCGCTCAGTGGGACTTTCAGAATGGGGAACAGTGCCTCTCTGAGGTGAGAAAAACCCACACATCGGCTGTTCTCGTGTAGGGATCGACTCTGCTTGCGCTGTCTTTCGGAACGAAGGAACGCTTTCTCCCGACGTAATCGACAGATTTTGCTTCTGGCCGTACGCCTTAACGTCCTGAGATAAAGGGGAGGGTGCCATAGCTGATTTTAGTCCATGGTAGGAGGGTGGAGGAGCGGGGGGAGTGAGAGTTTTCAAACTCTGTTCCCGGCCCCGTGTTGCCTGGCGCGAACAGGGGGGGGAAGGTGAATAAGGGAACGACACAGTTCCAGGATGCTGGCGGCTGGATGGCACAGCATTCGAAGAAGCAGAGGGCTGCAAAAGAAATGATAGAAATTGCAGGACAACACAGAGCTACAGCTTCTGTTTCGCTGCTGAAAACGAACAAACTTTTAACCCGATGCGACGTGAACAAAAGGAACCAAACAGAACAAAGCGGAGATGGCTACTTTATCAGGTCTGGGGTGTTGTTGCAGACGAAAACGATTCATTGTGAGACATTGGCGTGACCAACGACTATACACGTCATTGGGGGACAGAAGATGAAGCAGCAGCAAGGGTTTCCTCGAAAGAGAACCCGCCTCGAGCTGGGTGTAACTTCCGTGAAGGCGTACACCAGAACAAACGGACACTCATATACTTGGAGCGTTGGCAGCTTCACCTCGCCGACCAAGACGCTGCAAACAAATGCATATATACGGTAAAGGCTACTAGAGTCACCCACAGTGGCGATGCCACACGGATTGACTGTACCGCGCACAATACCAACGTTTTAGCGTTGTGCGGTAAATACAAGCACACGCATAGCTTCCCATATAAATATATCTTCTGCGCCACTACGACAGAGCACGGTGCCGAGTTGAAAGCGAGAGAAATCCAGTAGCACTTCCCACCATGCATGTTGCTGCGTTTACAACGGGAAGGACACGACCACCATTCATATTGCTGTGCGTGACACAACTACATTTCTGGCTTCAACGCATGCTACAGGGAACCAGCAATCATCGATCTTTCCACGTATTTCGTACCGAATCTCCGTTTGCCTGATGCTTCCGTAGCTGCCACAAGTCATGAATTATTCCCCCTAAAGAGCCTGCGTGAAAAAACGAGACTCACATGGTTGGACATCCTTGGAACCGCACCGTAAGGCCCTAAACGTGACGTGAAGGCGGTAGGCCTCTCTTTGGGTTGCCTGAGGGACAGAGAGCCGTCCCAGGATCCAGAAGGTCTTAGAGAGTGCAGCAATGTGTGCTCCTGCCTTCCCCGACGAATGCTCGCTTCTCGCTTTGCCTCCACATATTTCTCAGTGGCAGCGATGGCGTCTCGCAGTGCCTCTTGATCTGCCTCGATTGCATTTTTGATGGATTGGAACTTGCAAAGCCGTTCTGGGATCGCCCACGTGTACCGGTTTCGTTTTGGCTCTCCAGCAATCGGCGAGGATGGCGGCGATTTACCGCCTGGAGGCGTTTCAGTATTACCTCCGGAAATTTGGTCCCCCTCGACGACAGCCGATGGATGGACAGCCACACGGCAGTCCAACTGGAGGTACATGTTGCTCGAAGGACAAAGCTGTTTCCTTCAACTCCGCAGATCAAGGAATGAAGACGGTAGTCTTCAAGATCTGCAAAAATACAAACTTATATTCAATCGCAAGCGGATGTATCCGTACACTGAATATACAACGGTACCGAGGTATAAATGCGATTAAGACTGTACATGATTTTTACACACGAAACTTTTCTCTCCAGCAAAACAAGGCCAACGGACGGTTGCTTCCCCCCCTCCCCCTGCCCTTTACTTCTGATCGTGATTGGCCGTTCAAACGGTTCAGGGATTTCTCAAGGCAGCCACTAATGAAAGCAACGCTTGGTGTATTGGAAAAGAAGAAAAACAACACACTGCCGCGATTCCATTCGAGAAAGTTATCCACACTGACATCCACAAAAGTGGATACGTACATCTACATATACGCATGCATATGTGTGTATTCATAAATATGTGAATGCACACGATATGCCAATATGTATGCACTCACATATACATATATCTACCTAATTTTGTATACATGCATACATGCATACACTGTTTCTATATACGATATATGAATTTATATATGAATGACTGTATACGTCCTGAGGCTCCGCAGAACGGAGAATCTCAGCTCTGATACCGATATACAAGTGTAAAGAAAGTGAAGAAATATTTGGAAGAATGTCAAGCACACATGAGAGGGCTACTCTCCCCTTTTACCGCGAATAAACCGGAGACCCACGCAAGACAAACGAGTGTCGAATATTTTTATGTCTTTGTCTCGCGAGAGAGACATGCAAATCTGGTGGAATCTTTACTTTTCTCCGTATGAGTTTGCCGCAGTCTTTTGATTCAACATCTACCTTGTCCATCCTGCAGAACGCAATTCCGGATTACGGAGACGAAGCCACCTGCGTACTGAGACGCACCCATGGTATCAGCACTGACCTTTTCCATTATCCGACCAAAACAGCTAAAGCAACAAAGGAAACGGGTCTAGCCTTTGTGTTATGGGCCAGAGGAAGATAGAGGATGGGCTTTGCGCGGAATCTAAGGTGAGGCTGGGTTTCAAACTTTGCAAAGGAACACGCCATGCGCGACCTGCGTTTTGCCAGTGACAAAAAACCTTCTCCACTCTTCACACTTCGAAAGTCCTCTTTTCCCTTTGGGATATTACGACAGTGAGGCAGGCGTCTTAGTCTGACATTCAAAACGAAAGTTCACGCCTGAATGTGGTGGCCAGAAACCAAATATACCCGAACATTGCTACCGGAACCACTCTCGCTGGCAGTGCTCGTTGAAGACGAACAAACCAGCACCGGCAAACACGCTTCGCAGTCGAAGCCTGCGAAAAACGATAGGGTCTGTTCACCTGACAGAAACCACCGTAAAGAAGAACAAAATCTGAGAGGAGAGAGGCCCTCCAGCAAACAACACTGACGCAAGGGGTTGTACTGTGGTACTCCGTTCACTCTACCGGGTTTTAGAAAGAGGTGATCTTGCTTGTCATCGTCGTGACCTCACAAGACCTGATCGTAAATGTTCTTTGCGAATGAAAACAAAACTTGTTTTCAGGACTTTCTTGTGCATGACAATCACATGCTCGAAGCTGTTTTCTTTCGGCCGCACCAAGCAGCCGACCGTGGAATTCGATCTGCACATGATACACCTGAGATTTCAAATTTCCCTCTCTTGTCACACTTTCGGGTTTTCTGCCGGAAGTATACCTAGTTTGCTTTCCTCCCTTATCCTTCTTGTAGCATAAAACGGCATCATGCATAAAACAGTCTACAAGGGACTGCTATTGCGAATTCAGTTTTTTCATGGCTGTCTACATGGAGGTCGAAGACGAGTAGAGGGTCTTCTGAAGAAAGGGGACAGTTACACGTTCACGTGTTGTGCAGAAAACGGGAAAGAAAATAGCTTGTGATTCCTAACACGGACACTGAAACAACATGGGGACAAGAAAAACTTAGCACTGCCTGTCCATTCTCGTTGGACAGTCAACCACTATCTATTTAAAAAGCACTTGGATGAGGGCACTCGAGGACACATCCTCTGAGCACTTCTACGTCCTTGACCTGTAGCCCGAAATTATGCAGAAGCGCTGACGGCGTCGTGGATGCACTGTTAGAAAGAAAGTTGAGCGTTGCTCGTCACAGCGAACTAGGCAAAAAACGAAGATGGTGTGTCGCTGCAACTGTTTCACCGCCTGACGCTTGCAGAAATAGACGCACACGCGCCATAGCTTCCTGGCCATCTTCGTCCGTGCGTCCCTACTATCAGGAACAGAACCGACCCCCGAGGAAACGGAGATAAATATATTGTTAGACGTAAAACAAAATAAAAGCCGTAGTCGTGCGCCTCCTCCAGAGAGATTCCCGCAGTTGTGGATACAATGAGTTGTTGATTTCTCCTTGGAAAGAGTCTCCCATGCGGTGTTCTGCAACTTTCCACGGGGAAGACTCGGGGACGAAGAGAGACTCACTCTCAGACGGAGACCAGCCCGAAGCTTTATACGGCCTCTCAGCGCCCTGTTCTCTTCTCACAATGATTCAGTCTGCGATGGCCGAGTAGCATTTCGTGTTCACGTGCCTTCTTTGCTTTACCATTCTAGAATTCGCATTCTCTGAAGGCGAGCTGTTCCGCAGCCTATACTTCTGTGCCACATACAAGTCGTCACGAGCTCCTTGGTGGGTCTAGGAAAATCTAGCGTCGTCGACTCAAGCGCATACGAGACAGGACGCTTTTATATCTTTTGTCTGTTCGGATGGTATGCACCTCTCTATACACAAACATGCCTATACGGAACGGGGAAAAATCTACGGCGCCTTGAATACAACAGACAGGTTCCTTCTACGGTGTATCACCGTACCGAAAGACCTCTTCACACGGGACAACGCCTCCCTCGGCCCTGTTGTCGCAAAACGAACTCATCTGCTTCGACACTTGATTTCTGGATTGCAGTATTCCCTTATGCCCGTGACAGAGCAGCTTCCCGTTCGGCAGGAGCTGTAAAACAGTCGTGTATGAGGCCGTCGGAAGCGCTAGTTTAGATGGTGGTTTTCTAGGGCATTCTAATTTCACGTGTTTTTACTGTTGTCACCGCTTATGGCACAAATTTTGACCTGGTTACAGTATGAAGTGGCGTGGCTGATAAGAACGTAGACTGATCGCCAGCGCCATGCCACTGGCACCGTTACTATTATTCTCGTCCAAGTATACGCGTATCTATCTATCTATCTAGTCATATACAGATTTCGAATGCATGCGTGGTACGCGCCCGTAATGCGGATATGACAAATGGTAACTTGGAGGCGAGAGATGCCTAAGCATGAAAGGTTTTGTGCAAGCTGAAAATCGCGTTGATGCGGGCGTCAGCGACAAACTCCGGAGCTGTGTGCCTCCTTATCAGTATGCAGCTGAGAAGAGAGTCTCAGACTCCACTGCTTTTTCTCCTTTTCCTTATCACACTACACGCCGCTCGCAGAACTGAAAGGTCGTCCAGTTGCGTCTCCATCCGAGCTCAAGCCGTTTTTCACCTAGCAAGGAACACAAGCTGTGAGGTCGTGTCTGAAGGAAAAACGAAACCTAGGCACTGCAGACAACGAGGGCCCGCTGCATCGCCCCGAAAGAGACCTCACGTTCCACTGACAACTGCCGAGAAACCACCTCTTCTTTACACACATATACACAACAGATGCAGCACGCATACATCTACACACGTTGCATATTTACGCTTGTACACATGTGTATATCCGCGACACAAGCACTCAGTCACCCTTTTCAAGACTCGAGCTTGTTATGCACCATCTTATGGAGACTACATAAGAAGTCGACGTAGCAGACCTCGCCGGCGATTGCGTCCTCGACCAGGTGAGTTAGTAGCCGAGTTTCGTCCAGGGAACTGAGAGCACACACATGGATACGCCGCGTCCGTCCGGCTGTTGCATGCTTCGACAGGTCCCCCAACGGGGCTTTTCGTCCTTGAGCCGGCACTGTTCCTCGCCAATAACGTCCGGTCCACCTCTCACCGCACTCGGCTAAAAATCACCGAAAAAGCGGAGTCCCCCCAACTCGCGCGCGAACCCTGCCCGACAGGAAGGATTGCCCGTCCCCTCACGGCGAGGCACCCACAGATCGCGACTTAGATATGCATGCACTTTGAGCGACCTGGAGATGTGCGACCCCGTGAGAATTCACTGCATTGACATCTGTTCACATGCGCGCGCAAATGCGGCACTTGTAGGTTCGAGTCCAGTCACTGTCGAGCGTCGCTGGAGGAGACGCGTAGGAAGAGCCAAAGCGTTTCTTACTTTGCACTAACCACCCGCAGAGGCAAGTACGGCAGCGTCGCTTTGTCCTTTCGGATCTGGCCGACGATTCGCGACACGAGACCTGTGAGCGTGGATTAAGCGCACAGTTCCGCGCAACACCGACAAAAGTCACACGGTGAAACGGAAACGTTTGGACGCAATCGCCCCTTGCGAGACGGAGCGCAGCAAATCCGTCAGGCGCAGGTTGGCAACGAAAACGCGGAACGCCCTGGCGGAAGTCCACTCACAAGGAAAAGGAGAAATCACCGGAATCGACGCGCGCACGGATCAAAAAAGGGCGCGACGCCAACGAGGGGCGTGTGTGTCGTGTCGAGTCTGGGACCTCCATTTGACGCTGTCTCCCCGTGTTCCCTCCGGGTCCACGTGCCAAAATCGGTTCGTCGAACGCGGGGCTCGCCGCCGCTTTTGCACGCGTGACGCGATGGCTACTGTGTGTGGAGGGGGGCTGAGGCAACTGTTTACACACCGCGCCGTTGCGTTCCCCGATCGGCCGTCCGCTTACTTCCGGCGGAGTCTCCGTCTGTGCGCAGTTGCAGAAAAGGCGCGTTCTCCTCGGTCACCACGGCACCGTCTCCAAACAGCTGCAGGCGCCAGCAAGTCGAAAGGACGCCGAACGTGAAGATCCGAATCTAACTGGGAAGTGGCTACTCTGTTCACGTCAGTGAATCGCCCTGTTGACGCTCGACAGGACGTCAACAAACCGGAACACTTCCCTGCCTCGACACCCCACCGAAATCGCCTAGTTGCTTGTTGCGGGCGCTTACTGCAGCGAGATATTCCGGCTTCACATGCTGGCCAACGTAGAGGAAGAGCGCGGTTCCGACATCGCAGAGGAAGACACCATCTGAAGAAATCTTAACTCCTGTAGCGGCGAGAGAGTCAGGCAGGTAAACGTTGTCACCGACTCCTGTTGGAAGTCCAGCCTGCATGCACAACACACCCAGGGACCAGATGGTGACCTCTGAAGGCTACTCCGGGCCCAAAGCTCTTGAAGATGACTCGAGAACTGCGGCCAGTGCAGTGCTTATGGAGAGCGAGAAATCAGCACAGATGCCAGCTGGCTGACAGACAAACCGTAACTTCCACGACCGGCAAAGAGAAGAGCCGATCTTTGGCTTGGAATGCGTTGAAAACATCTGAAGACCACCCGCCCGATTCTCGCCGCGTCAAGGGACCCCCATTCAAGCACCACTGTTTCTATTTCTTGACACTCCACCTCTAGAGGCACCCAACGTATCGCAGGATTCAGACATTCGGGTTGCCGTCGCCTTTCAGGTCTTTTCTCCCTCCTCGTTTGGGGATCCGCCGCCCCGAGAAGGTCTGTTCCAAGAAGAGAGGAAGCGCCAGCCTGGCATCAATCAGGCCTCACCCGCTGCAGCATCTTCTTCTCTCGCGCCTTCTCGAGGTAGGAGCGATGAATCGGGAAGACGCGAGGGTAGAGCAAGCTAGGGTACGCGTGCACTGGCAAACCCATGAAGCGGACCAAATGCCAAATGCGTTCATCTTCGCGGACTTCCGAGGACCGGAAGGCCTGCATTCATCAGCCACATAAACGCACACCACCATCTTATGACATACGCATGCATAATTCCTAATATATATATATATATATACGCGTGAAAAAGTGTGACTGTTGATGGCTGTACATACACGTGCGCGCGCAGATGTGTGTGGATGCCCGTGACGTTTGACGTAATGTGTCCTCCAGCTTATTGCCTGCTGGAAAGGTGATCGAATGCAAGCGGATGCCTCCTCGCCGGAGCGAAAATTCCCGTAAGTACACGTGGATCCATGCTGTGCTTTATTCGCTACATCCGTGTACGCCGTCACTGCATTACCGCATGCTTGAAGAGCGCCATGATGTAGATGGGGAGGAGTTTGAGGGAGTCGGGAAGGATAAGCTGGCCCGCCGAAGAGGTCGAAGCGCACTGCAGAAAAAGAAAGGTGAAACGATCAGAGTCATGTACACGGAGACCGCGCCGTTGAAAATCGTGGAGAAAAGGATGCCACGACAAACCCAGTTTTCCCTCCAGCGGGGAAGGGCCCATTCGCGCGTTGTACAGAAGGTCAAAACAGATTGCCACACGCATGGAAGTGATTTATAGATACGGTTCTTCAGACAGAAGCATGCACCCATAGACGCCTATAAATCGTTACACCTATGCTTCGTGTGTGCATCTGCCACGACACAGAGCTATCTCAGCACAGCTGAACATCCGAGAGTACGGATAACGATGGAGACGTTTCGGTTCCTCTTGGCCCCTCAGCACACGCAGTTGTCTGCTTGAACTTACGTTCGCTCTGTACGCGTGGAGTATGGCCACGAGAGGTTCCATCGTTTTCTCTCTCCAGTCTTTTTCGCTGTGGAGGACCATCTTTGCCGCTAGGCGGGCCATAACAGCCACAGTAGACTCGACCTAGAAAAAGAGGAACGGAAAAGGACTTTCATACTCCCGGAGACACACACGCCACGCCCCACGCCTGCGTCACGACGTCTGTGACCTGTCCCTTGCTGGCTCCGGGCCTGCGGACCGAATCATCCTCTCTGCTTCTCCAGTGATATGCCTAGCTGTAGATCTCTCGGCTTGCCCACCAAAAGCTACAGGGATCCAGATCTTCTTGCATGCAGGAATCAGCTGCTCCGACTCAAGACTCGGGCAGCTGCACGCACTCTTCGTCGGTTACGCGACTCCTTTCGGAGACGAACGGCAGTCCACCGAGGGAAGAGAGAAAAATGCTTACCTCCGCGAAGCGGAACAGAGAAGACAGGGAGAATGTAACGGGCATCGACAGAGTGTGGACTCTCAGGTAACGCCGTGGCGGAGACGCTTCACACGATGCATCTGACGACCTTCCTGATTCCAGGGGTTGCAGCGGGGTGTATGCACAGACGAACTGTACATACACCTGCTTCACCGAGTCGAGCCTGATCACACGCGGGCAGAGGGGCACGAAAAAAGACGTTGTTGCAGCGACCGCAGAAAAACAGCGAAAAGGAAGAATTCGTAGTCGGTTTCTTACTGTTGCGTGTGCTTGCACAAAAACGCGACTGTCAAGTCGGCGTCCATTCTCGGAATTCGGAACGCTGTCTGATCGTAGAGAACTCGAGGACCGCCAAACGGCGCGAGAATTTTGTCGACAGCGACGCCCGTGCTGGTGCGCAGTTTCGCCTCGCACATGAACGCCAGTGGCGAAGTCAGCAGCCTGTGTAAGTCCTCGTAAATTCGCCTGTAGTCTCTGGAAGCAACCCGAAATTGAGAAAACGAAAGACAACTGTGAGAGGCGTCCGAATCAAAATCCCTAGGTTGACCGGTTGGGATCTCAGCCGACTCCAAAGCAACGAAATCTCAGAACGGACCGCGGGCGAGAACGAGGGGGGAAACGCGGAAACAACCTATATGTCCACAGGTCGACACTCCAAATGAAGGCGTGGAACTCCGCGTGTCAAACTTGTTTATATAAATAAATATGCATATATATATATATATATATATATATATATATATATATATATGCCTGTCAGGCACTGGCGACAAGGGTTCCTCTTTCGCTTCGCTCTTGGGTTCCTTCGGTTTCTGTATGCGTCGCCCTACCTGTTCCACAAAAAGTCGTGTTGGTAAAACACCTTGCCGCCGGTGTGCGTGGCGATGGATCCGAGCGTCTGCAGAAGCATCTTTGCGTTCCGCGTGCTCGGGTAGGCGTGGACGTCCACGCAGACACCGCCTCCCGAGCAGTCACGCAACAGACCCTCGTAGAATTCTCTCTGGAAACAGAGCGGAGTGTTGGACACGCAGGACCGCCTTTGAAAGCCGAGGCCTTCGGCCAGCCACGGGCTGTCCCCGTGGCTGAATTCGAGTGACGGAACGAAGATTCGAAACAGAGACACCCCCAGCCGCGAAGGCGCAACGCAGACGGATTTCGACTTCAGCTGAGGACCTCAGCGGTTCGTGCGCTTGCCAACGAATACTGCATACGAATCGACGAAATAGGTGTAGCGGTATCGGTATTTACGGGGATGTGTAAACCTGGAAACAAAACTGCGTCTATCTCGATATGTGTGAGGCTGTATCTGAGTGTACAGAGCTGGCGGTGAAAACGGGATCGGCGAGCATCGATCCACCCCCCTCCCTTGCTCAGGGCGCGAGAGAAAAGCAAAGGCCCAGAGGCTGATAGAGAGTCTGACTCACTTGCTGAAACTCAAAGGAGGCGCCGCCTACTCCAGTTGTCACCTTCCCCATTGGATCGGTCTTGAGAGCCCCGACGCCTGAGGACCATCGCAGTTGACGACAGGACAAAGTGAACCAGTTTTAGGCAACTTCCGGCTGGCGGGCAAGCAACTGGAGGGGCCCGACGAGGAACGAGCGAGGGCGGGAGCGAGACGCATAGAGACGAGGAGAAAAGGGTGAACATGCGAGTGAAAAACGGTCAGGACGTGGCAGACAGCGAAACGATACGAGGGCGGGCAGAAGAGAGAAATCGAAAGGCGAGCACACCGAGAGACAGACCGAGACACGGAGAGGACCGTCTCAGGAGACACATTATCCCACAGACAGCGAGAGAGAGGGCTGAGGAACAGGGAAACGAGAGAAGAGAAGAAAAGGAGAACGACACCTACCATGATTCGGCGGAGAGGCGTAAAAGATCTCCACCATCCCTCCTGCCCCTCGATCACAAACGAGATCGACGGCTGCTCGAAGCGCGGCGTTTCCAACTGACCGATCCCCTGAATCGCCGCTCAGTTCGCCCAGAAGCTTCGGCAGCTCCTCGAGAAGGGCCAAAAGCTGAAACGCCCCCAAGGCAACAAGCCGGACACAAAAAAGGTGGTGAGTCGCAAAGGCAAGCACGGAAAGGCAAAGAGGACTAGGAGCTCGAACCGAAAGAGACGTTGTGAGGGTCCGACGCGGAAGCAAGGAACCCAGAGACTCGGACCAGAAGAAGGGACCACGAGACGGAAGGGAAAAAGGAGCAAAACGAGACAAAAAAGGACGACGAGAGTGTATGGACACGCAAGGGAAGGGGAGCCCCCAGGCGCACCGCCGATTCGTCCAGCCAGAAGAAATCAGACACAAGAAAACGCACTACGGAAAAAGGGCAGAATGAGGACGGGGCAGGGACGGAACGACGTCGAAGCAGGCAAGAAAAGGAACAGGACGGAGCGACCCAGCGGACGAGAGAAAGGGCCAGAATGGCCAGGAAACGCCAAGGCAGAGCAGAGAGAACGGAACAGCGCTCCGGAAAGCGACACGAACGCTCGCCGGCGGAAGAGAAAAGACAGACAGACAACAGGAGAAAAAGAATGGGACAGCAGACACAAAGGCAAAAAACTCACTTCTGGGTACTGATGAGGAGAGAAAAAGAGGAGGTCGATCGGCGCAGGCATGAACGGATCGTCAACATCGGAGACAAACACCGCCTGGAAAGAGCACACGCATCGCAGGAGCGCTTCGCTGTCAAAAACAACCCAGCCTGGTTCCCGCACCGTGAAGAACGTGCCAAAGCGTCGAGCCGCCGTCCAGGGACTCGGTTGTTCTTTCTCTTTTCTCCGACTTGTATCCTTTGTACGCAAGCGTCGCTGAACCACGAACGGTCACGCTCAATTCGTTCCCATCTGGTGCGCACGCCACATTGCTCACAGAACATCGAGGGATCGATGCACGGAGAGAAGGCGCATATTGTGTCTTTCTGCTGCAACTCACGAAGTTCATCCGCGTGCGGGGTTTGAGTCTCAAGCGGTCGGCATCTGATAGAGAAGTGACAGCAGAGACGCACCTGAATTTTTCCCGGCTTCGCGTCTGTCTGAGCGTGAGTGTCTCCTGCGTCGCCCGCGGCGGGCCCCGTTTGCCCCGGGAGCGTCGCCTCGCCTTCGCGCGGCTCTTGGCTTCCGTAGCTTCCATCTCCATCGTCCCGGGGGGCCGCGGCTGACTGTCTCGGACGGACCTGGCGCTTTCTCGGGAAGAAGACCAGGCGATCGGCGTAGAGGATGAGCGCGATCTGAACGCGGAGAGTCCCCTGAGTCGTGCGCAGGAGTTCCGCGAGCGCATGCAAGCAGCTGTTTGCGAGATTGGATCTCAGGGCCGCAGTCGAAATGTCCAGGACGAAAACGACGCACGGGAAGCGCTGAAGCAGTTTGCTTTCAGCTTCTGCTTCTCGCGCACGTCTTTCACTCCAAGAGAGAGCCGCCACAGGGAGTTCCTGAGAATCGAAAGGCCCCGTTCCTGGCACAGACGGAGCGCTGGGAGACTCGCCTGAAGTCTCTGCTGGCGCAGCAGTCTGCGCCCGACCGGTTCGCGGGTCGCTGAAAGTCGGGTTCTCTCCAGTTTTTTTCCGAGCCTCAAGTTTCGCTTCAAACGCCGGAGGCGCGACAAAGTCGACACTGCCCTTCCACAGTTCGTGGCGTTCGATCCCTGCAGGCCTCGCCTGCCGGCCACGCGGCTCGCCGTTTCGGTCGCAGTCGAGCCCAGTCGCGCGGCCGTCGCCATGAATCTGCGACCGATACAGGTGCAGTGCCTCCATGTAGTACTCGGGCAGAAGGAAGTGGTGATCGCAGAGGTTGCATACGCACTCGTTGCCCCCAGACGCCCAGGCCATGAAGGGATTGATGTACGACCGACACCGCGGACACCGGACAGGGCCGTCAGAGGCGTGCTTCCCCGCGCTCGCCCCTTTCCGACCCTCGGCGGAGCCACCCTGGAGCGCGCCGGAACGTTTCCCACTCAAGTGGTACGTGAACAGCGGGGAGGCCTCGGTGAGATCAACAATCGGGATGGGTTCTTCGCATGAGCCTTTCTGCGCAAAGGGCTGGACGAGGACACCAAAGAGAAGCGACGAAAGGGAAAGCGTGTGGGAAAAGGCAGGAATGTGGTTCAATGTGCAGCGCACGTAGCGACAGGAGCAACTCCCGCGATCCAGAACTGTATATACACTGCACGGATTGGGCGGGAGGTTGTACTTGTCCGACTCGTAGACGCGTCCACCCTCCTGGGTCACTGTCTCGCTCCGCCCCTCGGGCCGGGGAACTTGGCAGGGATCAATCCGCGAATTAACTGCTCGCGTGAGCGTCGACATGCGCGGCGGCGCCGCGCCTGAAGAGTCTCCCGAAGTCGTCTCCGTCCCGCCCGGCTGTGAGCTGTGTGGTGCGGCTGGCGCCGCCAGCGACGAAGTGCTCTGAAGCCCAGCTCGTGAGGACCGATCCAGAGACGAAGCAGACGAAGCAGGTACAGAAGGCTCGGGCGACGGTCTCCGGCGGGAACTGGTTGAAAGGGAAGAAGACTGGGGTTGAGGGGGCGACGCCGTCTGCGGAGGCGGCTGGTGCTGCCGCTCCTGGAGAGGGCCAGAGGACGGATAACCTGGACCAAGTCCACCCAACTGGCTTTGAGACTGGGACGAAGAACACGAGCTCCCAGACATTCCTGTATACCCTCCTTCGTGTCTTTGAGAAACGGAGTCTCCCGGCCGCGACGAGTAGTACGGCGTACCTGTAGCACTTGGATAGTCTCCTTGTTGGGCGTGGCCAGCCCCCTGACTTGACGCCGTTCCTGTCTGTGACTGGTTTTGGACAGCCAAGAGAGAGGCACTTGGCAACCCCCTGTCGCCAGAGACGTCGTCTGCCGATCCAAAGTTCTGCTGAATCGCCATCCCTTCAAGCGGCGGTGTTGGCCGTTCCGGTCGACCTTCAGCGGACCCAAGGGGCGTAGAGAGCTGCTCGAGACCCGGTGCCCGACACCCTCCGTCTCCTGCCGCTCGCTGGCGAAGCGGTGTAGGCACACCGTGTTGCGGAGACTGATGCGCAAACGCGTCCTGCTTCATGCCCCGTGCACTCTGCTCGCCGGAGGCGTGGACCACACCTTGTGCCGGCTGAAATCTGTCGTTTTCGACAGGCACGGCTGGGCCCCGGCCATCAGCGAGGCTCTGTGGCGCCACTCCTCCGTATGCAGGCGGGTTGGAGTGCCTCTGGAACTCGGGGTAGGGAGACGCGCACGCCTCCCTTTGCATTTCGCTCCCCCGCCCGGTGTCACCTTGGACGCGTTGGCCTCCATCCTGACCTCTCTGGTGGCCTTGAAAGATGTACCCAGCTGGATTCACGGGGTCGGCCGCAAGGCGCACTGGCTGCTGAACAGGCGCGGCTGGCGCCGGCGTAGACACACTCCGTGCATGCGGCAGAGACGCGCTCGCCTGGCTGCTGTTGCCGTCTGACGGATAATTTGGGAAGGTCTGAGTAGGGAATGGACTGGGGTCATTCCCTCGAACTTGTGCAGGTGGATGCGAATAGCCGCCGGCCCCAGGACACGTTTCCGGAGGGAAAGCAGACACCGGATTCACTTGGACCGGCGGCGCATATGTAGGCGCAGCGCCGGTATAGGAGACCGCCTGGGGAACGCCCTGTTCAGGCACACAGACAGACGACTGAGAAGGCTGTTGCGACCAGTGCACAGCTGGCTGGTGAGGCGTGTAATACGATGGCTGAGGCACGGCTCGGGTGTCCGGGGGCGGAACCTGAGAGACAATGGACGAGGCGTCATATTGCTGCCCATGCTGCTGCGGCGGAGAGCCCGCCTGCATGTCGCCATTGCATGCAGGGGCTGCGTACTGTTGCGGATACGGGAGCTGCATTTTCCGAGGAATTTCGCGGCTGCTTGACGGTCGGAAGAGAGACTGCGAGACCGCATGCACACCTCTGCTTGAGCCCCTTCGCTTTCCTGCGTGTGTCTGCGTCGGGAACCCAGAAAAGCTTCCAGACGCGCGTCCCTGTGCGAGTCTGTGAACGCTTCACAGAGCGACGCCGATCGACGGCGTGGAAACGGATTTACAAATGAGTGAAAGGAAGAGAAACTAGAGGTTCCCCGAAGGCCTGCTACATCAAATTAGCTTTGCACCATTACCCTGCCGTGCCGAGGCTGAAACGATCAATCTTGAAAGGCGCACAGACTCATTCGCAACCCGTGGCAGTGGAGAAAACATGCGCACTCTGCGAGGAAAAACACAATGCCACCTCTTGGCTACTGCCGAGGAGATCGCGAACTTCGCGGGGTTCGGAGTTGGCGACGGGAGTCCTCTGACGAACAGACCGGCTGGTTTCAGCAGTGGAAGGAATGGCGGAGGGACAAGAAATACGAGGGAAAGGTGAGGCACAAAACAAAGGGTTTCTTCACTGGCCTGAACCCCGAAGTCTTCCGGTTTCGGCTCCACGCAAAATGTTTCAAGCAGAAGCTCACGTGACGCAAACCTAAGTGGCTGTATGCAGTAGCTCCAAACGGAACGGATCGGGAGCAACAATGCGGAATTCCTGAGCGTTTTGTCATACCACAAAAAGAGATTCCGAATGTCTAATTATCCGCTGGGTCATTCGAGGTGAAGGCCGCATATCTATACGCATAGAATACTACAGTGCTCACACAAAAACCATTTCAGAGTCTCACGTTTAGAATGTAGCAACAGACAGAAGTGTAACGACAGTGGAAAGCGCTGCTCTTCATTTACGGATACGGTAGGAAACGAAGCTACGGCGCTCAGGCCGGCGGCGAATATTCTGACTAGAAAAGTTTCGCCTCAAGCCTGTACAGCGCATTTTCATTGCAAGACCACTGAGGAACCGCAAAGAGAGTGTGCGACCACAAGTCGGTCACGGCTGACAAGAGTGAAGCTTTGCGAAACTGACGGAGGCAGTGTTGCACAGCGCACCCAAAGAAAGGAAGTGAAGCCTCATCAGAGGCAGGAAACGCCTTTTTCGCACTTTGGGAAGAGAAAGAAACAGAGACGTACCGATATCACATCTGTTCATTCGTATTGTGCCAATACGAGACGGGTACGCGCGAGAGTCACAAAAATTCAGGCTTGTGGTATTCAGTACATCTCCCTGAATCCCTGGGGCCAATTCCATTCCCTTCTTTATCTCCGCATTGGTCTTTTTACCGGTTCGAAATCGGAGTCGTCTGAAATTAAAAACAAACGGGAAGTGATACGGAAACACGTTTTCTCTCTGCCGGCGTTAGGGTACAACAGAAGTCTTGTCTGGCAGCAGCCACGAAGATCTCGCACAGCGTTTTTCACGTGGGAAGGAGCAGCGATTTCTAGGCCAGGTAAAAAGGACAGATCCATCTGAGACTAGAAAGACCAAAAAGACAGACCAAGATCGAGTGTGCGTGGCTCGGTGGCCGTAAGGTTGGTGCACTGCGACAAGAAAACTTTAATCGATGTCGCCCTTGTGACTTTTTCCCCGGGGGCGCATGCACTGGCGGTAGATGCTTGCTCGACTGCGCGTGGCGTCCAGCTGCGATCCTTGTACGCAAATTGATCGCGACCACTCGCGAAACTAGCAGATACTGCAGTGTATGTCCCGAGAAACGGCTCAGGCGGCAAGCTGCAAAAACTCCCGTATTCGTAGGGCTTAAGGGAATTTCCTTACTGAAACGTGGAACGGAAGGGGTGCCCCTACGCGTATCGAAACAGACGGAAGAGGAAAACCCCGTTTGCTGTTTTCCGGATGCCTTACGCAATAAAACCGTCGAGGTCAAAAGTGGCGGTGCTGCACGGAGGATGGCAATGTGTTGTGTGTATATGTCGATCTCAGGACCATTAGGGATTCTTGTGGGGCATGAGGCTCGCCCATCATAACTTTGTGTGTAAGAGGGATTCCGGCCAAACGAATACTCAGGAACAAGTCTTTCCGTTTTAAGACGGCAAGGCACTCGGCTGGTATATGCTCCACCTTGTGCCGGCGAGTCCAGTCGCGCAGAAGAGGGATGTTGTTGATGACGGTGCGTGGATCTGCTATTGTGACAGCAAGCCGGTCATAACTACAACTCTGCCTCGGTGATTGATACCAGGAGGCATCACTTATATGTTGATATTAAATCATCCTTATTTTGTTGACACCTGCAATGCTCACTATTCCAGTAATAGAGCAATGGTACGATTCGGGTCCCTTGTCACCTCAGCCCACCAACCACCCCGCCTCCATGCCTTTCTGGGAAATGTGCGCCCACAGGGTGATCGGAATCGAAAGTCACGAATTCATTTCGACATCCCTATGCTGATAAGGCCATCCTTGGTGCCAGTTAGCAGCTCAAACTTGACATATTGCCCAAAACGTTAGGAATGCAAGGTGGCAGAAGACAGGAGCGTGGTCCTTTAAAAGCCGGGGCGTTGATCGGCACTAATACCCGAATTCACAGGGAAGCATGATGTCCTGGAATACTAGGCACGATATTCCTGTATTCTGCCATTTCCATCAATGTTCAATCGTTATTTCAGCTGTCGTTCTGATGACTGAGTGCCTGCACTTTCGTGGGATTCAGGGCCGTCAGAATACCCGGAGTCAACAACACCTGGTGCCAGTAAGCTCTCCCCATCCATACAGGCACTGATAATATCAGTAAGACGCTGTTTACGTTCTAATTTTTCAAATAGACTACCTTTCTAAATAAACCTTTAAAAAAACTCCTTATTAGAAAGTTATACAGCAAGGAACCGCTAGGAAAAACCGGCATCGTGTCAGTGGCGTTGCCGTGCTCGTCGTTGTCATCAGACTTCACGAAACGCCAGCGTTATAGGATATCCAGTGCGGATCGGCGACTCTCACTACATCCCTAGCTCAAGAGGAACGATGGAAAACTGTGGCAGCCCCGAATGTCTCTCTCTACATGGTCCAGTGCTCCTCGTGTTTGCCTTGGTCACCCGAGTTTTCCAACACGAAGACTCGTCACCAGGGATCTGCGGTATCGAGATTGCAACCCGTCAGGGTATAGAAAACGTTTGCATTTTTCTCCTTTTCCACATCAGGAAACATCCTTCGGGTTTACAAAGTGGAGCCTTTCCAAGAAAACGCTATCCCAGTCCCTGTTTCAAGTGAGGGCGCCTGCAGACTACCACAACGGCGGAAGGCTCATTCGCGGCTGAATCCTGAGACAACATGAGAAGCCAACGCGTCTAATACGCCTTTTCTGGCGATTCAAAAATGCCATAGAAATGGATTCCATCGTATGCTGCCACCTTCTCCGGAAAAGATTTTCTTGCTCGCCACTTTGGAGTGCTGACGCCAGCCGGCAATTTGATAGATTTTCGAAGACTGGTGATCACCTGCTTGTGGAGGCGCTGCACAAGATCAACAACTGGATTCACTGCCACCACGGACATACCATAAGCCTTCCCGAAAAAACATCTTACTGCATAAAGTTCTTCCGCAGAAATAGAGAAATAGTACTGGAGTGGTCGAGTATTTTGGTGACGCGCCCTGCATGCGTTTTTCTCTGTTCATGTTTCTTGATGGAGGCATGCACTCATGTGCCATCGACGCTGGTAGAGCATTGGCCGCCCCAACCCTGATGCATGAAATGGAGACAGCCGGTTTCCATCTATTACGGGCATTATCACTTCCATATGTATCATCTTCTGTAATTTCTTGATCTTACAAAAATCGAGTTGAGAAAAGTGTCACGATGTTTCTTTCTCGTCTCCTCCGTTTGGAGGTGCCAATCCCGAGGTTCACCAAGGACCGCTTCTATCGACGGGTGAGTGCGGGTGCGTAAGGCCTTCTCTTTGTTTGTTTGGCCTTTTCCATTGGTTGGTTAGCAGAAGAAACGCACTACAACAGCATGCCCACTGCCACTGGGGCGATGAGACACCTCAGAAAGGCGCGATCAGTGGCGAGCATGTTTTCATCGTACTCGAATGTGTCTTCGTTCATGTCGTCGTCGCTACCACGGATGACTATGCTGGAGTGTAGAGTGTGGTCTTCTTGATTGTTAAACTTATTGGTGACACTATTTTTGCGTCATCAAAACGGGTAACGTTTGAACCCAAGCATGTTTAAGCAAGTTCGTGTCGTGGCGCCGTACTGGTTAGCGAACGTCAGTGACCGATCGATTATCACGTCACTCAATCCGTTGTCGTATATATCCGGATGTCCAACTCCGGAGACCGGTGAACTGTCTTGCATTTCGGGAGTCTTTGGATCACCAACTTGTTTGCTTCCTGGATATTGTGGGCGTTAAACGGTCATCTTATTATGTGCGCGGATGACGCTAAAATCCAAAGATATTTAGCGCTGAGTGCGGCGGTGACATGCGTTCGCGGCTGAAACACGCATAGCACCCATCACAAACGTCAAAGCCATGTTATGAACTTTGTTCATAACGCTCTGGTTGCGGAGGTCCTCCTTTCTTTCGCCTCTTGGAGAATGCCTCACGGCAGAAGTCAGAAGTCTTGCTCGAGGAGCTAATGCTGTCTCGACGCCAACATGCGCGTCTTCTTAGAGGTTTTCTTGTACAAAGGAAAAAGTGTGTGAAACGTACACACGGTATAAAAGCACTGTGAAGCGAAAACCTTTTTGCTGGTCCGTACTCGTGAGCATTGCAGTCTCGGCGAATCAATCGTTTTGGTTGCTACAAGTATTTTTTTTTGTATTGCAGTTCATCGTGTTGTGGGCTTTGTTGTCTGTGTTCAGTTCAACATGATTGAGATGGATCGCGCCTCGTTCTACTACTGGAATCTGTTCAGCATCGCGGTCACCGCACTCCCGATCGCGTATATGACCACGGTGAGTTTGCCCCTGTATGCATTTCCGAGTGGGTGGTCGGTTGACTCTGGAATATAACCGCCTTGTCACGAAATGGAAGATAACCAGTCTAGCAGTTTGAGTCACAGAAGGCGGACATTTACTAATTTGCTTTTGTGCTATTGGCAATCGGTGTGAAAGTAGCCGGCTTCTTCCTAGACATTATGAAAGGGATGCCCGCGTGTAGAGTTTGCCAGTCACATGTGCAGAGAAACATGTGCAGCTGAGACATGAATTTGATAGAGACTCAATATTCCGATATGTGCTTCTCGTCCAGATGAGCCGTTGGTATCTACGCGCTCAGGGCTACCTGGTGTGTACGTGCGCTTGCGAGTATGTTTTTTGTCATGCACTGTGTGCCGAGCACAAAAAAAAGTAGCAAAAGGTTTCACTATTTAGTGTTTGCTGCTTACGAGGAATATGGTCGCGCTTTAGTATCGGTATATGTTGGGTGATTCTAAGGGACGAACAAGAAGGCCGTGGAGAGTCAGAAGGTTTCTGTAGGATCCATATCGCCGGTTGTTACCAGTTCTCCTACGTGCAGGTGCTGTATGTTATGCCAGATCCTCTTAGCGTGAAATTTGGTTTTCCGCCCTTTCCATTTTTTAGCGAATGGATAGAACAATCGGGTGACACCCTTTCTTTGTCGCCATGTGATATGCCAGGTAAACTACCGATTTTGTGAAGAATCGATTATGCTCTCGGAGCGCAGCAAGGGTGGCCAGCTGCCTTCGGAGGTTGATCGCGGTCTTTTTAACTCGGAGAAGCTTGCGCGATGACGTCGACTCGAGGGAGGAAGCGACTGGATCTCTCTGCTTGTTCGAGTTGGCTTGTTGTTTTGCACATGGTTGGCATGGGGGTCAAGAACGTCAATCCTCTGTTGCTGAATGTGCTACGAGTTCTGCATCAATGTTATATCTTCCTGGGAACGAAAAATGGGTTTGTGCGGCGAGACACTGGTAACTCGTCTTCGGGGAAGAAGTGGCGACCTACCAAGTTATGGCCACAGCTGTGTTGAAGATGGGTTGTGCCCTGCTGGTTTCATTAACTGTCCGTAGTTTCGCCGTGAGAAACCCGTCATTTTTCCCGAACAGCATATGATCACTGGCGACCGTGTGTGTACGCGGTTCCACGTTACCTATCATGTGCAGTGTTATACCATTTCCCGACGTTCGAAGGCTGCTTCCACCGACGAAGCTCGGGATCGTTACAGCATTCCTATGCTGGGCCAGAGTGGTACCACTGGACAAAAATGCAAGACATATGCATTCAGGGTTAGTCATGATATAGCAAGACCCGGGACTCACGACAATACACACAAAATGTCGCGCTGCAGCGACGTGCATTCGCCAGGGGGGGGTCTCATTGCAGGTGGAACATCGTCGACTCATACACCCACCATAGATCCGGGCGGCTGTCAACTCCCTCTCGATCGGAGACTTTCCTCGAATTACGTGCATTCGATGTGGGATCCTTCTGTTCGAGATCTCGATAAGCCACCTGGAGTCAGCCAACATCTGTCGAGGGAGGAGAGGCGAATGTGTAGTAAGCATATGCCAGTACGGAGGACCGCGCGCGAAACAGTTTAGAGGCTCAAACAAATGGTGATGCACAAGCACGTGGCGCTAGCGCTTTCCTCCGTATGTGAACAATACGAACACGCTCCTCTTCAGCAATTCTGGATGGAATAGACCGATGCATGTGCGTGTCCACCTGCAATCAGCGCCTAAGGCTTTACGGTGCATATGATCACTGAGAAACCGGCGGGAGTTCACGGAAATATGGTTGAAAAGACATCAACTTAACACGTTTACCATCCTGTTGTGAAAAACGAATATCGAGGTTGGTGTCGCATGCCAGCTGACAGCTGTTGTTTCGATTTGAATGATACTGTATGGTCAGTGACGTGGCCGGATTTGTACTGTATATATCTGAACCACTACGTGCGTCTTATTTGTGAGGCGCCTGCGCAACACTGAGCACCAGCCAAGCTATTATGGTTGTACAGTCCTTGTCGTTCATCGCTGCCTAGGATGAGGGGGGAAGACGCGGTCGGTTACGGACATCGCCTGTTAAAGGAACTCAGAAGCACAGTTCCCTGGGAGTCCAATCCCGTGTTCTCCATACATTGTCGAAAAATGTAAGAGCCGTGAGCCCTGTTGCCGATATGTTGCAGTACCTGAGTTTCACATGCAAAAGACATCCAAGCGGTAGTTAAATAACCATAACTCCAGTTATACAGTCCTCGAGTCATGTGAATTAAAATACACAAGAATACGGAAGAAGGCGACAGTCCGCGTAGGCGATCCGATAAATGCCAATCAACCCGTCCTCGTTTATGACTGTAAAAATACCAGGTTCGCTGCCTCGTGCGAATGTGGTGGTTAACTGCAAACCTTCAGCCTTCCATACTACAAGTGGATCTACTCTTCTGTGCATCGCGTCTGAATACGCACCACAGCAGCAGACGCCTGACAGTAGCCTCCTGCCAGTGTTCTTATCGTCTTGCCAGTCACTACCGAAAAACGTGACCTCTGCACATGGACGCAGAGGCTTCATACAATTCTGGAAACTTCGTCAGAAATGAGTAAAAAGGAGCGGGTACTCCAGGGGTGTTGGCTTGTGGCTTGACACCGCCCGCCTCCTGACGAGAAACGACGTACATAACAAGTGGTCGCCACCAGCAAAAGCGCAATATTGCCGGTTCAGGCATTAAGTGGCCTACCTAGAGATTGTCTTGCTAGCAAACGTAGAAGGCGCTGGGGGTATTCATTCAAAGCTGTAGCGGCATGTATTCCGAAACAAAATGCATAACGGATTGCGTATGGCTGTGTCAAGTGGCATAGAAGGATCGTCACGCCCATTGCCGTATCAACCCATGACAGACACTGAGGGGAGATTCTGCCTGGCAGGTTTAGTTAAGGGTAGTGCCCTGTCAAGGGGCAAGAGACACTTCGCGTGGATAGCGCGCAGCCTTCGTGTCAACGTATGTTCGTGTGTAGGACGTTCTGTGCAGAGGCGGAGAGAAAATGAAGAAGTGTTTTCAGAGGCAAGAAGCACCACTACAAAGTGCAGGCGGAGGACCGTTTCGTTGACACACACCGGCCAACACAGTGCGTCCCCTTACTCTGAGAGAAAGGTCCAAATGTTTCAGATCAGATGCAGGCACTGAGGAACCGGAGAGTGATATGTACACACAATGGTGATGTCGAGGTTGTGCAATGCAACGCCGTGCAACAGTATGGTCCATTCCAGATATAGCCGGGTGCGAAAAAGCATACCACGTGTCAGTAACGTCCCGTACACGGACTACGGATGACTGCTAAGTCGGGACCACTGGGTTTCATAAGATGGCTGAGAAACCACAGACACCAGGTGCATCAAGCACAGCATATCAATCGTCATGGAACACGGACCAATTCCTATCCAGACCAGGTGAACCGAGCTCAGCTCAAACCGGCTTGGCGAAGAGTGATACAACCGTCCTGGACTGACGGTGAATTTCAACAAGCACTGGAAGCAGTCGTTTGTCTTGAGATGTTGCTGGATTCACGTTTCGGCTTTGGGGGTGTGCACCGCTGCAAATCCAGGTCATCAACGGAAGCCGTGCGGTCTACAGCAGCCGCGCCTCTTGCCGCCGATCCGCTACGTGTTTCCGGTAAGCCGTCCAGCACGGCACTCAGTGGTGCTCCGATCAGGGGTGGTGATCCTGTATAACGGACGTCTTCGTTCTTCCCTTTCGAAGATTCAGAGTGGAAGTATAAGCAGCTCATCAGTTTACCGCTTGACACTGCTCTCGAGTACCTGTGGCAAACCGAGCTCGCGTTATCGTAGCACGGCACTGCTTGGCCCAGGTGATCACGGACTTGCCCGTCTCTGTCAACTGTCAGGTGTGTGGTCTCTGTTCCACCTGAATCGACCTACAACAATGCGAAAGACATGATACTGGTGCAGCAGTTAAGGCCAGTCTTGCGAAGCTGGAAATGGAAACATAAGGAACTCTTCTAACCCGACCCTAACTTCACGCAAAAGATCCATTATGTAAAAATACATGACAGAAGGGATCAGGATTTACAGCGCCAACTGTCACCCTTCATCGTTGTATCGAACCATATGGCTTGTTGTCCGAATGCATATACCCCGTGAATCCATCAGCCACGCAAGATATTGGCATACAGTGCCTTACCCGATGCTCGCGGGATACCTTCTTAACGAGTCGTCTCAGGACTTTGTTGAGCCAGCATATCTCGTTCGGGGCCGTCTTCTTCCTGATGACGCAGCACATCTTTACAAAAGTGTAGTCCGTTGGAGGGACGATGGCAGCAAATAGCACTAGCCAATCTGTTAGTCGGCTCTGGCTAAGCAGATATTGTACGGAGTTAGCGGCGGCCGATCAACAGAAACCTCCGCTTCCCCTGATACCCCTTTTGATTCCATGCAGTGCAAATCAGAGTGGACAACGGGAGATGGAAAAAGCAAATGGTAAATCGGATGTTGCAATTCACACGCCGCTTAAAAGCAGTAGACAAAATAAAATGAGCAATGGGGCTGTCTGGAGAACTCTCCGTCCGAGCCATGCTCAGCGAGCTCCACAAAGCACGTAGATGTGCGTGCTCGGCTCTGTTGTCTGGGTAGACGCCTGTCGGTCCTGTCGGTCGACTCAGAGATTCAACAGGAAGATAGAAGGTATCCAGATGCACGAGAGGGATAACAACGCATTTCCTGTTCGTGCTAGGGGAACAAGCAACTGCATGAGGTCACCCGACCTAAGTGTAGCCGTGCTCTGGACAACAAGAGCGTTACAACTGAAATTCTTTCAGAGCGAGTACTTGCATCACCATTTCGACGAGCAGGGTCGAGAACATTTTGTTTGTGTTTGGCTACCTCGATCCTCCTGAAACGTTGTCCCCTGGCGAATGGTGATACCGGTGGATGTCCATCTACTGTCTTTCACAAACCAGAAAAGCGAATGTGACGCCCGAGTGTGTGTCTCAAAGCACGTTAACACGAATACAAACATGATATTTATGCCTGCCCCTAGTTTATTGGAAAAATGCTAAACGTAAAACAGTAATCATAGTTGTGTCGTGACTACTTCGGAGACGCTGTTGGTTGTGCGCCGATAAACGAGAGACAGTTGCTGCCGGCCAACTAGATCACTTTGGGCGCCCCTCGTTGGGCGTGAAAACCTGTAGTAGTAGTAGTAGTAGTAAGCGATCTTTTTGAACTGTGTACCTTCCCTAGAGAAAACGATGTACTCAACTGTAGGACAGCATCAAATCCAGGAGGAGTCAAGACGTCCGTTGTATTTATTCGGACGACAACTCACAGAAGAGCGAATTTCTTGTGATTCATCCGGCACTGGGCAGCCCTGCCTGCCGAATCTTCTGCGCCGTCGAGTGATTGCGCAAGGACTGTAATCGCAGCTGCCATCGTGACGCCCTCTTCTCGAGTAGAAGAGGGATGTGATCGGTTCGGGCAATTCTTTGGTATGCGTTTGTTTTGCTTCTGCTACCCGTTAGCTCCTCACACCGCCGGCACGTCTTCTGTTCACCAATGTAAGCATACACGAGCGAATGTGTTCCCCGATACTGAGGTCGACTGCCCCCGGCTTATACCAGCCGCCGCTAGAATCCGGAGTCCGGCCTGGCGCTGTTTACCTGGGAACTTTATACCCAGCAGTTTCCATTGGTAGAGTTGATCGACTTTTACCAAGTGTTCAATTACACCAAACGGCAGAGCAGGTCGCAGATGTAGACTTCAGTTTGTTGCACTAACTGAAGGAACCGGGAACTAGAAACTGCCTCAAGTACCCAATCAGAGATGGCGCGACCGCGTACGGGCGTCAGCTAGCGACGACGTGAACACAGTGGTCCCTTGCAGTTGGGTGTGTGTCGGTAGTTGTAGCGGTTGCGAACTTGCGTCAAGTTCCGGCAGAGCTTTCTTTGTCGGCAGAGACACCCGCTTTGTCACTGGCTCTGTGTGCCATTGTCATGTCTGGACTCACTGGATGCTACGACAGGGAGTCACTTGCCACACCGCCTCAATTTCTATATTTACGGGTACATGTACGTGATTGGTGAGATCTAGACTGAGGAGAGCGTGAAACGTAAAGACGATGAGGCAGCGCGAGACACCACACATTTTGCAAAAGTTTCGCCAAGTGGCCAGGCGTTGTCTCCCAATAGGTGCCGCAAAGCGACTTCAGTGAGTGAGCCCGAAATCCAGTCAGCTGCTGCGACGCACTAAGTCAGATTCATTTGTCAACTAAATTTATTGGTGGCTACGCAAAGCAAACTACGTTCTGATTGAGAAAGCGTTTCTGTGGGGCTCCATGCAGGAATCTGGACCCTGCCATTCGTAATACTGTATGAAACTCCTGGTCGAGACCTGATGCGACAAATGTGGTTCACCTTCGGAAAAAATCGACGGGCACCGTACTAGGAAGACGATCCATTGTGTGGCCATACACGGCGCCAGAGACACAGCGCCCTGATGTCCTAGGAAATATCTATGGAGATTCGAAAGAGATCGCTGCCTCGGCGCGACCGGGCGGACAGCCTTCCTATCTCCTTGGATTGAGACTCCCCCGCTGCGGATACCGCACCGAGCATCTGGGACAGAACAGTCTATCCATAGGTGGAGGATGACTCGGCAAAGACTCGTGAAGCCTTCTGCACATTCCCAAGTAAACAGGCCGGCTGATTTCTGTGAAGAAAGTGCAGAAGAAGACTCACACATTCGGGCCGCAGTGGTGACCCCAGTTCCCGGCACCTTGCGGCACTGCAGTTGCGCGCGGCGAGTCGTTCAACCAAGAACAACCTCTTTTCCTTCAAATATGGAGCAGAAGAAGCTGAGAAATTGCGAAGAAGGCAATGACTCAGATACGACAACTGAAGAGAATACGAAAATACGAACGCTGGCGGTGGTACGGGAACTCTGCTGGGGCCCTTGACCGCTTGCATGCGCATGCACACTGAAGTGTGTGTACCGGGTTATGTGGCAACCAATTGAGATGCTACATTTTCAAGACAGCATCTAGATCTACAGGCACCCTACGCGCCTGCCTGTGTTGAACAATTCTTCTGGGTGGCTGCTACAGAACCCTTCGTCGCAATCTCCGCTGTTCACTCCTAGTCCTACGTCTTTATCGAAGGGCTGCATGCAGCTGGACCACTTGACCTTATTTACGCTTATTTGCACATAGCATCTCGTCAGATATTCGATTTTCGAACGGCCTCTGCCTGGATGTCGTCACAACAGGAAAAACGCATCCGAGCCTAGTGTTACCTTTCGGTTCCATTTTAGAAGTACTTGTGTGACTGTGTGCGGCGTTGCTGTCTTTGTTGACGCGTTCCGGTTCGCTTTCCCGAACGTCCAGGACTTTCTGGCGCCGGTTCCAACGCCTCTCGCTAACAATCAAACTGCGTCCCATCACTGAACTGCTTCTCCCTGACTCCCACGCTGTGTCGTTTTTTGACTGTGCCCTTGCGTCGATCTGTTACGGAACCCGCAGCTTGCATGAAGCTCGGTTCGCGAGTGTGCGCGAACAAAGCATTTGGAACTAAACACGTAAGCTCTACATCTCGACTCAAACTGGGTCCAAAGACAGCCGCCACCGCGAATGTCTTTGCGTGTCGGCTGCCCCTTTCTGCATGCAGAGCAGGAAAACAATATTTTTTCGTCCTCGCTGTTGCGCACTCTGTCGCGCGCGACGGAGAAAGACCACGAGTTTCAGGTGCCTATTCCGAGAGAATCTTGCCCGCAGTCACTCACCCATTTGACGCAGAACGGAGACACACCAGGTCAGCGACAAGTGGGTGCGACGTGCGCGCTTCTCTCTCTTCTCTGGCCTCTTTGGGAGGAAGATTCCCGCCTGTGCCGATCCTAAGGTCAGGCGTCATCTACTGTGCAGCGTTAAGAGGCGGATAGACCGGACGGGCCCTGAAGGTTTTGCCTTGCTGGTTAGGGCACCGCTGAACGTGCCTCGGAGCATTCCACTCGTCTTCATGGACATTCCGGAGCCCGCCGTCCTGGATTTTCCAATTTCTCCAAAGGTCGTCCCACAGTTTTCCGCTCTGAAGGCCACCTGCTTGTGAAGGTCTGTCTGTGCAAATCTGGCTCTCGCAGATCTTGCTTTTTACGAAACCTGTGTAGACTTTCTTTTATGTTTTCCCGTCGCTCTTTTCTCCATCGGGCTGTGGGTGTGCTTGCGCATGTCGCCCTGTGTCTCTGGGCGCCGACACCTCAGTTATCGCCGCCTCCTGCCTCGTCCGGGTCCCCGGCGATTCCCGTTTTCTTCGCCTCCTCTTTTAGTGGATTCCGCGTTCATCCCGACTGTCAGGGCGTCCCAGCGGAGGGTCGACGGCTCTGTTCGTGTCCGCTCGCAGCCACTCTCGCCTTCGCCGTTTCGCTTCGGCGTTGAGATCTCGGGAAACACTGGGACACTTCACCTCGTATAGTTGGCTGCAGGCGCGAAGGCAGGGATTACCAGAGAGCTGCCTAGGGCTTGACGCTGTAGCCGTTCCTCTGTTCGTTTTTTCTTCGCTCGAAGAGCCCCGTCTTGGTGATGTCCACGCCGGGTCTTGGTACTGGAAGAAAACACGCAAGCGGGCTCTCGCCTGCCGGTCGGGTGGACGAATCTAAGCCTGTGGCCTTTGCCGTCTCCTATCGGAGGCTTCCGGGTGCCTGACGGGGAGGCCGCTGAGCGCGGAGGAGCGCAGGGACGAGAACGGCAAACGCCAGCGAGAAGAGACGTTTGCCGATGACGCGAGAGCCTGGCGAAGGCGTGGACGAAGGAGAGGCGAACAGAAAAAAAAACTCGGCAACGCAGACTGTGGGACATTGCGCTGAACGACAGGAGAGCCAACCATGACTCAAAATGAAAGGAGATCGCCTCACTGTGTTAAACGTGGCGGAAAAGCCGTCAGTCGCAAAGGAGGCTTCGCGCCTGCTGGCTGGCGCTTACCAGAATGTGAGTGTCCTTTCTTTCCCGCAGGCGGGGATTTTTGGACTGCCTGTGCGGCCGAGTCCGAACGCGAAAAGATTGGCAATCGATCGGTGTTATCAACAGGAATACGATTGGAAAACGGTCGGGGGAGAAAGCGCCGGTGAGGGCGCGTGGCGTTCCACCACAAAACACAGTGGAGTTGGCCGGTGGGTAGGAAAGAGAAGACAACGGCACTACGGCCGAGCCTTTCGGACACGCGGACAGGGGACTAGAGGAAAACCTTTTTCTAGGAATGCTGTAGAAGGGAAGGTTGGCAAGCAAAGGGGGGAAGACGAAATCGAGCGAGAAGGAGCTCGTGCGGGTGGAGCAGACGCGGTAGATGGAAAAACCCAGCGGGGACGAGGCACCGACCCGAAGAGAAGGAAAGGAGAAGGGACGGAGGAGGGGAGAGAAGGAATGGAGAAGGGAAGGAAGAGGGGAGAGAAGGAAAGGCGAAGGGACGGAGGAGGGGAGAGAAGGAAAGGAGAAGGGACCGAGGATGTAAATGGGAGAAGGACGAAGTGAAGTCAAGCGGCGGCAAGGAGAGGCACGCCGCGAGACCCTTGTTAAGCCAGTGTCCCCGGGAGCTCGCGATCGTTTCATGAGTGGATCACCTGCGGAAACAAAGGGAAAGATGAACAACGGCGCGAAAGAGAATGGGTAGGAGGCAGAGGGAAGGACTTTTGAGTGTGCGTTTAGGCTGCTCCGATTGCTGTGTCAGGCACCGTCGCAGAGCCGATTCAATCCTGTTCACCAATTCGAGTTCTCGCTGCAAAACCGTAGCTGCACAATGCTCTTCACTTCCGTCAGAGGGTGAGACCACACGCGGAGAAGGCGCTGAGGCGGAAACGGTGGTGGCGGAAGAAAGAAGGGAAAAAGAGGGACAAAGCTACACGTTAGAGGGGCGATAGAGGGGCGATAGAGGGGCACAGGCTGACAAGAGAGGACGATCCAGATTTGTGTTGAGAAAGAGAATATTGTGAAACAACGCAGACCGGACGGAAACGGGGTAAGGCGAGCGGGAGACGGCGCGGACGGGTAAGCGACGGAAACGAAGCGAAAAAACGGCGTTTAAAAGGCAAACGGCCCTGTCGGGACTTGCCACAAACGCGGAGAAGACAAAGAGCAGAAAACAACGCAGAGAAGGAAAACAATCTGACGTCTCTCGCATCTTTGCACCGGTTTCCCCAGGCACCTCATGAGTCTCGAGTTCGCGTCCGCCTACCAGAACTGGAATACGACGCCCCCTGAAGATCTCTACAGCGGTAGGTGGCTATCGCAGAGAGTCCGGCGGCTCCTCTACAGCGAAACACAGCGCTGGTTCGTTGCCGCCACGCGTCGCTTCGGAATCCTCCGTGCAGTCTTGTACACGCGAACATCTCTCCGTGTTTCAGTCAGAGTTTGTCGCTGCGCGATCCCCAACAAAAATGGACCTGTGTGCGTGTGTACATACACCTAGTTAGCAGGAGACCCATATATCCGTAGTTATAGGCAGTTATTCCGAGGTATGGACATGCATGGGTGAACGGCTTCAAGTATAACCGTGTTGGTGGTCGTGTAGCGTCGAATCTTCAAGTGTCCATTCATGCAGAAAGAACCCGAGAAACTAGGACTTCTAAACATTTCTGGGTTCTGGCCTGAAGGCCGAAGCACGATGCGTGGCCTTGTTGGATCCTCGGCACGTGTCCAGTTTTCTCGAACAGATGATCGACGCGTCTGCGCCTGTGTCGCACGTGTACAGTGCCTCCTTCGTACACGTGCACAGGCCTATTTATGTTTACAGTTAGTTCCGTTTGTATGCGGAAGGAGAGAGTCTAGGTTTCGGCGCCCCACTATCGAGAGCTCCACGCACCCCGCCGTAGAGCGTGAAGGCGATTGCACCTCGCGTGCGGCTGTCCATTTTTCAGTGTCTCTGCGGCTTTTATGCAAATGCATAGATGTCCAGAAACGACGTTGTGCGTTGCGTCGTGCCTCGTTTTGGCTGGTCGACGCTGCTCCCGTTCTTCAGTTCTCGTTTCCTGTCCTGTCTTCAGCTCCGGTGGAGAAAAGCATCTCTCAGGACGCTGGCGACGTCCAGAAAAACCTCGTCGATTTGGCGAAGAAGTGCGGCATCGATTCCAGTTTCCGTCCGTGGAGGGTGGCCGTGAGCACGCGTATACCTGGCTCCGAGACAGGCTGTGTACTGTCAGTTTGAAACTTGAAGGTTCAGTGCGTGTCCCCTTCGATTCTGGGTTGGGAGTCCAGGCGCAGGAAACGTTGCTGCCAAGATTTAAGAACACCACTCGCCGTGCTTTCTCTCCGTTGTATAATGAACAGCGAAAGGAATCGTCAAACGTTGACGAAGGCCCCGCGATCGTTGATAGGGAGTTCCAGAACTGCATCGGCGGCTGGGGACGCTCCGGCTTCCGCCTGCGAGTTTGAACAGTGGCAGTTAGCGCATGCGTCTCCGTCGCGATGGGGGTCGGAGGTCCGGAGAGAGTCCAGTTTTTTACTTCTTCCCCGCCTTCGCGCGCGTCTCATCCCACCTCTTGCGTGTGTCCGTGTCGCTCCTGCTTTCGGTGTCTCTTGTTCTTCGGTAACTTGTGATTCTGGCAGAGCGCAATGGCTCGTCCTTTGGCTGGACTGCGACAGAGAGGGCGAAAACATCGCGTTCGAGGTACGAACATCGCGGCGGCCATGTCCGTGTCGCGCTCCTTCCTTGCCCCGCAGCCTCGACAGAACATGAGACACCCTCTCGTGAAGCTGGTTCGTGTCTCCTTTCTGGAGTGTCAAGACTTCCGGGCCGTGGAGTCTCTTCCTTCCGGCGCCGCCGTCGGTTTGGACGCCTCGGCTGGACTGCCGGGACTGGAGGGTATATATGCTCCAGACCCAGCTTACAAATGATCCTGTCTCAGAGAGTATCACTCGGTTTCGCGGGGGGGGGGGGGGGGGGGGGGGGGGGGGG